>NW_021703767.1:84385325-84531189 GCF_005190385.1 Monodon monoceros
CACACACACACACACACACACACACACACACACACACACACACACACCCCTTCACTGAAAGCATTCAGTGACTCTGTTATCAGCAGGTCTTATTCCTTCAGACCAAAGAAATCATAAACTACTTATGTTCTAGTTTTCACAACCTTTTATAAATGTTCAAATCGATTTTTATTTATTTATTTTTTTGGTGCACACTTCTCAAATACTCTCTACGATTAACTTAAATTGCTTTTTTTTTTTTAGAAAACATAGTTTTAAATATTTCTAGTATATTTGAAATAAGACACCTTTCCACTTATAAAAACTTGACTTTGGGGTTTGGGGAGAACCAGTAAATAACAGCTGTTTATCAGCCCATCTGGGTTTGGAATCAGTAGAGAAAAAGACATAGGACATAGACAAATGGGACCTCAAAACATCAACTTTAATACTGACAAAATATGATTGAAAGACATGCCTTTGGGTGCAGTGGGCCTCCTAATAATTCATCCAAATTAAGTTTATCCAGCTAGTCACTAACACAGTAGGCCTTTACTGTGGAGGTGGGGGACAGAGGGGTGCAGAGGAAGCAGCCTGCATATTAGAAAAGGAGAGCAACTGTATTTTCTCTGGTGTTAGGCAGCAATGTCTGTGACCAAAATTCAATTACGATTAACTTTTTTTTTTAATTCACACTTTTATTTTATTTTACTTAAAAAAAAGTTCTTTTGGCCACACAGCGTGGCACATAGGCTCTTATTGATAGTTCCCTGTCCAGGGATCAAACCCGTGCCCCTTGCAGTTGATGTGCGGAGTCTTAACCACTGGACTGCCAGGGAAGTACCTGATTAACTTCTTAATTACTTTATCTCAAAGAGCTCCACTGGGTAGATACTACAAAGTAAAGTTCAGTTTCTTTATACTATTTTACTTTAGGAGATGAGAAGGTAAAACTTAGTATCTTGTAACTTGTGCGTTTTGAAATATGGTCATGCTATTCTGCATTGAGCCATAACGATCCAGTGCTTAACATCAAGAGCTGGGGTTTGGAAAACTTGTCAGTGTGCAAACCTCACAGTCCTAGTGTTGGTGAATGAGACCAACGAACCTTTAACTAGATTAACTGGTTAGGCCATGCTCATCCATGTTTACTAATTTTCACTCACATTGGAACTATGTGGGTGAGTCACAGGTTTACAGTGATGCTTTCAACTTATTTTCTGGTTGATAGGCAAATTATTTCACATAGTAAACTACCCTTAAACATCATCAAAGTCAATTTTTTAAACAATTAGAATAGAGAAATTCTAAGACCAGGATTTGATCTGTATTGAGTGTCATAAAATGCTCCATTAACTATGGCTGCCTTGGCTAAAACAAGTTAATCCCTTTAAAATGAGAATGCTTAATAACACTAGCTTTACCTTATCAATCTTTCATCCCCCCAGGCTTATTGAGGTATAATTGACATGCAGCACTATATAACTTTAAGATGTACAAAATAGTGATCTGACTTGTATATATTGTAAAATGACTACCATACCATATAAATATTATCATTATTACGATCATCATTATGCTTTATTAAGTGCCCCTTGCTGGTCTTTGGGAGTAAAGAATAAGACCAACAACATCACTGTGCTGTAGTGGACACATGGCCAGGAGATAGAGAATATAGTTCCAACTCTAACACTGGCCTTTCTAGAACCCGGTTTTCTAATCTACAAAATAGTGGGGTTTGACTAGATCAATTTTACTTAATCTGGTTTATTTGAACCTCTAAAACTTCATAAAGGAATTCTCCCCAGTTTCTCATGGGGATCATTTTCAGTATTTCATAAAGTCTAAATGAAATGGCATATTTATATTAGATGAGGTCCTAAAAATGAATTAATGCATTGGCCATCTAATTAATTACATAACTTCATTAATTTAAAATATTGCTGATTAACTATGCTCTTTACTGTATTGCATATTATAGTTTTATATGAATAAAAGTGAAGAAATAATCTATTACTTAATAAATAAAATCTCCCAGGAAGAAAAATTCAAAACAGAAACCACATGGAATGTTGAAGTGTTTCTTGGTAATGAAAAATTGGGAATCTCTGGTCTATAAAATCCTTAGGCATCTTCTAAGAGGATCCTTAATGATCCCTGACTTCTAGTATTCATGCCCTTATGCAATCCCCCCCTCTTGAGTGTGGTCTGGATTTATTGACTCCCTCCTAGTGAATAGAATATGGCAGAGGTGATGGGATGTCACTTCTGAGATTAGGTTATGTAAAGATTTTGGTTTCTATCTTGCAGGCTCTCTTTCAGATCATTTGCTCTGGGGAAAGGCAGCTGCCATGTCATAAGGCAACGCTGTGTAGGGACTCACACGAGTGAGTTTGGAAGCAGTTCTGAGGCCTGCCAATACCCATGTGAGTGAGCTTGGAAGCTGATCCTCCCACAGTCAGGTCCTGAGATTTTGGTAGCCCCAGCTGCACCTTGGTTGTAGCCTCATGAGAGACCCTGAGAGCAGAACTACCCAGTTATAAGCCACTCCCAGATTCCTGACCCATTGAAACTGAGATAACAGATATTTGTTTCCACTCTCTAAACTTGGGATATCCTGTTATGCAACAAGGGATAGCTGGTATGGACCTTTCACCTTTTCCTGTTTTAATTTCCAAATACTTTAAAGAGATTTAAAATATAATAGAAAGACAGATAATACAAAGAGAGATGGTCACTACTAAAAGTGGGGAAAATAAAGGAGAACAAACAGGAATAGGAAATATCAGACAGGCAAAGGGAACAACTGCCCTGGAATACTACAGAACACTCTCCTGACTTCTAAAGAATTTGAATGAGTACAGTGACTCATCATTATCTTTTGTGAAGAGTGAGAGTTATTTTTAATTCTGAGATAGTTGGGTGGGGATTGTGGTGGTAGTCACAAAGAGCCTCTCCCTTCCTGCATACCCCCCAAAGTCAGAACTTTGGCCTTGGAGTTTCTCATTTAGTTTTCCTTCAAGGGTCACCACCTCAGTATGTATACAAAATATTGGCTATGTTTTCTGCATTATTAGTATGAGCATTACAAAAGATGATAGATGAAGAGCAAAAACAAAAAAGTTCTGTGAATTTAAAACAGAAGTCTCTATTTTCTTTAATTTTTAAATTATGTTTATTATGCATTTTTAGCCTTTATTTAGAAAATACATGAAGGAGTAGGAAAAAGAGAAGGAAAGGGTAATTTTTAAAAAGTAAAAGAGAGGAAAAAGTAAAGAGAAGGGGGGTAATATTTCCAGTCAGGATGGCTCAATGAGTTTCTACTCACTTCACTCCAAATACGGAGCAATGGCAGATAGAACGTGAAAATAGAAAACCTTAGAGAGAGGTACTGATGAAAACTCAAGATAAATATCACTGTAGACCAGTGGAGGGCTGATTTCACAAGCCTGGACACTCCAGACCTAGAAATAAGCACTGGTATTAGGAGTCCTGTGGGGAAATGATTCCATGAAATAGTCAGAGTAAGACTAACAGTTTTAATTCAGGGACTAGATTGGGAAGTCCCCTTCTTGATCACTACCAGGGACTCTGGCTTTAGTGGGTGTCAGGTTCCAGGAAGGTGGGGAGTGGTTTAGTGAGAGGAGGGTAGCACAAAGGAAATCTATTTATCGCTTGTTAATCACTATTAGAGAAGAGCTCTAAAATGTAATTGTACAACAATTCTGGACTAGAAGCCTGGGAGGCAGGTGGAGGCAACCTCAAAACTGCTAGATGAGGACGGGTAAATACAAGGGCAGAGAGAGAGACAGAGAAAAGAGAGAGAGAGTGAAAGAACCATAAAAATATCAAGAGCTGTTTGTTAAACTTTTGTTATATAGAAGGCACACAGAATGATTTATATACATAGAATATATGACTCATGCATCATCTCAAGAACTCTATGAGGTAATCAGTATTTTTATTTTTCTTATTGTTGTTATTGTTATTTTTATTATCCCATTGTACAAATGAGGAAACCAAGCCACAGAGAGGCTAAATAAATTGCCAGGATCACTTGGCCAATGAATGGCAGACCTTAAATTTGAACCCAGGAAGTCTAAGCCCAGAGCACATATGGTAATCACTTCACTATTCTTTCCTGAATGCAAAATTCACTTAAAATCTTCCTACTCAAATGAACCTACAAACTATATTCCAAACACAAATAAATCAATGCAAGGCAGGAAAATAATTGAAACATGAATTCAATACAGATGAAATTAGTGTGACAAAGATTTTAAAATAAATATGTTTAGGATAGTTAAAGAGATAAGTGAAAAAATAACATATTTTTACAAAAGCAAGAAATTTTGAAATGAATGGAACAGGTGGATAGGAAAAGAGGTTTATTAGAAATCTTGGAACTAAAAAACATAGTCATGACCCCACTCTCTCTTTTTTTTTAATTGGAGTATAATTGCTTTACAATGTTGTGTTAGTTTCTGCTGTACAATGAAGTGAATCAGCTATATGTATACCTGTATCCCCTCCCTCTTGGACCTCCCTCCCACCCCCCACCCGCATCCCACCCATCTAGGTCATCAGAGAGTGCCCAGCTGAGCTTCCTGTGCTTTGCGGCAGAAGTCATGACCCCACACTTAATCCATAGTTGAGTAACTGTAGCTGGATTTACCCTCTCACTGTATACAGCTAGAAAACTGGACAAAGTATATAAAATTATTGTTCTCAGATATTAGACAATAGGCAACATAGGAATACGATCCCTGAGAGGAGGGAAACACATGAAGTTTGCTTGATGATCACACTGGCTTTCTTCCTAGGGACACTTTATTTACATTCTATGGCACAGAAATGGGGAACTTAAAAAGTGCATAGCAGTCTCACTGAATTGAGGAGACAGAGATCAAAGTTTCAGGAGTTTGAAGCAGCTGGAATTCACAGAGCAGAGTATAGAGAGGCAAGAAGTGTGCAAAGAAAGAGCTCCAGAGATCTGTGTATGAATCCCTTTGAGTCTGGTTGAATGACAAGCTACATATTCATAGCATGAGAATCTATGAAGATGTACAAAGAAAAATTACTAGGGAAATATCACTATAAGGAAGCTATAATAGGGGCTAGGAAACATTTGAGTGGAGGCAGGCAGAGTAGAGAGATTTCCTTGAACAGCCAGGGAATTTAATAGTGATGTCAAAGGGTTGCACCTTAATACTAAGGCTAAGTGGCTTTACAACAATGGCTACTCTAGACCCACCCTAGAAAGCCTAAAAACAAGACTTAAAAGGACCAGGCTTGTCTGCAAGTTACATAACTGCCTGACAAAACAAGACTCAATACTCTTTAAAGGAAGAGAAAAAAATCCAGACACTCAACACGACAAATAAAAAAATTTGTCTAGTCATCAAACATGACTACACATGCAAAGAAACAGGAAATGTGGCCCATAACCAGAAAAAGAATCAGTTAATAGAATAGATCCAGGAAAGACAGAGATGAGGACATTAGCTGACAAGGATGTTTAAAAAGCTATTATAAATACACTCAAAAACTTAAAACATGAAAATGTGTAAATAGTAAGAGCAAAAGACAATGGAGAAAAGACAGTCTCTTCAATAAGTGGTGCTGGGAAAACTGGATAGCTACATGTGAAAGAATGAAATTAGAATGTTCTCTAACACCATATACAAAAATAAACTCAAAATGGATTAAAGACCTAAACGTAAGACCAGATACTATAAAACTCCTAGAGGAAAACACAGGCAGAACACTCTGACATAAATTGCGGCAAAATTTTTTTGGATATGTCTCCTAGAGTAATGGAGATAAAAACAAAAATAAACAAATGGGACCAAATTAAACTTAAAAGCTTTTGCACAGCAAAGGAAACTATCAAGAGAACAAAAAGACAACCTATGGACTGGGAGAAAATATTTGCAAATGATGCGATAGACAAGGGATTAATTTCCAGAATATGCAAACAGCTCATACAGCTTAATATCAAAAAAAAACAACAACCCAATAAAAAAATGGGCAGAAGACCTAAACAGACATTTCTCCAAAGAAGACATACAGACAGCCAACAGACACATGAAAAGATGCTCAACACCACTAATATTAGAGAAATGCAAATCAAAACTACAGTGAGGTATCACCTCACACCAGTCGGAATGGCCATCATTATAAAAAGTCTACAAATAACAAATGCTGGAGAGGATGTGGAGAAAAAGGAACCCTCCTACACTGTTCATGGGAATGTAAATTGGTTACAGCCACTATGGAAAACAGTATGGAGGTTCCTTAAAAAAATTAAAAATAGAGTTACCATATGATCCTGCAATTCCACTCCTGGGCATACATTTGCAGAAAACTCTAACTCAAAAAGATGTATTCACTCCAATGTTCATAGCAGCACTATTTACAATAGCCAAGACATAGAAGCAACCTAAGTGTCCATCCACAGATGAATGGATAAAGATGTGGTATACATACACAATGGAATGTTACTCAGCCATAAAAAAATGAAATAATGCCATTTGTAGCAACATGGATGGACCTAGAGATTATCATATTAAGTGAAGTAAATCAGACAGAGAAAGACAAATATCATATGATATCACTTACATGTGGAATCTAAAAAAATGAAACAAATGAACTTTTTTGGCCTCACTGTAGGGCATGTGGGATCTTAGTTTCCCAACCAGGGATTGAACCCACCCCCTGCAGTGGAAGCATAGAGTCTTACCCACTGGACTGCCAGGGAAGTCCTGATACAAATGAACTTATTTACAACACAGAAATAGACTCACAGACATAGAGAATATACTTATTGTTACTAAAGGGCAAAGGTCGGGGAGAGATAAATTAGGAGTTTGGGATTAACATATACACACTACTAGATATAAAATAGATAAACAACAAGGACTTATATACGTATGTCTGAATTACTTTGTTGTACACCTGAAACTAACACAACATTGCAAATTAACTATACATCAATAAAAAAAATTGGTTTAAAAAAGAATAAATGCATCAACTATAAAATTGAAAAAAAAGAATATATTGTACAACACAGGGAATATAGCCAATATTTTTTAATAACTATAAATGAAGTGTACACTTTGTTATACAGCAGAAACTAACACAACAATGTAAAGCAATTATACTCCAGTAAAGATACTAAAAAAAACTATAAATGAAGTGTAACCTTTAAAAAACTGTAAATCACTATATTGCAAACCTGTAACATATAATATTTTATAGCAACTATACTTCAATTAAAAAAAATAATAAAACTCTTAGAGGAAAACATAAGAAGAACACTCTGACATAAATCACAGCAAGGTCCTTTTTGACCCACCTCCTAGAGAAATGGAAATAAAAACAAAAATAAACAAATGGGACCTAATGAAACTTAACAGCTTTTGCACAGCAAAGGAAACCATAAACAAGACGAAAAGACAACCCTCAGAATGGGAGAAAATATTTGCAAGCAAAGCAATTGACAAAGGATTAATCTCCAAAATATACAAGCAGCTCAAAATCAAAAAAACAAAAAACCCAAACCAAAAATGGGCAGAAGGCCTAAATAGACATTTCTCCAAAGAAGATATACAGATTGCCAAAAAACACATGAAAGGATGCTCAACATCACTAACCATTAGAGAAATGCAAATCAAAACTACAGTGAGGTATCACCTCACACCAGTCAGAACAGCCATCATTAAAAAATCTACAAACAATAAATGCAGGAGAGGGTGTGGAGAAAAGGGAACCCTCTTCACTGTTGGTGGGAATGTAAATTGGTACAGCCACTATGGAGAACAATATGGAGTTCCTTAAAGAACTAAAAATAGAACTACCATATGACCCAGCAATCCCACTACTGGGCATATACCCTGAGAAAACCATAATTCAAAAAGAGTCATGTACCACAATGTTCATTGCAGCTCTATTTACAATAGCCAGGACATGGAAGCAACCTAAGTGTCCATCGACAGATGAATGGATAAAGAAGGTGTGGCACATATATACAATGGAATATTACTCAGCCATAAAAAGAAACGAAATTGAGTTATTTTTAGTGAGGTGGATGGACCTAGAGTCTGTCATACAGAGTGAAGTAAGTCTAAGTCTAAGTGAAGTAAGAGTGAAGTAAGTCTAAGTCTAAGTGAAGTAAGTCAGAAAGAGAAAAACAAATACCGTATGCTAATACATATATATGGAATCTAAAAAAAAAAAAAATTGTTCTGATGAACCTAGGGGCAGGGTAAGAATAAAGACGCAGACGTAGGGAATGGACTTGAGGACACAGGGAGGGGGAAGGGTAAGCTGGGACGAAGTGAGAGAGTGGCATGGACTTATATATACTACCAAATGTAAAATAGATAGCTAGTGGGAAGCAGCCTCATAGCATAGCATGTGGAGATCAGCCACATAGCATAGCATAGGGAGATCAGCTCAGTGCTTTGTGACCACCTAGAGGGGTGGGATAGGGAAGGTGGGAGGGAGACGCAAGAGGGAGGGGATATGGGGATATATGTATACATATAGCTGATACACTTTGTTATACAGCAGAAACTAACACAACATTGTAAAGCAATTATACTCCAATAAAGATGTTTAAAAATATATATATATATATATAAAGAACACATTATTTTCTAAGTACTCATCTTTATGAGATCCATTTTTTCTATTTTAATTATCCTATGTAACCTACTGGATGGCAAATTTTATAAATGTTTTATGAGTACTTTAAAAAAAGACTAATCTAGAAAAACTGATCAAGAAAATCAAAAGGTAGAGGTACAAATTAAAACAATACTAAGGTCAAAAGAGATATAATTACAGAGATTTAAAGAAATCTTGTGACTAATACAAATAGCTTTAAATCAATAACTTTGAAATTTTAAATGAAGTGAATGATTTTCTAGAAAAATGTAAATTACCAGAATTGACTCAAGTATAAATGGAAAATTAAGTAATTCAGTAACTCTTAAAGACATTAAATTGGTAATAAATTATCTCTAATCTCCAACCTTCCATGTGCACTTAATCCCAAATTCACTAGGGTTTGATAAGCTTCCTAAAGCTTCATCAAACATTCAATGAGAAGATCTGATTAGCCATTATACTACCATAGAAATTTCTGGGTTATACTTGGTGAACAATGTACATAATAAAATAGGTCATTGGAGGTGAAAAACTTAGGAGCTGCTACACTATCAACACCAAATTCCCAGGTCTTCTGAATTTCCTAGTGCATTCAAGCATTTTTGCCCATTTCTTTGATAAAATCTTCTCTAAAATCCTCTAAAACACATTCCATCATAAATGACTGTTAATATGAACTGCTACCGCTGAGTAGATGGGGATGATCCTTAAACAACAAAATGTTAAGCATCACTTTAAAGGGGAATATCTTTGACTAGAGACTCCTCTGGATCCCAGTAATCAGTGTTGATTTCCCCTTCAATGTGAGAATAAGCTGGTTAACCAAAAATAAAATAAAATAAAATAAAATCAGAGGTTAAAAATATTAACTATGTGTCCATTTATTAGGCATTTTTTTCTAATCATTGAAAAAATGATTAGCACATTAATTTCCAGAATTAAGTGTTAGGTTTTGAAGTTCTTGGAGACATACAGCAAAACCCATTTTGGAATCAATATGCTGATCTCCACTTCTAAGTATTCATGTCATTATATTTGGATAGTAAAAATTACTCTGGCAGTATGGCCAGAGTGTGTTTCCTGGTTGCTTCATACAATACTTTGTGTACCTTATACAATGAAGTGGTATCGTGATGGTTTGGTATCATGGTAAAAATGGGATTAAGAAAAATCACCATGAATGTAATGGAGTTCTTATGGATTATTAAAAAAGAAAGGAGATACCCTCCTTCCCACATTTTCCTTGGTGTAATATTGATAACCTCCTGATTTCCAGTTGTATGAAAATTGGGAAATGTGGAATTGGAAAGCATAAAATCTGTAATTTCTAGAGGTATACTTTTGATTGTGTTTGGTCTGAACTGAAAGCAAAGAGTGTATATTGAATCACTCAAAAGAAACTGGAAATTGCATACTTCAAGCACACCTTTCAATGGTCTACTTCTGTCATTACAGTATTAACAAAAGGCTCTATGGATGCCAGCAGGCGTATCTACCTAGTTTCTGGGGAAGAAAATCTAAAATGAAAAGACTCAACAAAAGACTATAAGATGGAAGGAGATTGTTGTGAAGGAGATGTCCTGGATTTCCTTTTTTTTTTACCTGTTGCCAAGGAGCCCAGAACGTAGCTTACACAAAATCTTTCCTGGATATTTTGCTGCTAATAACCCTAATTACAAATGAGGTAAGACATGCAAATCTATCTTTTGGACATTATGTACATTCAGGGAGCATGTAAGCTCAAATTGAAAATGAAATGCTGTGACTGGATAAAACAAATAAAGCATATATTTTTTGGTGATGGATATGCATGATGAAGGTAAAAATAAAATGAACAGGTCACCTAAAGTGGAATAGATGAAAGAATACTTTAGAGTTCATAAGAAGTTTTCCTTGCAAAAAGATCAAACAATAGTTGAAAGTATAAAAGCTGCATTGTGGTAAAACTTCTATTCTAAAATTCTTTAGCTATTCCATTTAAAAACACACATTAGCTGTTAGGTTAGCATCAAATATGGAAATGTCAAAATGACCATGGTCTCAGTAAGGATGAAAGGAAAAACAGGGACTTGTTGTAAAAACACATCGTTAGCTATATTTGCACCTCTGGTTCATTGACCTTGAGAATATAGATCTTTTTTCTTTACCTTCACAGACAGTTCCACCCTCTGGGAAAAAGAATCCCTAATGTTTGGCTAGGTGTGCCTGGGAGTTTTTCTTTGAAGACATTATGTTCCATTGTAATGAGGTCTTAATTGGATCTATCTCACTCATTCTCAGGTCATCCTGGACATCTTTTAAAAAGTAGATTTCCTTTTAAACAACAGTATCATAAAACAACCACAACAAAAACAAACATATAAAGCAGGACTCATTTTTAAGATTTTAGTAACTATGGTTTAATTTTTCAGAAATCATCTAATTGCTTTTTCTTTACTTCAAGGAGACAGGTAGGAAAATCAACCAACTTACACTGATTTGAATAAACCAAGAATTTGTTTCTCTCTGCTGCTTTATATAGACCTAAAAGGACATGAAGTGAGTATATATCTTGGAGAAATTATGTTGGATTATATGACATGTTCAAAAGACTTCTGGTTTATTACTGACAATACATTTAGGTTTGAAATTTTCTTCTCTTTGGGCCCCACTCTCACCTCTGACCTGTGTTGGGCATCTGGGGTGGGAAATTAACCTATGCTTCTCCTCTGAATATATCTTTATATTTGTGTTAATCAAAATATTAATTTATTTGGTATAAGCTTCTTGATGGGAAGTTCTGCATTTATTTTCTAAAACTGTGTATTTTCAGAGACTTTAAAAAATGAGCTACATATACTGATATCTTGATATACTGCAATGGCAAATGCATCTCGCATTCCCTCTTGTACTTCCTTACTCCTTCTATGTTTTTTTTTTTTTTGGTACGCGGGCCTCTCACTGTTGTGGCCTCTCCCGTTGCGGAGCACATGCTCCGGACGCGCAGGCTCAGCGGCCATGGCTCACGGGCCCAGCCACTCCGCAGCATGTGGGATCTTCCCGGACCGGGGCATGAACCCGTGTCCCCTGCATCGGCAGGCGGACTCTCTACCACTGTGCCACCAGGGAAGCCCCCTTCTATGTTTTTTTTAAAAATAAATTTATTTATTTTTGGCTGCATTGGGTCTTCGTTGCTGTGTGCAGGCTTTCTCTAGTTGCGGCACGTGGGCTTCTCATTGTGGTGGCTTCTCTTGTTGCAGAGCATGGGCTCTAGGTGTGAGGGCTTCAGTAGGTGTGGCATGAGGGCTCAGCAGTTGTGGCTCCTGGGCTCTAGAGTGCAGGCTCAGTAGTTGTGGCACATGGGCTTAGTTGTTCCGCGGCATGTGGGATCTTCCCGGACCAGGGCTCGAACCCGTGTCCCCTGCATTGGCAGGCAGATTCTAAACCACTGTGCCACCAGGGAAGCCCCACCCCTTCTATGTTGATTTTGTTTTTCAACAACAAATGAAACAAGCTCATAAATTAACACCATCAATTTAATTTCTTCCCTGTCCCCTCTCCACTTGTCTACTATTTTTACTCATCAGAAGTGATAAGAAACACAAGACTTTAAAAAGGCATTTTAAAGTAGCAGTAATTTATTCACAACTCAGACTCTGGGTTCTTTTATTTTAATATGTAAAACTCACCATCTGAAACATGCACTGTATATCAGACATGTCACTTCCCTAACTTGTGTTGTAAGAAAACCTATGCTTGTTTTAATTGGCCCTCTCTTCTCTGACTGATTTGAAGGTTGCTATACATACCGATGATGAAGTGACATGACAAGAGTTTTCTAGGAATGTTGTTGCTGTACATGTATGGAACAGATTATTCTAGGGCAATTTTAAAGGATATTGAGTGAAAATAAGAAAAAGAAATGAAATAATTTAGGAATAAAACAACCATTTATTGAGTACTTACTTTGTACAAGATGCTTTATATACATTTTTCCATTTAACCCTAACAATGACCTTATAAAATATGTATTATTACCTTATTTCATAGCTCAAGAATCAGAGGCACAGAGAGGTTGAATAACATATAAGACAGAAGAGCTGGGGTTCAAACCCAGGTATATCTGACTCTGGAGCTCACAGTATAGAAATGCAACAGATTTCTGTGTATTAATTTTGTATCCTGCAACTTTACCAAATTTATTGATGATCTCTAGTAGTTTCCCAGTAGCATCGTTAGGATTCTCTACATATAGTATCATGTCATTTGCAAACAGTGACAGTTTTACTTCTACTTTTCCAATTTGGATTCTTTTTATTTCCTTTTCTTCTCTGATTGCTGTGGCTAGGCCTTCCAAAACTATGTTGAATAAAAGTGGTGAGAGTAGACATCCTTGTATTGTTCCTGATCTTAAAGGAAATGCTTTCAGCTTTTCACCATTGAGTATGATGTTAGCTGTAGGTTTGTCATATATGGCCTTTATTACATTGAGGTGTGTTCCCTCTACACCCACTTTCTGAAGAGTTTTTTTTTTTTTTTTTACCATAAATAGGTGTTGAATTGTGTCAAAAGCTTTTTCTGCATCTATTGAGATGATCATATGGTTTTTATACTTCAATTTGCTGATGTGGTATATCACAATGATTGATTTGTGGATATTGAAAAATCCTTTCCTCCCTGGGATAAATCCCACTTGATCATGGTGTATGATCCATTTAATGTATTGTTGGATTAGGATTGCTAGTATTTTACTAAGGTTTTTGCGTCTATGATTGTTGGTGATACTGGCCTATAATTTTTGTGTGTCTGTGTGGTATCTTTGTCTGGTTTTGGTATCAGGGTGATGATGGCCTCATAGAATGAGTCTGGGAGTAGTCCTTCTGAAATTTTTTGGAATAGTTTGAGGAGGACAGGTGTTAACTCTTCTCTAAATGTTTGATAGAAGTTACCTGTGAAGCCATCTGGTCTTGCACTTTTGTTTGTTGGGAGTTTTTAAATCACAGGTTCAATTTCAGTACTTGTGATTGGTCTGTTCATATTTTCTTTTTCTTCCTGGTTCAGTCTTGGGATATTGTACTTTTCTAAGAATTTGTCCATTTCTTCCAGGTTGTTCATTTTATTGGCATATAGTTGCTTCTAGTAGTCTCTTAGGATGCTTTGTATTTCTGTGGTATCTGTTGTAACTTCTCCTTTTCATTTCTAATTTTATTGGTTTGAACCCTCTCCCTTTTTTTCTTGATGAGTCTTGCTAACAGCTTATCAATTTTGTTTATCTTTTCAAAGAACCAGCTTTTAGTTTCATTGATCTTTTCTATTGTTTTCTTGGTCTCTATGCCATTTATTTCTGCTCTGATCTTTATGATTTCTTTCCTTCTGCTAACTATGGGTTTTGTTTGTTCTTCTTTGTCTAGTTGCTTTAGGTGTAAGGTTAGGTTGTTTGTGATTTTTCTTGTTTCCTGAGTTAAGATTGTATTGCTATGACCTTCCCACTTAGAACTGCTTTTGCTGCATCCCATAGGTTTTGGATCATGAGGCTTTCATTTTCATTTGTCTCTAGGTATTTTTTTATTTCCTCTTTGATTTCCTCAGTGATCCACTGGTTGCATAGTTTTTAGGCTCCATGTGTTTGTGTTTTTTAGCTTTTTTCTCATAGTTGATTTCTAAACTTATAGTGTTGTGGTCAGAAAATATGCTTGATATGATTTCAATTTTCTTAAATTTACTGAGGATCGATTTGTGGCTCAGCATGTGCTCAATCCTGGAGAATGTTCCATGTGCACTTGAGAAGAATGTGTATCGTGCTGCTATTGTATGGAATGTTCTATAAATAGCAGTTAAGTCCATCTGGTCTAATGTGTCATTTAAGGCCTGTGGTTCCTTATGAATTTTCTGTCTGGATGACCTGTCTACTGGTGAAAGTGGGGTGCTAAAGTCCCCCACTATTATTGTGCTACTATCAATTTCTCCCTTTATGGCTGTTGGTATTTGCCTTATATATTGAGGTGCTCCTATGTTGGGTGCATATATATTTACAATTATTATATCTTCTTCTTGGACTATTCCCTTGAACATTACATAGTATCCTTCTTTGTCTCTTGTAACAGTCTTTATTTTAATGTCCATTTTGTCTGATATGAGTATTGCTACTTCAGCTTTCTTTTGATTTCCATTTTCATGGAATACCTTTTTCCATCCCTTCACTTTCAGTCTGTATGTGTCCCTAGATCTGAAGTGGCTCCCTTGTAGACAGTATATATACAGGTCTTGTTTTCGTATCCATTCAGCCAGTCTAAGTCTTTTGGTTGGAGCATTTAATTCATTTACGTTTAAGGTAATTATTGATATGTATGTTCTTCTTGTCATTTTGTTAATTGTTTGGGGTTTGTTTTTGTTCCCTTCCTCTTTTGTTCTCTTTTCTTGTGATTTGATGACTAACTTTAGTGTTATGTTTGGATTTTTTCTTTTTGTGTGTGTATCAATTGTAGATTTTCAGTTTGTGGTTACCATGAGGTTTTGATATAGCAGTCTGTATATAAACAAGATTGTTTTAAGTTGCTGGTCTTTTAATTTCATATGCATTTCCAACAGCCTGCATTTGTGCTCTCCTCACAATTGCTGGTTTTGATATAATATTTGTGTGTGGATGATTTCCTACCTTTATTGTATGTTTGCCTTTACTGGTGCGCTTTTCCATTAGTTTTTCCTGTTTCTAGCTGTGGCTTTCTTTCTTTTTCTTTTTTCTGCTTAGAGAAGTTCCTTTAGCATTTGTTGCAAAGCTGGTCTGGTGGTGAATTCTCTTAGTTTTTGCTTGTCTGTAAAGCTTTTGATTTCTCCATCGAAGCTGAATGAGAGCCTTGCTGGGTAGAATATTCTTGGTTGTAGGTTATTCCTTTTCATCATTTTAAATATATCATGCTATTCCCTTCTGGCCTGCAGACTTTCTGCTGAGAAATCAGCTGATAACCTTATGGGAATTCCCTTTTATGTTATTTGTTGCTTTTCCCTTGCTGCTTTTAGAAGTTTTTCTTTGTCTTTAGTCTTTGTTGATTTGACTACTATGTGTCTTGTGTTCCTCCTTGAGTTTATCCTGTCTTGGACTCTTTGCACTTCCTGGACTTGGGTGACTCTTTCCTTTCCCATGTTAGGGAATTTTTCAGCTATTTTATCTTCAAATATTTTCTCAGGTGCTTTCTCTCTCTTCCCTTTCTGGGACCCCTATAATGTGATGTTGGTATGTTTAATGTTGTCCCAGAGGTCTCTTAGACTGTCTTCATTTATTTTCATTCTTTTTCCTTTATTCTGTTCTGTGGCAGTGATTTCCATCATTCTGTCTTCCAGGTCACTTACCTGTTCTTCTGCTTCAGTTATTCTGCTATTGATTCCTTCTAGTGTATTTTTCATTTCAGTTATTATATTGTTCATTTCTGTTTGTTCTTTTTCCATGACTTGGTTAAACATTTCTTGCATCTTCTCAATCCTCACCTCCATTCTTTTTCTGAGGTCTTGGATCATCTTCACTATCATTATTGTGAATTCTTTTTCTGGCAGGTTGCCTATGTCCATTTCACTTAGTTGTTCTTCTGGGGTTTTATCTTGTTTCTTCCTCTGGGACATATTCCTCTGTTGTCTCATTTTGTCTAACTTTCTGTGATTGTGGTTTCCATTCTGCAGGCTGCAGGACTGTAGTTCTTCTTGCTTTTACTGTCTGCTCTCTGGCGGATGAGGCTGTGTAAGAGGCTTGTGCAGGCTTCCTGATGGGCTGAACTCCACTGGTGAGTGGAGGTGGGTCTTGTCCCTCTGGTGGGCAAGACTGTGCTCAGGAAAACTTTAAGCAGCCCATCTGCTGATGGGTGGGGCTGTGTTCCTGCCCTGTTGGTTGTTTGGCCTGAGGTGTCCCAAGACTGGAGCCTATAGGCTGTTGGGTGAAGCTAATGGCGGCCTCCAGGAGGGCTCATGCCAATGAGTACTCCCCAGAATTGCCACTGCCAGTGTCTTTGTCCCTTCAGTGAGCAGCAGCCACCCCCCTACCTCCACAGGAGACCCTCCAATACCAACAGGTAGGTCTGGCCCAGTCTCTTATCAGGTCACCTTTTCTTCCCCCTGGGTTCTGGTGTGCATGAGACCTTGTGTGCACCCACCAAGAGTGGAGTCTCTATTTGCCCCAGTCATGGATTTCCTGCGCTCAAACTCTGCTGGCTAACAAAGCCAGATTCTCTAGGGGCTCCTCCTCCTGTTGCTGGATCCCCAGACTGGG
Source organism: Monodon monoceros (assembly GCF_005190385.1). Lineage (NCBI taxonomy): Eukaryota > Metazoa > Chordata > Mammalia > Artiodactyla > Monodontidae > Monodon > Monodon monoceros. The sequence continues at coordinate 84,402,211 of NW_021703767.1, forward strand.
AAGCGTGATATCGGGCTCAGGACTTTCACCCTTGTGGGAAGGCCTCCATGGTGCAATTGCTCTCCAGTCTGTGGGTCACCCACCCAGTGGGTATGAGATTTGATCTTATCATGATTGAACCCCTCCTACTGTCTCGTTGTGGCTCCTTCTTTGGCTTTGGCTGTATGGTATCTTTTTTGGTAGGTTCCAACATTTTTCTGTGGATGGTTGTTCAGCAGTTAGTTGTGATTTTGATGTTTCTGTAAGGAGGGGTGAACCCATGTCCTTCTACTCCACCATCTTGAGCTTGAGCAGTCCACAGAGTTAAGTTTAGAAAGGTAGAGAAAGAATGAAAGGAGAGACAAGGATATGTGCTGAGATGGTCATGAGGAGTTTGCTGTTGTTCTCCAATTATATTTTGAATTTGTGTCTCTACCATCATTGTGATTTATTGAGCATATACTATGTGATGTAATGGAGGAGATGTTTAGGAAGTAGACCTTAATTATTATATATTTATTTATTTCATTAAAAATTTTCATTAAGCTTTAATGTCTGAGACATTGTGCTAAGCAAAGTGAATGGCCATTCACTTATTGAATGTGAATTAAAGGAAGGTACGTATTCAGGTCCCATTTGTCAGAGAAAACTCCATGGAGGGCATGAAAAAGACAAACCAAGTAATCACCATTTATATTATTCATGGTCCTCAGGGCATAGATATTGTGTAATAGGATGTATATACAGGTTTTTTTTTCCTATTTGGGAAACAAACCATCTCCTTTTTCCTTCCACAGACTTAATTTAAAAACTCTGTTCAGAATACTAAGAGAACCTGTAACTCAAGGACTACTTTTAATAGATATGTAAGTTAGCTTCTCACATGAAGTCTGATAAAAAAAATTTATAGAAAGCGGGCAATAAACTTAATAAGGTGTTATATAATATGCAGAATAAATATTAGTACAGTACATGAACCTAAATGACAGCAACAAATTATAAAGCTTAGCATGCAATTAAAATCGCTAATGGAACACTGTATAGAGAGAATGTGTTCATTCTTAAATCAGTCAAAGAGCAGCTATTTGGTGTCAGAACCACCACTTGAACTAATGACACCTTAAACTTATTTTTAAACACTCTGTCATGCAATAGCTACACTTTATGGGTGTCTTCAGTTCAGTCTTTTAGCATACGTTGTACATGCTAATAAAATGTGTCCTCAAGGCAGGATGGTCCTGATGGCCAAGAGACAATGGTCAGTTTTATGCTCAAGTGTATTTTTCTGATGTCAAACTTATGAACAGACAATAATAACAGTACACCTACTAGTGATTAGCAGGCTGACAGTATCTTAGATTTCAAACTTAGGAACTAAGAGCTGCCTGAAACTTGTCAGTTAATTGATCCTACTGCCATGAAAACTATTATGTTCTGAGTTTTTGTTTTTTACAAGGTTGTACTTTCTTGGTTCCATGCTCTTGTGCATGTGATTCTCTCTGCCAATGTCATTTACCTCATCTCTACACGTACAAATTTTACTCATCTTTAAAGACCCAGAGTAAATGACATCTCCTCCATGAAACTCTCCTCCAGTCCTCCCAGTTTGAAGTAATCTTTCCTTTCTCTGAACTTCTACTGCATATGTTTGTACTTCATTAGCACTTTTCACTATCCACATTATAGTGTTATGTGACATATATTTTGCATATTTAAAAATTATATACCTATAAAATATATACCATACTTATTTGTATATGTGTCTTATCCCTTATTTTGAACTAATATAGGGAAGAAGTGTCCTAGAATTAGGTATGGATGCAAAGGGATGCCAGCATTGGTTTACAAGCTAGATACAGACATTTACTGAACGTTTACCACTTAAGTGAGGGATATTTGTAAAATGATGGAATGACTTTGTAGTCTTTGATGGTTGGCAATAGAGTTGCCCTTTCTATGTGTAATTTAAAAAGTTGACATCTGTCAACTCTCTTGGCAAAAGAGACATTTGCATAAGTGAAAGGTTTCAAATCCGTGCAGACATTGAATGGGAAGAAAGGAATAATCTTCTGTATTCAAGGAGAAAAAGTTCACAGAGTTCATGGTAGGAATGAGGAGAGAAGATTTAGTGTTGATATTGAATCTGATCTACTCAACATTAGAAACAGGGAGCCTTTTGGTTTCTATGGCCATGGAGGTATGCCACTCAATCCCCTATCAAGAAAGAATCTGTTTAAGAGTGTAATTAGCAGAGAGCCTCCAGATATTGCAAATTTGGGATCCTCCACAGTCTTCAACTCCAAGTTCATGCTCTTCCAGGGCTGCTCACAGCCAGTAACAGTCCAGGAGGGGTTCTGTGCACCAAGTACTATAGAGCCAGGTCATTTTGGCCCCATATGGGACTTCTCTAATCTTTGCTTTTGGCTTCCCCATTGGCCTGACTGGGACTTTCTTGAGCTACATTGCAGTCTGAGGCTCTTCCTACCCAATCCTCCTTCCTTTCCTTTCTCCATTCACAAGTGACAAAACAGCATTGGGATACAAAGTCTTTTCCTTCCTACTATTGACACCAATTTATTTCCCCCAATATATTTCTTGCTCTTCTAGGTCCATCTCTGTATCTGCTTCCAGGAGTACCTGACACAGCTTAACACTAACTAACATGTTGAGCAACCATCATGGCAAAATTGGACCTGAGTACCCACACTCATGAATTCATTCATCTATTCAATTTATTTTACAAATATTTTTGAGCATTTACTATGTGCCAAGCACTTTTGTTCTAGATAATAGTGATATAGGAATGAACAAGGCAAACAAGATTTTTGTTTTGAATAGAATCTATATTTATAAGGAAACCAATTAAATGATTATTGTTTCTCACTTATCTATTATCCCATAAGGTTGTGTAGCTCATGAGTATCTCCTAATGCTTAGCAACTTGGTGTCTCAGAAGGTTACTTTATGTCCTTCCTCTGCTTCCCTCCCTCCCTCCGCTTCCTTCTCCCCTTTTCCCTTCCTTCCTTCCTTTCTTCCTTCCTCCCTCCCTTCCTTCCCTCTTTCTCTATCTCCTTTCTTAAAATTTTTTTTTTCTTTCTTCCCACTCTCCTTCCATCAGAATAATTAATAATATGTTTCTAATGAAAGAAAACCTGTAGATGGTAGTAGATTTGGAGACTGTACCTTAATCTCAGTGAAGGCAAAGCACATCTCAACTTGGACAGGATTAAGGAAGGCTGATACATTATCAGCACAGCACAGTAGAAAAGAAAGAAAAAATTTGGGCTGTCGAAATATGTGGTTGACCACAGGTTTGACTTGGTTTTGGAGAGGTTGGTGTCTTTCATATTGCAGGGAATTGTGCATGTAAAAAAAATACTCAATACCATTTGTATCTTTTTTATTGCCAATTTGGATTGTCTCCTTTTTCCCTAAATTGGGTATTATCTTGCCATTTTGATATATTAATCTAGTTTTAGTATTACTGGAACCAAATTATATATCAAATCAGTATTTAATTTTAATTAGTAAGGTCACCTAGAGGTTTTCTCTACTAGACATCAAGGGATCAAGCTTGTTCAGTTAATTCTTTTCTTTGGGATTTTGGTCTAATTATTCATTATGTAACACACTGTCCGTCCCTTTTTAAAAATTTTTGTTGTGTATTTCTAGTTGGTTACTATCTGTGGCCACTGGTGTTTTTCAGTCCTTGTTGTTGGTACTGTAATTAACTTTTCTGGATCTATTTGACTTATTCAAGTTTCCTGTGTTCACTCATTTCTGCACACATAGATAGAAACAAGTACATAGGTGTACATTAAAAATATACATATACTTACAGAAGTAAGAAAAAATATTTACTCATATCAATATTTCACTACTTATTAACATAAATAAAAATACCATCTTCACATTACAATTACTTTTGTACACCATTTTTTTATTATTTATTCTTACTTTAAAACATGGAGCCCATGGAAAATCTACCACTGTTACTAGAAATAAGCTATACTCTCTTGGAGTTTTTTTCTGGATGAATCTGTATTGCTTCTACAAGTAATAACAGATTTCCCTTACAAGTTCCCCCACAGAGTTAACTTGCTACAGATTTGTATCCTTTTGGTTAATGTCCAACATTCAAAGATTTTTTACTGAAAGAGCTCTTCTAAATAAGAATAATGTTACAAAATAATAGTTCTAAAAGTATGCATTACAACTGAAGAGGAGAATAGATACATTGTTTTGAATCTAACCATTATCAAAAGTACTAGAAAATTTTTTACAAGAAGGTGTAGACACCCTGTTGAAAAGCATCTAAATGCAGAATTCTTTGCTCTAGGAAATCCAGCTGAATTCCACTTTCATAATATTTGATTAAAAGCAAATAAGACCCAGATTCTCTTATATCTGGTATCTAGAACTATCATAATCTAATATTACCACAAAAGCAAGTTTTTAATTGTCTTAATTTTATTCTAGTCTAAGAGAATATTTTTAACCATCAACTACATTTTATTTATTAAAGGACTTTCATGCAGATTATATCTCAAGTTTTTGTCAGGTAGATAAAGTAAATAAAGATGAACTTACAAAAAAAATCGTTTATCATTCCCCTACATATCACTAACCAAGTGGAAAATATAATAGAAAAAATAAGCAAACTCATTATAGCAACAAAAAAATTAAAGCATCTAGGAACTAACATAATGAATGCAGAAGACCTTTATGGAAAAAAGTAAAGCTTTAATAATAAAGATATTATAATTGGATACCCATATAATAAAAAAAGGAATCTTGATCCCTACCTCACAGTCACACACACAATGGATTGCAAATGTAACTGTAAAAGGCAAGACAATAAAGCTTCTAAAATAATATAGGAGAGTTTTTTCATGAACTTGAGGTAGGTAAAGATTTCTTAAACAGGACATTAAAAAATACTATCCATAAAAGAAAAAAAAAGATAAACTGGACCAAATTAAAATTAAGAACCTTCTATACATCAAAAGCCACTATTAACGGACTGAAAAACAAGCCACAAATCAGAAGATATTGTAATATGTATATTTGATAATGACTCATATCCAGAATATATAAAGTCCTATAGTTGAATGAGACAACCAAAAAAAAAAAAAGGGCAAATACTTAAACAGGCATTTCAAGAAAGAAGGATGGTCATCAAACTGACAAAAAGGTACTCAATTTCATTAATACCAGGAATATGCAAACTAAAACCATAATATGATATAACTATACACCTATCAAAATGGCTAAAATACAGAAGAGAAAAAAGTAAGTGTTGACAAAGATGTGGAACAACTAGAACTTTCATATGCTGCTAGTGGAATTATAAATCAGTACTACCATTTTGGAAAATTTTTAGTAGTATCTAGTAAAAGTGACTATAGGCAAACTAAAGCTGAATATAGGCAAACCCCACAAATGAGCACTTTTAGTCATATACCCAACAGAAATGCATACATTTGTTCACCAAAAGATATTTACAAGAATATTTATAGCAGCACTATTCCTAGTAGTCCAAAACTGGAAACAACCCAAATATCCATCATAAGGGTAAATTGTGGTATATTCATACAATGGAATACTACAGAGCAATGAGAGTAAACAAACTCAACTATATACAACAGAATGGATGAATCTCACAAAGACAATGTTGAGTGAAGGAAGCCATACTCAAGTATATACTGCATGATTTCAATTTTATAAAGTTCAGAAATAAGCTAAATAGAAATCAAGATAGTGGTAATGTAAGAGAGAGGGGATAATGTAGGGAAGGATGATGGCTGGGAGGGTAGGTAAGGGTGGCTTCTAGAGTTCTGGTGTTTTTTGATCTGGGTGCTGCTTATATAAGTGGGCTTACTTTGTGAAAATTAGTCAAAGTGTACACTTACAGTCTGTACACTTTATGTATATTATATCAATTAAAAGTTTAGATGAGAAAGAAAAAGGAAACCATACTGAATTCCAGATCTCAAAAGAAGCAGAACTATAAATCAAAAATTTTAACTTAAAAATCACTAAAAGGGACATAAATGAAGACCTAAAAAATTGCTGAAATATGTTTATGGATGAAAAAATTTAACATTAAGGTAACCATCCTCTCTAAATATGTAAATTCAATGTAATTCCAACAAGATTTTTAAGGAATTCAACTAATGTATTCTAAAACACATACTGAACAATAAATGTCCATAAATAGCCAAGACAATTTTGAAAAACAAAAGCAGAGGGGAGTCCTTATCAAATATTATGAAATACCGTGAACAGTAATAAAAATAACTTCTGGAGCAGAAGTAGACAGATTAATGGGATACTACAGAAACAGACCCACTTACATATAAGAAGTTAAGAAAGAATGGGCTGTTTAATAAATGTTGGGAAAACCAACTCGAGATAAGAATAATAATTAAGGTGGCTCCCTACCTTAAATCAAATAAAAAGCTAAACTCCATATGGTTGAAATACCTAAAAAGAAGCTGTAAGGCAAATAGAAGAAACATGTAGAGAAATGTCTTTAGGAAATTCTGATAGAAATGGATTTCTAAAACGATATTCAAAGTGCACAACCACAAGGTGAAAAACTGATGGGCTAAGAGAATTTGTTCAACAAAGTACAGCATAAACAAAGTTAACGGATGACCTCTTTCACAGCTCAACATCCACTTACCTGGAAAGATGGGAGAATCTGTACATCCTTCCACGTGAGTCCTTGTTATTCATTCAGGTTGTAGTTTAAGTTTCCTTTCAATCAATCCAAGAAGGATCAGAGTGACCAAATAAAGCAGGTTGCAAAGGCAGGAAGCAGAAACAATACGATGTTATGGAAGTACCTTTCTGAACAGTCCCTTCTGCTGCTGTAGGGCCTTGGGGCAACCCTTCAGTGTAGGTGCTCGGCAACAAGTCGGCTGAGACAGGCTGACCCTGGAGCTTTTGTAGTCTCTCTCGTACAGCACTGGTCAGGTCTCCGTAAGCCTTGTCAAGGCTGGCACGTTCAGTCGCAGCAAAATGAGACCTTACCTCCATCACTTCCACACTGGCTTCCCGGTATTCGGTGAGGTCAGCTTTTCCCACAGGACGCACGAACTCGTCACAGCAGACGATCTGGACGTAACTTCTTAGCATCATCTGCCCACATATTTCTAGTGACCCCAAGCACACAAGCTTCATAACGTACTGCAATTACTCCACCAGACTTCCATGATTTGTACTGTACAACCGCACAAGTTTTAGTCCTCAAATGAGGATTTTGCTGCTGCTCCACTTGAACAAAAAAAAACAAACAGTCCATGTCCACCAGAGCAATTGTCCTCTCTATCAGCCATTTTTCAAGGTGACAGACGCCTGACAAAACCGCCACCAGCGGACGCCGCCGACTCTGTGCTCCGTTTCCAGTGGAAGGAAGATGAAAGGATCTTAAATATCTGTTCCCTTTCCGGGAGTGGGCTAGTCAGTTTCGAGAGAGGATTATTCCCCGTAACGACAGAGGAAAGGACCAAAGGCCAAGAAGACGCTTGCCCGGGCAGCGGCCCACACAGCTGCGCTGCCTCAGCCGAGGTCACGTGCTCAGCGGATCGCTCTCCTGACGGAGACGTGATGGTGCGCGCGCCACCAATAGCCGATGATGCGCCTGCGCACCGCCCCTTAGGTCTCCCGGGACGCCTTCTAAATTAAGTTTCTGTTTCTGTGCCGTAATGAATCTTGCCTTCCACAGACTCAACTGTTCTAATTAACCGTAACTGTTATTATATTTTGGTTTGGATGTTTGAATCTTCATGGCTTGGTGAGTAGCTGCTCTTTCAGCTGATCTATTGTCGTTTCAGCACATCCTGTCATCCTAGAAAAAGTCTTGTTCTGCTATAACTATAGGAGGTACCATCACCATCCTAATTTTTTCTGTCCTAAGACATGAAGCCGGGTATCTTCCAAGGAGTCCTGGTTCCTTTGAGTGTGATTTGAAATCGTAATCTGCGCTTTATGAGTTCTCCTAACGGCAAGTTGTGTACACAGGTGCTGCTGTTGCTGTAGGTGAAATGCTTTCAGCGGCAGAGCTGGGAAATATATTTTTAAGAGTATGAGCTCTTACATCAGATTTCTTTCTAAATTAAAAAGTTTGAATAATGTAAGTTTTTATGCTGCACTGGCCGTGTGAATCGAATTGCATGTATGGGTTTCCTAAGCCAAGGCTTGTTTCTGTTCAGAACCAATATTTTCTGAGACAGGCTACGGTGGAACCTGTGGTTTTGATCCACCCAGCAGCCTTTCCCCTTTCTTTGTTACTAACATTCCAATTTTCCTTCTGGGGACTTCACTTCCCTCCTTCCATGCTGTTCTAGTGGGAGAGTCATGTGCACTGTTTGGACACGTGTCTGAGATAAGATTAACCCTATCCTCCCAGGAGTTTGAGTCTTCATTGAGGGGACATTGACACAAAGCATTGAAATGGGTCCTTCCAATGGCCATCACTTGAAGAGATACTCTGTTAATGCCTCTTTGCTAATTTCTTGGAGCATCTTTGATCCTATTGCTCCCAACGCCTGATTGTTCACTTTTTCATTAGGGTCTGTAATTTATTTTATTTTTGTTAATTATTATTGTTACTTTGCTTAAGTTAACCAGAGTCTGTTTCTATCACCTGCAACCAGATAATCATAACTGATGCACTTTTCTTTGTGGGCTGCCAGTAGCTTCCACTGTAACCATGGTAGGTGATTTCTGACAATTATTTGCATGATGACATGATCAGTTTACTTAGAGAAGATTTCAGTCAGTAACAAAGGGTGTGGGAAAAATGTGGGTCCTTTTTATTCACAAAACAGGCTCTTTTGTTTTTGAGGCACATTTTGTTCTTCTATTTGTTTTGTTTGTTTATATGTACAATCATTTTCAGAGTTATTTTTATGTGAAAAAGATTACTCACAATTTGTCATTTTCAGAAAGCGAGCGCATAAGACATTCTGTGAGGGAAAGGCCTGCATAACTTTACCACCCTGCCCCCAAGATTATCTGAGGTTGCATATCCTGTATATACAACCCAGTTACTCAGCCTCTGTCTTCATAAGGAAGAAGGTCAGAGGTACCTTTGGGTTGTTTTCTTTGATGTCTTGGTATAGAGATTTGTTCATAGACAATGACTTTCGGACATCAAATATTTGAACTTGTTTGAGCTGAACTGTGTGATTCCTACCAGCAAGCGTGCTGTGTTTTCCCCATCTGTGAAGGGCTTTTCTCATTTCCTGTGTTTAGGAAATGATTATGACTGACCTTGAAATTTGCTGGGCTGAAGTGCTAGGTAAGCAATACATAATAGCGGTGATTCCATGGGATCGCAGTCCAGGTTGGGTGTTGTCTGCATTCTTCAACACTTCATTGTTGGTTCAGTTTTCAGTTTGCGAGTTACCAACTTAATCTTCAGATCATGTGTAGTAAACCATTCCAAATCATAGGTACAATAGCAGCTACCATTTACTGAGTATACTGTGCTACGCACTGTATCAGGTGGTTTGTAAAAAGTGTGTTCTATTTTTACCAGCATCCTGGGTAAATACTGTCATCACCATTTACAGAGAAGGGAACTGGGATTTGAAGTTCTGTGATTTTATATAATTTACCTATTCTACTTTTTTTTTTTTTTTTTTTTTTGTGGTACGCGGGCCTCTCACTGTTGTGGCCTCTCCCGTTGCGGAGCACAGGCTGCGGACGTGCAGGCTCAGCGGCCATGGCTCACGGGCCCAGCTGCTCCGCGGCATGTGGGATCTTCCCAGACCGGGGCACGAACCCGTGTCCCCTGCATCGGCAGGCGGACTCTCAACCACTGCGCCACCAGGAAAGCCCCCTGTTCTACATTTTGACAATTTATTCAAATTTAAGATATGCATATTTCACATAAGAGCCTTCATAAATAATGGAATAGGGACTTCCCTGGTGGTCCAGTGGCTAAGACTCCATGCTCCCAATGCAGGGGTTCCATCCCTGGTCAGGGAACTAGATCCCAAGTGCTGCAACTGAGAGTTTGCATGCCACAACTAAAGAGCCCCCATGCTGCAACTAAAAAGATCCCGCATGCTGCAGTGAAGATCCTGCACGTGGCAACAAAAATCCTGCGTGCTGCAACTATGGCCCAGTGCAACCGAATAAAAATTAATAATAACGGGATAAACACAAGACATGTGCCTATGTCACCCTTGTTTCAATGATTTTCAGATCTCAAACTCTTCACCCCTGTTCTTTGATCACATCCAGCATTCAACACCTTTTCCAAGTCAGAAATCTGAAAGTCACCCTTGATCTTTTCCTCTTTTTATTCCCTTTTGTTCATCAGTTATCAAGTCTTGTCAAAAATATATTTTGAATATTTTTCTTCCTTCCTACTGTTACTGCCATACTTTAGTTCACCATTATCTTGTCATGTCAATGATGGGATTACTGCAACAATATTCTAGCTGTGTCTAAAAGGAGATGTCTTAGGTAATCTATGCTTATCCAGGCCTCTGGAAGACATGGACTTTTTGGAATGAGTTATGGTCCTAGAGGGGAATAGAGTTATGGTCCTAGGGTGATAATGTGTGGTCACAGACTTGGATGAGAGATCATCTATGGGGAAAGAATAAAGATTGAGTTGATTCATTTTAGTGGTAGGCTACAATCATCATGGAACCTTTTGAACCAAGGGTGAGAGATTAAATCAATAAGCAGGAAATGGAGCTGTCTTTGGATTCTGGGCATAACAGATCAGTGTGCCACACTGTAGCGGCTAGGTAAAGGTATTAAGAGAACAATAAGAGGTCAGCAATAAATTAGGAGAAAAGAGCAAGATGAAGTTGGAGAGGTAAGACGGTAACTTTCCTAACATTTACCATGTTCTATGTAGGACCTGTTTGTTGAATTGTACAAAGGCTTTATTCTTATTTATATGGTATAAAGGTCTTCCCAGGTTGAGGGTAGATTCAAAGTGTCTGGACCAAATAGACCTTTAGGAACCAAGGGCTTGAGGCCTGAGTATCAGTTCTGTGAATTTAGTAATGCCCTTTGGCCATACCTTTTCCTCAGCCAGAGATTGGAAAGTGGCCAATATCATGCCCAAGCAGGTTGGGCCATGCCCGTTTTGGACTGCCCAAAGGCAGAATAAAAGATAAGTAAAAAGACCAGGTGATATTTTTAAAAAGATAAAATGAAAGAAGGCAGTTTCATATGAAAAAGACCTTATAAGCAGAGAGATCGGTCACCCTAAGTGAAACAATGTTAGATGAATTCCACAAGGCTGTGGCTGATGGTTTTTGCTAAATCACTATGGATTATATTCACCTAGAGTACCATTTCATTGTGTAGTAGATAGGGTCTTGGGGGACAAGAACAAACATTGGCTTCCCTATCAAATAGCACACTGAGCCTGGGAGAGGAAAGTTGTGGATCTCTCATAGCCAGAATGAAACAGTATTTCATTGAAAACGTTCTCACTCTAAACTAACAGGGATCCTGATTTCTAAATTGGTTTCAATTAAATATATTTTCTTCCCTTCTAAGAAAACAACATACACCTATAATCTCTTCTAACTATTGGCAGATCTGTGATGCTATAGCACTCCACACCTTCCCAGTGGCTGCAATTACACACATCAAATTTCAGGATGGACGACAAGGTAAGATTCTAGAGGTAAAAGGCTACCACTTATGGTCCCCATTTTGCTCTCATATGTCACAGCCTTTTATTGTCAGGAGTTATTTAGAGAAACAGTCATCAGCTAACAAAACCATCTGTTAGTTAACAACAGCAAAATATAAGGCTATTTCAAAATAGCATGGGGCATTTCAAGTTAAGGGCAGATGAGTGCCAACTATTTTTTCCCTTCAGTCTTTCCTTGTTAAAAAAGAATGCATTTGTTATCAAAGCTAGTTTGGCTAATGTGCTTTCACCTCATACATATCTAGAAATCAAAGCTGCCTAGAAAGTTATTTGAGGGTATGTTCTCCCTTTGGAGCCCATCTTGCTCCAGTCATGCTAATAGGAATTTCATGTGTGTGTCAAGAGGACAATATAGCCTTTATGCAATTCAACCAAAACGTCCTACTCAGAACATGGTAAATGTTGGGAAAGCAAAAACGGTCTCACTGGACAGATTTAGTAAAATTCTTCACCTTTGTGCTTGTCTGCACTACTCCATTACTTTTTCCATCAGTAGGAGGAGGGGTGGTAGATGAAGAATCTCTGTACTCCTCCTTTTCCCTTGGCCAGATAGTTTCCCAAATCAGCTAAATATAACTCCATTTATTGTCATGCTAAAATGTTCTATTTAGCTGTGTTTAACTGGATATCATGATTCCCCAGGCTGACCTTTTGCTCCTGGGAAGTCGTTTTAAATTCAATCCCGGCAAAGGAAAATCCTTCCAATTCGCTGGCTGTGAAAGGTCACAAGTGAAATGTGTTTTGATGGTATCTGCCTATGGCTTAATTCTCAGTAAACTTGAGCACTAACTGGGCCTCAATTGTGCTTTGTCTTGGGAATCCGAGTTCTAAGAAGCCTGGGAGAGCTGAGTGGGAGACGTGGGGCTGAGTTGCTGGCATCAGCCGAGGGTACACAAAGGTACCAGCTGAAAGGTAAGGTATATGGTGCTAAGTTAGGTCAATGCTGCCTTCTTTCTGAGCTGATGAGGGATTCAGACTAAAATATATAGTTTCTCTCCCTGTTTCATTTGATCTGTTTAAGAGGGGCATTTCCCACTTTCTGGGAGGCAAAGAGGGCTTAGGGTGAGATAGAGAAGGAACTAGAAGTGTGTGAACCAGTCAAGAGGAAATTGGAGTATCCTGAAAATTTAGCCATTTCAGGGTCCAGAGCATAAAGTCAGCGTTCCAAGTTTGACTCTTTCCCTTTTACAACATCTTTCTCGTTTATAATTTAGTAGCACTTCAGTCTCCAGTGAGTTGTTCACCATCATTATGCTGATTTTTAACTGAATTAAAGTACTTTTCTTGCATCTTATCAAAGCACCTCACCCCCATTGAAAAAAATCATATTTACCAAGCAATATTAGGAGTTCCGTCAGAGACTTTTGAAGAGTTCAGTGGATGAAATATTGAGGTGAAGTTTCTGGATTTTTGTTTTGTTCTTCCTCTATTTCAACTTTTTGTGACTTTGTACCATAATCATTCAATCAACAAGCATAATATCTGACTCTTTCTAACTGAGAAAGAAGCCCAGAGAACAGTCTGTCCTCCCAGCACCCCATTCCTCTATCACACACACATTATGCTCTATGCCAGCAAGTATTCAATGTTTCCTGAACACGACTTGCAATTCCATACTTCCATGCCTATGTTTATGTGGCTTACTCTTCCTGGGATGTCTTCATTTTTTTCATCAAAATTCTATTCATGCAGAAAGGCCAAAATGGCACTCGTTTCTGTAAAGCTTTCAAAAGGCTTCCCTCCTCTCACCTGTGTTGAAGGCGAGCATGACTTGGTAACATTTTGTCTATGCATCTATTATGCTTGGATATTCTATTGTGGTATATCTGTGTGTCTCCCACTCAACCCAGCACCCTGAGGGCAGAAGCTGGGCCTTCTTCATCTTTATACCCCAGTGCTTAGCTCAGGGATTACTCTAAGAAGAGGAGTCTTTAGCCATCCTACCCCTGGAGTATGAGCAGTATGAGCCTTTGATATCAAGGGGGAGAAATGAAGTGATGTTTCTTAGAGCAAATGTATCTTGAGAGTTCATAGCAGCCACAGGAATAAGAAGAAAACAAAAAACTCATTCTCTAAAAGCAGTAAGGGCAGTTCTCTGGTCATAAATGAGAAAAATTCTCCTTCCCTTTTCCCTTCTTTGTGTTGTCATTTCTTGGAAATACCTGGTTGCCGGGAGAACTCTTAGAATATTGGCAATGAGTTCAGCTGGAGAGAAATGGAGATGGCTCTGAAGTTGGGTGGAGACAGCTACACTTGGCCGCATTTCACCAGCTTCTCATCTTCTTCTCCCTTCCTGGTTCTCCCTTCCACCCAGCAGACAGCAGGCCGGCTCCCATTCCTGAGATTTCTTGAGAGAGAAAACAGTATACGGCCTGCCAACCCCTGAGTTAAGCCATGTTCTACAGAAACAGCGTTCAGTGATCCAGGTGCAGCTGATGGAGCTTGCACTTACTCCTTTGCCATCAGTGGCTTCCGGCATTTAGTGACCCCGGGTGGTCCTGGGTATCCATATCAGTTCCAGATGACAGCACTTTCTGTCCCTCCTCAGGGGTCAGTCTCTCTCAGATATTGGTCTAACGAATTATATCTGTCAGGATTGTTGGTTGTAAGAATCCAGTGAAGCTGGTTTAAGGAGAAAATCTCCCCAACCTCCTGGTGGACTAGAGACTCTGGCTCGAATGCTACACAACTGGAAACAATGGGCAGTTATGCTACAAGGCCCTTCACTGGCAGAAGTACCACTCCTGATAGCCTATGCCTCAACTCCATAGGGAGTAGACACCAGGACCTTCACCTTTTCTGCCCTCCAAGACTTGGACACATTTGCCACATGTTCTATAGAAGGTGAATTTCACAGGCCTTCTTTTTTACATTGTATTCTTTTGAAAACAAGTCTCTCATGGTTGAGTTTGATAGGTGGATCCTAGGTCTCAGGCATACATCTTAGCAGCTAAGTTGCTAGCGAGACTTGTTTTCTAGTTTCTACCTTGAGGAGTTGAAACTCATAAGGCAAAATGTTTTCCAAGTTGCAGGGCTCTCAAAGGTGCTGAGCAGCTGGAAAACATGACAAAAATCTATTGTATCCTATAGGGTATTTAAAAAATTTTTAACCAATATAAAACCATATGACATTATTATACCAATTTCCTCAGCCTGTCTGATAACTTAGTGGTATGTGAAACTTTTTTTCTGGAGTTTGAGGCTTAGATTACCTTTCTAGTTCCTGATATCTCTCTTCCTAAGGAAGGACGTTGCTCTTTATTACCTTCCTCATATTGTTTCTTCTCCCAAATTCATTCTCCCACGTGTTGATGTGTTGGTTGGGACCTTGATGCATGGGACATGTCTTCTGCTGGTGACTTCCATTTGGTACCCTATATACCATCCCTCATGGCTGTGGCCCACCCTTGAGTTGGGACCTTCAGTTGCCAATAATTTTCTGAGTCATGCTTCAGCTCATGACTCTGTTTTGAATACAATAGCCTTGATTCTCTGGGTTGCCTTTTAAGACCAACCACTAGGGCCAATTGAGTTTGATATAGCTTGATTTTTCTCCATGCTGACTCCATCTTGACAAGGGTCAATGTACCTTGCTTATGAGAGGTAGGCATAAAAACAGAGCTGCCAATGCAGATTTTTCAAATTAAAATAAATTTATGCTGTGAGTTCCTCAAAGGCTAGAATCTTATCTTAATTAATATCTTAATGATTAATCATCTCTGTATTCCCAGTGCTCAGTATAGCATCTGACATGCAGCGGGCCTGCAATTCAATTTGAATGAATGAATGAATGGAGTGAATGCAAATTGCATAAAGGCCACCAGTATATTTCAGCATCACAGACTGGTCATTCATTTATTTAGCAAACATTTTTTGAGAAGTTGCTTTTATGTGCAAAGCGCTATACTAGATACCATGGAAATCTGAAATAGCCCTAATGTTATTAATAATTACAACCATAGGCAACATTTATTGTATACTTACTAGACGACCAGCACTGTTACCTGTTTCATGAACATTCATTTGGTTCTCACAACAACCCTGCGAGGCAAACATACTATTATTATTACTTCCATTTACAAGGGGAAGAATTGATTCTCAGAAGGGGTAAGTAAATGAAAACAAGTTGGGGATATGATGTTTACACAGTAGAGTTGGGAAGGTTCAAGAGCCATCTGGAATGTCTTAAATATCATAGGGCAACACATTTGCAGTACTCAGATTCCATTCAAAGAGTCCTTGAGTGCTAAATGGATACAGCTGGGGAATCAGAACTTACCTGGTGACCTCTATGCAACCTGCATTTTAGCACTAAGGAGCTCTGCTTTATTCATTCATCCATTCATTCAACAAACATGAATGGTATGCCTGCTGTGTGCTAGGAACTGTACGGAGCACTGGGTGCAGGGTCGGGGGAGCTGGGAGAGGGGAGGACAAAAATGTCAATAGATCATTGCAATTCATAATAAGAGCTATAATAGAGGTGTGAACATATTTCAGAGGAAATACGTTTTTATCTTTCATATTTCCAACATTTCAACATTAAGTATGACATTTGCAGTAGGCACTTGTAGTTACCCTCTATTAGGTTAAAAAGAGTCCTTTTATGCCTAGTTTGCTAAGGGATTTGCAGATCATAAGTGGATTTGCATTTATTTCAAATGTTTTTCCTACATCTATTCAGATGAATTTTCTACATCTATGGAGATTATTTCTCTTCTTTTACTTATTAATGTAGATATGTAAACCATTATCTGTTATGAATATTTTCTAGTGTCAAACCAACCTTGCATTTTTAGGGCAAAACATACTTTTATACTTTTTTTTTTTTTTTTTTTTTGCGGTATGCGGGCCTCTCACTGTTGTGGCCTCTCCCGTTGCAGAGCACAGGCTCCAGATGCACAGGTTCAGCGGCTATGGCTTACGGGCCCAGCCGCTCTGTGGCATGTGGGATCCTCCCGGACCGGGGCACGAACCCGCGTCCCCTGCGTTGGCAGGTGGACTCCCAACCACTGCGCCACCAGGGAAGCCTTACTTTTATACACCTATTCAGATTTTCTCTGATTTAAATTTTAAAAAATTCTCCATTCACTTTTGCTAAATTGCATATTTGTAGAATGTATCTATTTCATCTATGTTTTAAAATGTATTAGCATAGAATTATTCATAGTCTCAATTTAATATCTTTTAAATTAATATAGCATCTGTAGCTATGGCCTCTTCATTAATATTGTTTACTTATTCTTTCTCTCTTTTTTCTTTATTAACATTACTAGAAAGCTTTCAATTTTATTAGTTTTTTCAGTGACCCCCCACTTCGGCTTTTTAAAATTCTAAATAATTTCTAATTTCATGTTATATGTTTTACTCATTAATTTTGAGCCTTTATTTTTCTACTGTAGGCATTTAAACCTATTTTTTTTCAAGAAATGCTTTAGCTGCATCCCTCAATTTTTGATATGCTAATTTTTCATATGTCATTCTTTTGAAACATTATATAATAATCTAAGTTCCATTATGATTTCTTTTTTGTCCTGAATTATTTAAAATGTATTTAAAAATTTCTAATGAAATAGATTTTTATTTTGTTCTTTTTGAAAAGTTGTGTTTATTGCATTGCTGCCACAAGATGTGGCCTATAGAGAGCCTTTGAAATTTATTAGACTTGCTCTACAGCCTAATGCATTGTTAATTTTCGTAAATAGCCCTTGTATGTTCAACAAGTAGTTGGATGCAGATTTCCATAATATGTCCTTTGCATCAGGCTTGTTATTTGTATTTAGATCTATATCCTTGCTGTTCTTTATTCACTTGATCTATCAATTACTGAGAGAAGTGTGTTAAAGTGTGTGAACATATACATTTTTCTTAACAGATAGCTCAATTTTGTATTCACACATTGTGAAGGTGTAACATACCTAAGAGTTTAAAATTGTTATATGTTCCTGTGAGTTGAAGCTTTTATTATTATGTAGTGACCATTTTTATTTTTAATAATGCTTTTTACCTTAAAGTCAATTTTGTGTGATAATTTTGCTATACCAGCTTTCTTTTGGTTAAGATTTCCTTGGAAGGAAATGGTTCCAAATGGTTTTTTAAATATTTTTATTTTTGGCTGTGTTGGGTCTTCGTTGCTGTGCGAAGGCTTTAGTTGTGGCGAGTGGGGGCTACTCTTCATTCTGGTGCACGGGCTTCTCATTGCTGTGGCTTCTGTTGTTGTGGAGCACAGGCTCTAGGCACGCGGGCTTCAGTAGTTGTGGCATGAGGGCTCATGGGCTCTAGAGCGCAGGCTCAGTAATTGCGGTGCGCGGGCTTAGTTGCTCCACGGCATGTGGCATCTTCCCAGACCAGGGCTCGAACCCGTGTCCCCTGAATTGGCAGGTGGATTCTTAACCACTGCACCACCAGGGAAGTCCTCCAAATGGTTAACAGTGGTTAATGATAACCCTTCCAGGCAAAATTAGTTTCCCCCTTCTGGATTTGACAGAACTCTCTCAAGGCTCAAATCCAGAGTCACCACTCTACCTTGTGGGCTTTGATTTGCTGGGGGGCAGAGACCTTTCTGTTTCTGGGTAGAGCCATGCTGTAAGCCAGCAACATCCATCAGACAGGAGGGGTGGTTTGCTGGAAGCAAGTTCCAGCCACAGGGCATTGGAAGGTGTCTGGGGTTGTAGGGCTGGACTCAGTATCTTTGGGACCCAGTGTTAGGGCACAAGGAATGCTGGACAGGGAAAGCTAGTGTTTATTAAGTGGAAACATCTTCACAACCACCACTCCTTGTAAAAACCCTGTGAGGGATGCGCTGTTGTCCTTCATGGCAAATTGTGGGGACTGGCTTGCTCTGCCTGTTCCGACCCCTTCTGGTGTGTCTTCCTGGTGTACAGAGGCTGTACAATTAAGAATGACATTTCCTACATGCCCTTGCAGCTATGATTTTGGATGCAATTTTAGTTGTATCACTTGTACTCTCGTGAGACTTGGATTTGTCACAGGGTTAAGTATAGGGGGAGAGATTAGGCGTGAGGCATCTATATTGCTAGCAAGGAAGATGCCAGAGGTTAAGTGGTTCTAGCAGCTGGAAGCTGTAGCAGGAAACTCAGCCTGGAGCCTGATCATCTAGCCCTTACAGTGATTTAGAAAGCTACTCATACTTAGTAATAAACTCCTTTTTGTTTTAACAAGTTAGAGTGAATTTTGCTGTCTATAGCTGTGCTCTGACAAATACACCCATTGTATAGGAGAGGAAGCTGAGACTGGAGCTAGGAAGTGAGCTGCTCCTGGTCGCACAGCTCATGAGTAGCCGAAATGGATGATGATCTTGCGTCCTTTCATGCCAAGTCAGGGCTCTTTCAGCAGCAGGACAAGCAGCAGACTCAGGGACCAGGCCCTGGAAGTTTCCAGGGCCATTAAGATAGTACTGAGAAACCACACATGCAGATGCAAAGTCTGGATGCCACAGTGACACTTTGACTACATTACCCAGTAAGAGCTGCTACAACTCCTACTGGCCTGAGCTGGAATTAGGTGGCTCCCCACCAACTCCACCCCATTACTTGCCTCTTCGTGCATTTTTTTTTTTTTTTTTGGCCTTTCTGCTAAGTGTATTACTTGCCCTCCTGTGTTTCTGTGTTAATATTGGGATCCCATAGAGTTTGGGTTGCTCATTCAGCTGCGTTCACATTGTACTGTGTGCTCCTTTACTGTTCTTAGAATATTTTATTGCTTCTTCAAAACTTTTTGTGAATGAAGGAGAGAATAACAAACCTATAGGTTGATGTGCAGATAAGCAAGTAGTGAATTGTAACTATCAGATTACTTTTCTGTCTCCCACTAAAGCATCTGAAGTAGATGTCCTGTCCATCTCAGTCCACTGTTGTCTCATTGATGGCTCTCCTCATAATTTGTAATTATTTTCTCCTTTTGGGGGGGTTATGTTTGTTTTCTTTTATATTTTCCATACTAGGAAATAAGTTTCATGAGATCAGTTTCCATGTTTACCTTGATCAGGGCTGTGTCTGCAGCCCCTAGTCCATTCCTGGCACAAAGTAGGTATTTGAAAATGTTAACCAAGTGAATGAATGAATGATAAGCAGGGACCATGTCTTATCTTTTCATCTTTGTATCTTAGCATCCAGTTCAGAACCTGACACATAGAGGTTGCTGACTCATTTTAATTGAAAAAGAAGCTACAGTATGTGTACATGACCTACATTCATGAATACAAATTTTATTTTTTTCTTTTCTGTGTCTTCTTAACTGCAAACTTTGGGTTGTTCATCATTCACTTGCTATTTATTCAACAAATATCTATAGAGTGAGTTGATACAAAGATAAGAAAAAAACCTTTCATAGCTTCAATTTTAGCAGAAGATCTAGCACATGCCATATCTTTAATATACTTTCTAGAGGAATAAATAAATGAATGAAGGAATGTTAAATTTGTGGGGCTTGATGTTACATGCGTAAAAGAAACTCAGCATTTTCAGACAATAGGGTAACTTCAGCTACACTGCATTGATTAGATGCACTGGATATCTTTCTACACGAGGTAGTATTTCCTAGATGGCACTCTCTCTGGTATTTCTTCTCTGGCTGGTCATGGGGAACAAGAATCTGCAACACCTTTGTCTCTGAGTGTTGCTGGAGGCTGTTTGGGCACCACTCACAGAGCCGAGGCACTGGCAGGAGAGAGTAGAGAAAAGGAGAATGAGAAAGCAAGAAGAAAAGAAAAGAGGGAAATGAGAGGTCAGGGGATGGGAACGAGGGAAAGAATGGAGAATTTGGAAGAAATAATGGTGATAATGCTAGTGATGCCTGCCAGTTATTAAATGCCTTTTGTAGAGATTCTATGTTCTTTTCAACACGTATATTATCTCTAATTTTCATAACGAAGCCAGCAAGGTCAGTAACATGTATTACTTTCATTGTGTAGATGAGCAGACAGGCTCAGAGATGTTAAGAAGTAACCAGTCACACAGTGCTAAGAGGTGAAGCCAGGATTTGCTCTCAGGAGCGTCTGGCTCAAAGCCACAGTATGTTCACCTGGTGAGAAATGACAGAGAGCCACCACCAGGGACTTGCATGCCCCCCACGGGGCATTTGGATTACAGATGATTGTCAACCTACCACTTCAGGTGGGATGTCTAGATATCAGCACTTTAAAGCAGCTGTCTATTTATCTGCTGATTCACGTGCATATACATACATACAACCAGAAAAAAGAAAAGAAAAATTTATTAATTTTTGTGTACACTTTGACCAGAATAAATACTTAACAGAAAAGAGGCATAATGGATGACAAATGGGGCAACATTCTCAAATGCCATAATTCCAGAAGTAAAGCAAAACCCCTGACTCTAGCCACACCCGCCACAGGTAGTGAGTAAACAAAGCCACATAGACCAAAAAAAGCAACAGGAAAATAACAAAATTGAGGAGCCATGTAAATACTTTCTGAATGACCATTGCCCAAAGGGTTGAGGTCAGGCATATGGTTCTGTTCACCAAACCCTAAACAAAGGACTTGGGCTGTTTTATGCCCTGGTCATTATTGTTGGTTAAATTAAAGCATGATCAAAAGAAGTGTAATGGAATATTAATTTCAGTTACTGTAGCTAATTGAAACATAGCAGGAGTTGTGATTATTGAAAATGGAGTGAGAACACTCAGATGCACGTCCAAGTCTAGCTTACCCGTTTCAAATTGGGCAGTAGCATATTTTTGAATATGATCATTATCCCTAGAGTCTATACTTAAGTGCATCAGGAGAAGTACTGGGCCTGGGAAAAAAGAAAAGCAAGTAATTCTCAGCTATCAGCAGACTTCAAAAATTCAAATTCAATTTAAAACTATTAATTGTTAATTTGTTCACATAAAAGACATTGCAAAAATGTGTAATCCCTGTCAAGCCAAGGACTGTGTGGTTTTCATCTTGCTGTTCCCAGTTTGAAGCCTACATCCTGGCATCTAGGGGATGCTTATCAGTAATTGTTGAGTGAATGAGTATATGATTGTTGATGACTTTTGATTACTCTAATAAATGAGAGGGTTTTCCTTCTCAGACAACTGACCCCCTTCCTAAGTGAAAGTGCAGATCAGCAAGATTTGGGAGGAAGAAGACAGCTCTACTTTAGCTTGATACATAAGCCTGAGAGAGAGATGAAGAATATAAGCAGGAATTTGTCTGTTTTGTTCATTACTGTATTTCCATTGCATAGAACGGTATCTGGCAAATGTGAGGTATCCAACAAATATTTGTTAAATTAATGAATAAATGCTTAGCATGGAATTAGAAGGAGAGAATGAGTTAAGCAAAGGAGGCAACGTGGAGAACTCAGAACCTCATAGTTCGTAGGAGAACTTCATATTTTACTTCTCTGCTGAGTTACCAATTCTCAAACATGGGGCACACTCCTACTCAATGTAAGTACAAGAATCCCCTCCTCAAATCAGTATAATCTGCCATGTGGGATTAATCAGGTTTCTCTTTATGAACATGAGGGACTGGGATAATGCTTTAAAGGCATCAGTTCAAACAACTTAGTGAAAGTTGCTCTAGAATCACTTAAGATGCAAGGGGGATATATTAGGGTCATGCCAGTCATTCTCATGTTACAGGAGAATGTTATGTCCTTGAGGAGAATTTGTATTAGGTTTCTGAGCTTTGTACCCTCAGTGTCCATTACCTACTTACACTCATTGATTTTTCCTAGAAGAGGCTTATTCTATTCATTTTTCTTCAGGCAAAGATACTTTACTGATTATCAAAGGCCAGTGACGCAGAGGATGTACATGAGAGGCCATGTTTAAGTAGCACTGAGAGAAATGGTCTTATGAAGAATGCTCCTAGAATGTGTCTTTAATCTACACCTGACAACATAATGGAGGGAAACACTGGCAAAAAGACAAGCTGGATGCACTTTAGCAAGAGTAATTTGTATGGGGTAGAAAAAATGTCATCAGCACTCAATAGTCACCCTCTGTGTGTGGTATTCTGTGTATGTGGGTGGCATTTTCTTTTGGCTTTTTCAGACGGGTATGTATATGTTGTTTGTTGTCTTCTTTTGTTGTACACTTAACCATCAATTTAAAGGGGAAAAAAAGACTGTTGAAACAACATTTATTTTCATTTAGACAAGTACCACATTTTCTGAATCCATTTTGAATTCAGTTCAAGTGATGGAAAATTGGTGAAACTTTTCATAGAACCACAAATTTGAAAAATTGTCACAAAGTTTAGTGTTCCTCTGTTGTCTCATGATCATACATGGGAGCCAAAGTCATATACTTTTGAATACATCTCTTTTGAATTGAATTCCCAGAACTGTGGTGCAAAGATGCAGGCAACAATTTTCACAAAGTAAGGAAATGTTCAGTGGGCTTTTGCGGTTGTTTTACCTAAAATACTATTTGAATGTGACTCTTTTACATCACTGGGTGAAGCTCTCTGGTGTCACTACACACAATGGGGCTCTCTTTACCTATGAGGAAGAGGGGGAAAGTCATAAGAGGGCAAGGAATAAAGCCAGGGGGAACAGGGTTTATGAATGTAAAACTTACAGTAGAATTTTAGACAGGAAAAAAGTTGATGATGCAAGTTAAAGCTGGCCCCAGGCAGCAATAACTTACTGAAGTGGCATTTATTTGGCTGATAACCCAAGGTCTTGCTGAACTTGCTAGTACAACAGAGGTAATCTTTATGGAAGAATGAATTACAATAGCAGTTTACAGTAACATTATTTGATCTTTCCCTTATGAAAGACCTTGTAAGCTCCCTGAAAGCTCTAAGTTCCAACTCTCTGCTATGGCTTAGAAACTGAAATGGGAATCTTCCTATATATCCTAAAAGATTTTTCCAATAGGTTTGCAGTATATCTCACCTGTAATAGAGTGAGCGATAAGGGCATAATGTGAGAGTTGATCTCATGAAGTAACTGAGCTGAAAGTAGATGGGGTAAGATATTTACATTCTGAGAAGTAAAATGACTTGCTCAAAGTCACACAGCCAGGTGACATGCTTCAGGTGTCATGTCAGTAGCTATTATTTCAAAGCCAATTAAACAGGCTCAGGTCAAGAAGTCTCAAGATGAAAGAGGATTATAAAAAAGATTGTGATGCTTTTCTGAGAAGCATGGGTGTCATGAGAGCAAGATGAATACTGAATTATTTGTAAAGACTAGTTTTCCTTTCCTTTTTCTTCTCTAATTAGGAATGATATTAATGGGCATTAAATAATTTTGTAGCTGAAAGTTTGAAATTTATTTACAGTGTACTAAGAATCTTCAATGCATTTTGATGCAGAGATACACTGTGTGTGTTTAGAACACAGAGCTTTGGGGAAGGACGAAACTTCATCATTTTAAGTTTAAGACACATGGAGTGTTTTCTCTTCCAAGGTACATGCACTATTCCTTAAACACCCTCTGAATGCCAAGCAGTATGCAGTCTGGGTGGGGTAGACATATGGCACCACACCTGGAGAAATGCTGAATCATCCATCAGTTGCAGTTTAGGTATTTGGAGCTGGCTGGGAGCATAATGATGTGGCAGGGATCCTAGGTCTCTTGTCTACCTCCTCCACTTCCAGTGTCTTCCTCCAGTGTCGAAGCTCCAGTTTGGGGGCATTATAGGTGAGGTGGAGAGTAGTGAGAGATAAGACTAGAAATGACTAGCCAGTGTCAGTCAGGGAGACCTTGAAAATCTCTTTCTCTCTCAAGTTGCCATTTTTTTCTTCTCAATATAGCATCACAACTAAGTCTTTCTAATCATTAAAAAGAAAGAGTCCAGCTGTATTCCCCATTAACTATTGTGTTTTCTCTTTTCCCCTTCAACAGCTTGAGACTTACCTGAAGTCTCTTTTTTCGCCTTGCGTTGGCTGCTATACTCTACAACCTAATGTGGCCTGACATTTGCTTCCACCTTGCCTCTGAAACTGCCCTTGCTAAATTCATTAATGACATACTTGCCAAATCCACTGGCATGTTAAACTTCTTATATTAGGCAACATACCTACGGTTTTACACTGTTGATTTCCCCCTCATTCTTGAAACTCCTGCTTGGCTTCCGCAATTCCCTTCTTACCTTGCTGTCCTTCTATTTCATGAGCCTCTTCCCTTTCACATTGGTGCTCTCCAGTGGTCTCTGGGTTCCTCTTCTGCTGTTACTCTTCATACCCCATGACTTCTATTCATATAGTTTCAAATGCCTTCCCATGAGCTCTGGACCCATATTTCCAATTGCCTCATGTAAATCTTTCAGTCTGCATGCAGACACCGCAACTTAAGTACATCCTAAACCGAACCGACTGTCTCTCTTCCAAAATCAGTTCTTTGTCGTGTATTTTTGATTCTGCTTAATAACTCCATCATATACTTGGTCCCCCATGTCAGAAATTTGGGAATAATCCATTATACTCTCACCCTTGCTACTTCTATAAATGTCATCAAATTCTCTTGGTTTTGCTTCTTAATCACTTCTCAAGCCTGTCTTTTCTTTCGTCTATTGTCACTACTGTAGTTTAGCTACTCATCATTTTTTAATCCTAGCTGATTGAACAGTCATGAAAGTTGTTGTGGGAAAAATATAAACAGTGTGATATGACAGCGTTTCTGGGACCATCTCTTTGATGAAGTGACATTTTGGCCTGATGACAGAGCCAGCCTGGAATGATCTGGGGGGGTAGAAATTTCTAGGAGTAGACAAGATAATGCATAAAACTCCAAGGAGAGAACAAACTTGCTGGGTTTGAGAAGCAGAAAGAAGGCCAGAATGGCTAAATCATGGTGAGCCAGGGGAGAATATAGGGGTACAATGTCACAGAGATTACATAGAAAATTTTTGGCCATGGAAAGGATGTAATACTTATAGTTTCACTGTATGTGTCATGACAATTCATTTGCCATGGAGAGAGAAGAAACACCCATGGCTCTGTGACGTTAATGACATATCTATTGAAATGAGGAAGTTGAAAAGAAGGGCTAATTTGATGGGGAAGGAGGATTTTAGTTTGAGGAATTAATCAATGGCTCTGAAAGTTAAAAATGTGAGTATAGGGGACTCCCCTGGTGGCGCAGTGGTTAAGAATCCTCCTGCCAATGCAGGGGACATGGGTTCGAGCCCTGGTCCGGGAAGATCCCACATGCCACGGAACAACTAAGCCTGTGCGCCAAAACTACTGAGCCTGCGCTCTAGAGCCTGCGAGACATGACTACTGAGCTCACGTGCCATGACTACTGAGGCCCGCGAGCCTAGAGCCCATGCTCCACAACAAGAGAAGCCACAGCAATGAGAAGCCCGCGCGCTGCAACGAAGAGTGGCCCCCCGCTCGCCGCAGCTAGAGAAAGCCTGCATGCAACAACGAAGACCCAACACAGCCAAAAAAAAGTAAGTATAGGGATTGAGGAATTCATTGCTTAAAGATCAGAGTAGAAGCTCTGGATTTGATGAGATTACCAAAGAAGACAGTGGAGATTGTAAAAGAGAGAACTAAGGACGAAGGCCAAGGATAAAGCCTTGGAGAAGTGGAAATGGTGGTAGAAGGAGAGCTCTCAAAGGAAATTTATAAGAATAAGGGAGAGCTGGCCGTGTTCTCAGACATAGGGATGGGGCCATTGGCAGAAGAGATAGAAGATGCTGTTAAGAGTTGTAATAGACTCCAGATCAAGGTTAGCTGGGACCAGGCAGCAACACCTAGGCCTTAAAGATGAACTGTCAAGTTGGCGTTGCCTTGTGAGGGTGGAGGGCAGGGGTGGAGAGAACTTAAGAGAACTGCACAGGCTGGGCCCAGCTAGGCCAGCCAGGCAGGTCAAGGCCTGGGTCTAGTTTGGTCAAGGACGAGTGCAAGGGGCTCATGCTGCCTGACCTTCCTCAGTGAAGTAGGACTGAAGGTCATCCCCCATGAGTGAGATTAAGTTGAAGGGAGTCAAGGGGCGGGCCCTTGAGGATGGATGTTTCAAACAGCCATTGTGGTTTCCTATAATCATTAGTCAACAAGGGATGTGTAAAACCATTCCTGAGGATCAGTGAGAGCTTGGCCGAGGTTAGAAAACATTGCTTTATGGTGGCCCAGTTTCCATGGTTTCCTTTCTCATGCAGCTTGGGAAAGGGAGCAGAGAAAACCAATTATTGTCTACAATAAGTCTAGGTTAAGAAATACTAGCTTGATGTTAGAGGCTACTATATGTGTTTTCCTTAGTGCCACAATATTATTTTGAATTTTGTGGAAAAAAAAATAGATTGTAGGTCAAATTGAATTTTGTTATTTTTCTATACTAAAAAATCATGTGATTCAGCCCAATTTTGAAAATCTGTAATAAGTGGAACCAAGGTTTTACATTAAGAGCCTACAGTGATTTATATTTAACTACGATTTTAAAAGAAATTTGAAAATGTTGGACCACTGTTACAGTGATTTGGGCTCTTATCTAGCAAGAGGTAGGTAAGAGAACAAGAATGTACAAATAAATAGTAATGGTATAACACAAATTTCAGATCTTTTGAGTGACACGTTAACAATGTGAAGTTTTCCACTGACTGATATTTTAATGTCACACCCCCCAACAAACCTATAATTAAAGTTATTTTGGCATTTTCATCTCAAATCCCTGCTTTTGGTGGGGGGGGTGGGTGGGCGGGTTATAATTCCACTTTTAAAATGAGCTTCCAGATACAATTTGACATAAAATACAAAGTCTTATCCTAGCAACAATTTCCTCTCTACCCTTCCATCATGAAATATAGGAATGTGTGGTCTTTTAGTTTTAAAAGTTATAAAGGTATTTAAAAAAGGAAATCGAACCCTTTTTGTTTGTTTTTTGACCAGTGTATATGCAGGAACTAAAGTCTAGCTTTAGAACAATTCACACAGACATCAGAGATCATTATAGCATGTAACAGTTCTGGGAGAAGGCAGTAGTCCCACTTACTATGCTTGTTTTCTTTTAATTGGAATGTTAATTAATTCATATTTTTCTTTGAGAGAAATAATACTTGCCCTGTGATTATTCTCAGAAAAAGAGTTTGGGTCTATAGCTGCACATTTTAAACAGCATCTGAATAAGTTTGAGCAATAGCATCAAAATAGAAATAAACAAAAATTCAAGGCAATTGAAGGAGAATCATCTCTCTTTTTGTACATTGTCCCTTTCTCGTAATCTCTTGAGCACTGAAATTTTATATGGAATTCTAATGATTTCCTTTCCTACTAATTTATTTTATGTATATACACACACATACACACACACATATATGTCATATGTATTATGCATTGTGTGTGTGTGTATATATATATATATATATAATGTACTATATATGCATATATATAACCAGGGGATAAATCTCTTGAAGAACCATCTTCTGGGCCTTTTCCCCCCTTGAATGTGAATTCTGACCTAGGAGAGGGAAACCCTTAGGTACTTCTGAATCAGGGAGTTAAATTCTTCATTGGAATTCAGAAAGTAAAAGGAAAGTGCTTGGGAAGAATTCTTATGCTGAGGTGAGGGGTCATAGAAAGGCCATTCAATTCTCGCAGGAAGGTCATGGGGGCAGTGGGAGGGGTCATAGACTGAGGATCATTTGAAGAATGCCATCCTTTAAGTAGGGTTTAGGCATATCACTGGTTGAGAGACATCAATATGGTCTTTCTTGCATAAACAATTCTAGGAAATGCCTCCCAAGACCTTTATTTTACAGCCCAGGGTGGGGGTGAGGAAAGGGGTGAGAACTGAAACAGCCATCATTTATTCCCATCAGAATGAGAACTGAATCACACACAAAAATCCTTTCTGAAACTCTTGGTTATTTTACATGGGTGAGGGCTTGACTTTGCCTTAGGAGAGACATTTTTTGTTATCAACCCCTTTCCTTTTCTCCTCCCCAAACACATATAACCTAATTTCCTCAGAAATAACAGAGTCCAAACCTCAAATACATCCAGAGGTTTTACAGCTTACTCCTCAAATTTTAAAATTCTCTGGTGTCACCATCACATGTATAAATATGAAAGAAAGGAGCAATATCAGGGAATACCATTGAGCTAATGCAGTTCTTGATAAACCTTGATGGCAAATTAGAGGTTTCCCATTTCCCCAGTCAGCTGGCTATGAGATTTTGGGAGGGCTATTTTTTTTTTTTTTCCTTTAACACAAGGCTCTTAAGAATTTGTAGCTATGTATTTTTAATACTGTCAATAAACAGCTTCCTCAAGACTCAGAGGGGCAATAATGGAAGCTGTTAACAAAGTGTGAAAAGCAACGGGCTAGCAAAGGTTAATCACATGGCTGCCCACTAATGACCTCTACAGCCCTCAGTTTAAACCCAACAGCACTTGTAAAGACCAATCACGTGAATAATTTCCTGTCTGAGGTAGCCTTTATGGTTAAGAATAAAAGCAGAGCTGATTGTGAATAGAAAGCCCCCGGCAGGGGAGGTGGTTATTATTTTTAAGCTGATCTAAACACCTGGGTTTCCCACTGGACCCTATTAAACTTCCTCCATTATGTCTAAATATTCAATCATTTCTACAGCAGTTGTGAATGAGTGCATTACTAAGGTAGGCAAGAACTAGGAGAGAGGGGGCAGGTTATCGAATGGCTGGGCCCCTTCCTCCAGGTGACGACAGTCAGGTAGGGAGAATCTCAGACCTTGGGAAGGGAATTAGAGGGTCATCCCTCCCTCTGTAGCTCCCTAATCCCACCCTGCTTCAAGGAAGACCACACGTAAAGCCATTCAGACCAAGAAAATTTTACTATTTTAAAGGCCTGTAGATGAGGAGATTCCTGAGCTTGCCCTGGTAACCCATTTCATTGTTTAACAGCCCTTACTATCAGCTAACAATTTCCCCATATAAAGGACTTAAGTAATTTCTGCTGTGGTTCAGACCCATTTCCCTGCCGTGTCTTTGGATGGCTGTATTTTGCTGATCCTTCCACATTTTATTATAGACTTAGTTAAACATTACTCCAATAAAATTGCCAAGTCTTTGAAGATTTTATTTTCTACCTCCAGCTTATAGATCTGAACATATCTAAGTGAGGAGCACTTATCTAGTAACAATGACATTTTTAGGTTCATGGCAAGGACAGGATTTAAAAGCAGTAATAGGGCTTCAAGATTCCAATTTGGTACCTAGAACTGGGTGGTCCTTTGGACCGTGGGTCAGTCCATACTCAATCCTTCTCTCTTTTGCCACTCCTTGTTTGTATCTGCTCATATCTCGTTATCTTATTTGTATGAATTATTTCTCTTCTAAATTGTGTTATAAGGTCCCATAACGGGCAACATGTAGAAGAGGAATAAAACTGGGATATGCAGTCAGGTCTAAGTTCAAATTTTGCCTCTGTTACTTCTTGTGAGTATGTGAACAAGTTGCCAACCACACTAAAACTCAATTGCATAAAAGCAAATACTTCCTAGAGTTGCTGTAAGGATGAAATTAAGTAATTTGTATATAGTTCCTGAAATGCACTGGGCACTCAGTATATGTTAGTTCTTGCCCCTTTCTACTTTATTAGTAACCCTGAATCCAGCCTAGTGACTTATACATGATAAAGATCCACAGGAGGCATTCACATTTAGCATATTGGGGATAATTTGGTTCCAAATGGCAGGTACACAACTTGAACTAACTTGAGCAAGAGGGAGATTTACTATTTCACCTAGCCAATCAGCAGGTAAGGGCAGCTTGGTCTCAGAGATGCCTAGAAACAGAAACTCTCTGGGTATGGTCACCAGGACATTTTTCATTTTTCTTCTCTGCTCCTCTCCCAGATCCTCAGCCTTATTTTCTCAGACCAACTTCTGTTTGGCTTGAAACATGGTCTTCTGCTGCTCTCAGGCCCACATCTCCCATCTGTACCGTCACAGAGGGGGCCAGTCCTCTCTGAGCTCCAGCTAGAAGATCATGGGTTCGAATTCAGATTGGCCCAAATCTGTGCTCATTCCCAAGCTCATTAACTGAGGTTGGGAGTTGGGAGGAGAAGCAGTGATCATCACTTTCTATCAGAGCCATATGATTGAAGCAGTAGTAGGGTCAATTCCCTAAAAGAAGAGGGGCTGTTTCTAGAATAAGGGAGGGTGCTGGGCAGCAGAACAATAAGTATTCACTTAATTAGGAATCCCAAGGGACCCCCCTTCACCTATGTCTTTACTGCCACAAAGGTGCTATGTATATTTCCATAGCCAGATGACCTTGGCAAAAAACTTAAAAGGGGTATTTTTAATGTGTTTTCCTGACTGGGCATTGATAATGATGATGATGAGAATGACCAGATTCTTTATATTTGCACCATGCTCTAAAAATCTGTCAGGTTTCAGATCATTCTAGAGCCATCCTTTGTGATTCACAGCCTTGTGGTATGACTGGAGCAATCTTGTTTTTCCAGCAAAAAACTGGTATGCGTCTGGTGGTTCTTTTTTTTCTTCTTTGTGCTTCTCTGAGCTTTTCTAATTTACTACAATGAACATGCATTATTTTTATAATAAAACAAGTGTTGTTGGAAATAAATAGGATTTGTGGTCTCACGTGTGAACTCTGTAAGCTCATCCTATCCCCAGGCCTTTCCACATGCTCTTTCCATGGCCCTGGATTTTCTTTCCTCGTGTATGTTTTCTTCACTTTCCTTGGGTGTCAGCTGAAATGTCATCTCCACCGAGAAGCTGTGACCAGGGGCAGATTTTGTGGGGCCTGAAGCTTATATAATTTGGGAATTTTCCTTAAGGAAAAAAAATCATGAATAGAAATTTATACTCAAAAGTGAATGTTTATTTAGATAAGAAAAGACATCACAAAAAATGATGAATTAAAAAATGTAAGTAGGGGCTTCCCTGGTGGCGCAGTGGTTGAGAGTCTGCCTGCCGATGCAGGGGACACGGGTTCGTGCCCTGGTCCGGGAATATCCCACATGCTGTGGAGCGGCTAGGCCTGTGAGCCATGGCCGCTGAGCCTGCGCGTCCAGAGCCTGTGCTCCGCAACAGGAGAGGCCACAACAGTGAGAGGCCTGCGTACCGCAAAAAAAAAAGAAAAAAAAAAGAAAAGGAAGTAGTACCATAAATAATGCTTTAATTGTTTTTTCCCTACATTCTTTGGCTACATTTTTTTTTTTTTTACTGATATATAATTGACATGGCTACCTATCTTTTGATTGTCCTTCTATATGACAATGATACTGTAATATTTTCCATAGTGAGGATAGAAAGTTTAGTTTTCCTCCATAGTAATCAAGTTTTGCTTTTTATTATTGACAGTTCAGAAAAGTTTATTTCAGCTTCATAACATTTTTATTAGTAATGGTATGCAAATGTTTAGTAGTAATATTTTCACACAGGGCAGAAGCTCTATCTTGCTCCCTGCATTTCATATCTGGTTTCTCCCTCACTACCTATCTACTTCTGGTGCCAGGCAGTGGAGGACACAGTCATATCAGGGGACACCCTCTAGGCCTGCATACTTGTGTCATCCTGCTGTATGAATTAGTGAAAAGGCTAGGAGGACTGTTCCTGGAAACCTTTCTTATATTGAGATGCTTGCAGTAACTTAACTACACTTTTTTAACATGTCCCATCAAACCCAATTGAGATGTACTCCCCATCTCAATTTTTCCCCTAACTAGATTCCCCAAATGCCCATCTTCACACAATGTAAGGGGAAATATGACAGAGGAAATCAGAATGGAAAGAGACAGAGGTCTTAACTGATTGCAGTTAAAATATCTCACATTTGCAAAATTTACAAAAACATATAGCTATATGAACACACTGTAGGCTTCCCTTCCCACCATCTCTAAAGCCTTGGACGGAGCCCATGTAAATAAGAGGATTTCAAGCTTAAACTTCATTAGTTTCAGGGTAAATTTACTTTTGCATTCAATCCAAAAGGTAGACTACATCATTCTCTCATAATCCATTCCCTTTCAGCTCTTAGCATGTTTTAAAATGAAGTATTAGTCAGTATGCCTGCTTGTGTAATGTTTTTCTCTCACACTAGGATTGTGTGCATCGTAAGGGGAGGTACTTTATCTGCATTCACACCACTGTATACCAATACCTGTCCTAGTGCTAGCACATTCTCAGTACTCACTAAGCCTTACTTAAAAACAACAACAACAAAAGGAACAATGAGTAGACTCTGGGACAACAGGATTGAATGCTGACATTGATTTCCATTATTACTCTTCCTCCCCAGCTGCCCAGCGCCAGGCGCTAATTAAGTCACTTCTCCCTGGTCTACCTTCTCCAGGCTTCCCCTGGTTCCAGTCCCACAGCAATCTGATGCCTGTGACTAAAATCCTTTCCAATTTCTCTTTCCCTGAGGCCAGGTTGTCTTCAGTGGGTCCAGAAAGTTGACCTAATAAATTATTGTGTTAATAATGATAATTTTTTATGATTTACAAGGAATATTCCCATGCATGATGCTAATATGCTAATGAGAAAAGGCAAGTGAAAAGATAACAGGTATTTTTGCAAGGGTTTTCTGAAGATGCCGTGTCCAGCCCACACTTACACCCACCACACACATATGCATAAACTTACAATGGCAAGAATTTCAAGCTAGTTTGGAAGGAGGGAAAGATTTATGGGTAAACATTTTTGAGGGTCTTGCAGTTCTATCTGGAAATCATACTATTTGTTGATGGGAAGCCATCAACTTCATCTAGTCCTAGTCCCTGCTTTAATCTCCTGATTCTGAGACAGTTTATGTTTGTTCTTGTCGGTTTGGAGTACAGGATTTTGTGACATTGTATTAAGGATGCAGAATCTGGAGAAAGGTGGAATTAACTGAATTTTAAAAATTTACTTCCCAGACTGTTTCACTTCATTTTTATTGGCCTTACAAGGCCAGTAAAACAACTGAGTTATGAATATTTGCTTGAACTGAGTAGCAGAGGCACCAGATCTGCATAAGTTAATACAACAGAGTGAATGGAAGAGAATGCAAGAGTTAAGGCTGTCCTACACCCCCAGTATGTTGCTCTTTCTTACCCTGTATCATGTCATCTCTGTGTTTGTGTCTCCATCACTTATTTGGGGGTTGACTTGCAGCAGAACATTATATATTCATATTTCCAATTCCATAAGCATTTATTAAGTGCCTACTGTGTATGATGTAGGCGCTGTCTTAGGCATAGGGGATTCTGAGTTGAATAGGGCAGAGTCCTGCCATCAAGTTTCTTACAATCTAATAGAGGACACGTGTAAGTAAATACATTACAAAATGGTGCTTAGAAGGTATAATAGAATATTTGAAACAGGTGCTATGGGAGAGCGGCTAATGAACTTGGACAGGGGTGGGGTAGTGAGGAAAGGCTCTAAGGAGGAAGTGACATACGAATTTTATATCTGATGGGGGTGCCAAGCACACTTGATGAGTCTCATTCTCCCACACTGTAGCAGTAAGGTGATCCACATGGCAGTAGCTCTTCACTAATGATATGAGCCTGTGCTCATTCAGAGACCTCTATTCCAGACACCGTCAGGGTGCGACATTTATGATCTCATTAAATCCTCACAATGCTTTGAGGGTTAGTACTCCCCACTTTATAGATGAAGAACATGAGGCTCAGAGAGTGGAACTTGCCCAGGGCCATACAGCTGCTATCAGGCAGATGCAGGATTCTAACTCAGGTGGCTCTGACTCTGGGCCCAAGCTCTTGACCAAATAGCATACATAGTGAGGAGAGGCTGTGGATACTGCTCTTGGTGCTTTAGGCTTTCACCTGTTTCAATTCATTTGAACCTCTTAAGCACCCTGGGGATGACACTGGAAGGACATTATTATTCCATTTGAAGACAAGGAAAGTGTCACACAGTTAGTAAGAGGTCAAGCTGGGCCAGGTTGTTTGACTACTGGTTTAGCGCTCTCTTCACTACCGAATGACTGGGGGGCCTGCCACATGCACAGCAGCTATGTTTCCCCCACACTGCCTCTCCCTTCCCCGCGTCCCGTCCTCCCACCACCTCCCGCCACCAGGTTTCCTATGCTTGATTTTTAAAATCCAAAGAAAATTTCTCTGTATAGCTAGGTAGGAAGGAACGGGAGAGGAGGAAGGATCCTACTTTCCTGTACCTGGTAGGGACGGGAAGGACCTACCTTATATTCTTTCTCATAAATTATCCTAGAAAGGAAGAATGCAGGCTATTTTATTTCTATTTTAAACGAGCGATCAGAGGTGTGTCCCATGTAGGTGACCCATCATGTTTATATATGGGTGGGAACTGATAATGGCATAAATATTGCAGAATCCCAATAAACCACAGGTTTTTATCAAATGCATTTGGATGGTCTATGTTCAGAATGTGCTGTAAATTATCTTATCACGTAGGTTGAAAGATTAGCAATACCCACTAGCCAACGAGGCGAGCTTCAGTGGCAGCGTCTTTAAGGGTTTTCATCAGGCAAAACTACCTTGTCTTTGTCAAGCTGGCTTCCTTCCAGGGTCCAAGGTCTCTCTGTTGTTATTCCACCGAGGAATCCCACTTCAAACCTTTACCAGCCACAAACAAAAAGTTCCTTCATGTGATTTGTACTGATCACAGGGCTTTCAATGTTTAAATCACACGAATTTGAAAAAGATTACCTGTTCTTATCTTGAGAAGTTCATAGATACCGCTTAATCAGTTTTGCCCTAAGGAATATATGAAAAAAAAAAAAAGACACATATAGGAGGCCCAAACTTCATTTGCTTTTCACTATCATCTGAGCTTGGGATAGAAGTATTTCACAGATAGGAAAAATGTATGGGAAAACTCTAAAGGAAATGTACTTTCTCAGAAGGGCAAATTAAAGCAGAAATAAATTTGAGATATGTAATATGTGGCAGTGGTATAAAACGTATATGAGAATATATATAAAAAAGTATATGAGAAAAAACTTGATAAATTGTGAATTGTTATATGTATGTCAGTAATTCGATAACACCCTCCCATCCTCACCTCTGATGTCACCCCATGGAGAAAGCTTTCTAAATTCCTAACCGTTTTTCTCCTACCAGGTGGGTACTCAGTAAATATTTGTGGCATTAATGAATAACTGAACTTTTGAATCTTAATTCTTAAATGAAATCTTATTATAGAGATTGGGCAATATTTCTGATAAAGACTTTTTATAAAATTGAAGTATAGTTGATTTACAATATTGTGTTAGTTTCAGGTGTACAGCAAAGTGATTCAGTTATATATATAAATTCTTTTTCAGATTCTTTTCCATTATAGGTTATTACAAGATATTGAATATAGTTCCCTGTGCTATATAGTAAATCCTTGTTGATTATCTGTTTCAGTATCTGTAGTAGTGTGTATCTGTTAATCCCATACTCCTAATTTATCCCCCACCCCCACTTTCCCTTTGGTAACCATAAGTTTTTTTCTTTGTCTGGAAGTCTGGTTCTGTTTTGTAAATAAGTTCATTTGTATTATTTTTTTAGATTCCACATATAAGTAATATCACATAATACTTATCTTTCTCTGTCTGACTTACTTCACTTAGTATGATAAATCTAGGTCCATCCATGTTGCTGCAAATGGCAATATTTCGTTCTTTTTTATGGCTAGTATTCTATTGTGTATATATATTTATATACCACATCTTCTTTATCCATTCATCTGTTGATGGTCACTTAGCTTCCATGTCTTGGCTATTGTAAATAGTGCTGCCATGAACATTGGGGTGCACGTACCTTTTTGAATTAGAGTTGTCATCTTTTCTGGATATATGCCCAGGAGTGAAGTTGCTGGATCATATGGAAGTCCTGTTTAAGAAACCTCCATACCGTTTCCCATAGTGGCTGCACCAGTTTGCATTCCCACCAACAGTGCCAACAGTGTAGGAGGGTTCCAATAAAAGCATTTTATTTTAAAGTAAGCTTGGGAAGACCACATGCTGTCTGTACCACTTGGAGTGTCACGATGCACATCAATTAATTAATTAATTGCCCTGAGACATTTTGCTGTAAAATTTGCTCAACTTTGTTTTATCTAGCATGTACCAGATTCTGACCACAGAATCATACTGAGGAGCACTGAAGTAATATCATATTTGAGGAAGTGCTGCTTTAAAAGTTAAAATAAAAATATGAGATGTCACAAGGCATAATTAATGTCAGATGAATTCTATACTATGTATGGTACCAATTTGTAAAGGAGAAAGATTAACGTGAAATGGTCTGCAAAATCTTCTTGAAGGAAAACGGAAGCTTGAGGGATGGATGAAGTCTGGCTAGGTGGGAGGTAAGGTAGCGCTGTAGTGTTTCACTGTTTTGTCTCCTAGCACCTGATAGGAAACAGTCCCGTTAACAGCGGTGTCTCACTGTGGGATGTGAATTTGAGTTTGGGGGGAGGGGTAATGAGCAGTCCAAAAACTTGGCTCTCACCCATTTTCCACTGTGATTCTGACCCTAGCCTCACATGATGCGCCTTGAAAAATACGGTGGCTTTAAACATGGGTGAGTGGTCAGAACTTCCAGGGACTCCATAACAGACAATTTCCTTTTATTCTTTTTTATAAATTTATTTATTTATTTTTGGCTGTATTGGATCTTTGTTGCTGTGTGTGGGCTTTCTCCAGTTGTGGCGAGCAGGGGCTACTCTTTGTTGTGGTGCACGGGCTTCTCACTCTGGTGGCTTCTCTTGTTGTGGAGCATAGGCTCTAGGTGCACAGGCTTCAGTAGTTGTGGCACTTGGGCTCAGTAGCTGTGGCTCGCGGGCTCCAGAGCACAGGCTCAGCAATTGTGGCACACGGGCTTAGTTGCTCCGCGGCATGTGGGATCTTCCCAGACAAGGGCTCGAACCCGTGTCCCCTGTGTTGGCAGGCAGATTCTTAACCACTGCGCCAGTAGGGAAGCCCTCCTTTTATTCTTTTAGACTCTGTTGAGGTTACTCAGCCTGACTGAAGAGCTTCCATTGAAGCTGTGAGTTATTGGGATTCACCGCTTTAGGAATTTTAATCTTGGCAGCGGGAGAGGAATCGAAATCTCCTTGTCTACCACTTAGTGCAAGATGTATTATCAGTCTTGTCTGGTTCTACCCATGGAATCACAGGAGTTTGGAATCAGATGACATCTTCGAGACTGTCTAATGATTCAGCTTTCTCCTTTCATAGATGAAAATGCTGAGGCCCGAGAGAGCAAGTTATGTCCTCAAGGCCACACTGATTTGGGGTTGAGACTCCTGCCTTCCAGGTCCCTTGCCTCCCAGTCCCTTCCTCATTTCCACTAGGGAAGAATTTACCCCGAATCTCACCTCATTCTGAGTGGGAGGCAAAGCTTTCCCCATTTACTGAGGGGAAACTGACAGAGGGGTAGTATGTAGAGTCCCCGTACTTTGCTGATTCTACAGATTACATGCAGGTAATTCCCACTTCCATGATGAAAACAATTGTCCATCCTTTATTTCGTATTTTACCTAAGGCTTGCAGGCTTTTAAAAGGGGCATTGTTTTCACTGGGACTGATGGGTGGTATACCCAGTGTCCCTGCCTTGCATTCCTTTAGAACTCTGTTTTTGCCCCAAAGTTGGATGCTTTCTAAGCAGTATAACTGCCACTATGGTTCAAGCCCCCCAGTTGCTTAAATTACTCTTTGAAAATATAAATGTGGTGAGACATTTTTAGTTTCATGCTCCTACTCTTGAACTCTAGTCTCCCTTTCTGTGATTCATTTATATTTTCAGACCCTAAATAATGATTTAATTAATTTTCATGTTTTACTAATTTGTACATTTGGCTTTCTTGTTTTACTAGTTTTTGTATTAACCTCAGAGATTCAGGTTGAGAAAAATGCTTGTATTTCAAATAGATTTTATTTATATTTTGTCAGATAACTGATACATTTGGATCCTTTCATGGAGGGTGGGGAGTATAGTCTAGGAATTTTCAAAAACTTGTTGCCATTCCTCTGAATTTCTGCTTAGGCTGACAGGTAGAATACATTTTCAATAAATGAAAGAAGTGTTTCTAAGGTTCCAAAGAGAGAACCTCACAAATGCTTTCCCACTTTTCAGTATGAATTATTTCCTTTTGATTTTTTTAAAGCAAGCAGAGACCAGGCCAAGCTTATTTGGAAGTCAGTCTGAAATAAATGAATCTGGGTCTCTCTAACAACAAAAAAAGGCCTTTTCTGGGGCACTCAAGCACATCATTCACAGCTAACTGTGTGTTATTCTATAGTGTGGATACAAACATATATGATAGGTCACGTGCTCATAAACCAAGTAATAATTGTGTAGTGGAATAATTTATCCCTACCATAGAAAGAGAAATCCTGTAAGTAAAAATTCTGGGGAACAGAAGTTGTAGTTTGTATAACGACCTGATGTGAGACATGGGCTTTTATTCCTTTTCTCTTTTGTGTGTGTGTGTGTTTTGTTTTGTTTTAATAAACCATATGGAGTTTTCCTGAAATACTGGAAAAGGTCTGTGGAGATGCATGTATCTGTGTGAATGCGTATGAAAAAGCCTCATGTAGGCTCTTTTCACTCCTTTGGTAAAGGCCTCCTTGAAGCAACTTCCTCTAGTCTTGCTAAGGAAGGAAAACACAGCTTCGAGCCAATGTTAGGGAGGAGCTGTCCGGTGCTCTCTAGCAGCAAACACGCTTACAACTCAGTTTAGAATAAAGTGTACTGCAAACACCTAATTTTTACAGAACTGCTTGTATTGGGAGTTACTAATTAAAAATCCTCACGCTCTCCCTTCTTTTCCTGTTCAAATCTGCAAGGTTATTTAATTGAAGTTCTATTTTGTGGGTGCAGATGCATGATGTGTTTGAATCATCAAACAGATTTATAGTGTGTTTTGATTGTTGTGTGTGCCTCATTGCTATTCCCAGAATGTCGAGCTGAGCTTATGCTCCTCGGGAAGACTTAGCCGCCTGAAACAGTAAAAGAGTCCTTTCTTCTTCTCCCGCCCCCTCGCCCCCCATTTTCCTTGAAACTTTGCCAATATCAGATCGCGCGCTGTCTGTTGCTGCATTAAAATGAAGTCATTCCCTCCCACTTGTCACCCTCCTCCCTCCCACCCCCTACCTTTCCCTGTGCTCTCCAGCTCCGCGATTTTCTAAGTGGGGGAGCCGCTCTTGCCGTTATGGGCGAACTTTTTCAGTTTTATTTTCTACCGCCTTTCTCTCCTCTCCATTTTTTTCTCCCCACTTCTTAGAGGTGGTTTTTGGATTGGGGGCTGTGAAAGGAAAAGAGAAGGGGCCTGTTTTCCTCTCGAGGTGAAAACAGCCTTGGAAACGGCAGGTGCACGGCCCCCAAGCAGCTGCTTGCGCCTCGCAAGCTGAAGCGTTTTACTTCCCCTTCTAAGCCAAGAGCACTTCATATAATCCTCTCATGCAATTCACACTGTAATTGCAGAAACCCCGACTGCTAGGGCTCATCTTATTATTATTATTACGATTATTATTGTTGTTGTTGTTGTTGTTTTTCACTGATAACAAGCTCTTCTGCAAACAGGAACCTGTCATGTTAATTAGGTTTTTGTGTAAGATGAGCTGCTTCCCTAGAAGCAAGATTTTTTTTTTTTTTGTCTTGCTCTTAGCCCTGTTCCCCTACCCCCTTCCAGGCCTTACCCCCTTAGAGGCCACTTAGGGAGTAGCACATGTGGAACTTTTATGTGGTTCTATAGGCCTTTTATTATCCTGTGGGCCTCATCCTCTTCTTAAGAAAGAGGCCAGCGGTTAGATGCTGGCAATGAAAATTATTTTCTTGAACACCAGCTTGTTTTCTCAAGGTTCTGCTTATTCCTTTGGTAATTATGGGACTAAAGGTTTTTTTTTTTTTT
This sequence comes from Monodon monoceros, assembly GCF_005190385.1. Lineage (NCBI taxonomy): Eukaryota > Metazoa > Chordata > Mammalia > Artiodactyla > Monodontidae > Monodon > Monodon monoceros. The sequence goes on from NW_021703767.1 coordinate 84,442,655, forward strand.
TTGGTTGACCCATGAGTGCTGTAGTCTATGGAACAATCATTTCATGGTTTTGAGGAAGAAAGGGCCAGGGATGAAAGTATGAAGAGATTTTATTTTTTTTAATTCCCTTAAGAAATGCTTAGAGAATTAATGAAAGTGTTTTTATTGCCAATTTAAAGAAAATCTGGTACTTTGAGGTTCAGAGATATACAAACTATTACTAATGCCTAAATTTAACTTTGATCTACAACTTTGGCGTATTTTTTATTGTTTACCAAATTCAGCAATTCATGACCACTGTCATTTTTTTTTTATGGTTACACACTACCTGTACTATTATTTAAATAATATTTTCTTTATATGGACTTACCTTTTAAATGTAGTTTACTAGCAAAGGAAACTATAATATACCACTACTATAAATAGTAAATTAATGTGTTAAGCCATACAAACATAACTGTTAAAGTAAAAAAGTGGAAACTGTTAAGTTCATTTGTGTTAGAGGTATTGCATAGTATAGGAAAGGTGTTCAGGATTAGCACTGGGCCTTTTTATTCTTACTGCAATCAGAAGGATCGAAAGAGAACCAACAGGAGAATAACTTTCCCGCTCACTGTGTGCACTACTGGTATTCAAGGCCATGCCAGTGTACCACCCGCATCTGCTCGTCTCCGGCAGCATACCCACGCACGGCACATGCCCTACACTTTGGGAAATACCAGCCCATTGGGGGCTGAGGGCTCAGGTGGTCCAAAATCCATTATGGATATTTGGTTCTAGGAGGACTATTATTTAAGTTGGCTCTTGATGTATATGAAATATATATTTCTAGTAAAAGAGTGACAAGAAACCCTACTCTTTAAGGGGAATTTGTGTCTACTAGTGGAATTAATGAAACATTGAGCATAAGGAACCAAAGTTCTAAAAGAACATCAAGGGGGAAAACTTAAGAAAAACCAAGTTCCAGGATCCGTAATGGAAGCCAGAAATGGAAGCCAAGATAGGATCGAAAGTCTGGACAAAGTGGAATGGGCATAAGGTCAAAAGTGAAGTGAGATGGATGTTCCAGAAAAAAGTGTTTGTGATGAGAGCTGAGGTATCTGAGATTTTCCTTTAGCTGGGTAAAAACCCCGACTAAAATCAGAGTTGAGGCTATAAAGAAAAGCACTTCTTAAATAATTAGTGTGAGTCAGAAGACAATGAAGAGGACTGCCCATCTCACCTCCACACACCCACCCACACTCTACAGAGGTACAGGGGTTGGAAAATCTCACAATTTTTCTTAATTATAAACAAAATATTTTTGAGAGGTTTATGTCCCAAACTCTTCCATACAACCAATTATGATTTCAGGATGTAAATCTTCCCAGTTATTCTGAATGGTTCTGTGCTCTTTATCTCCCCACAACTCTCCCGCCCACCCCACCCCCCGACCCCATTCTCCAGCCTTTAGGATGGAAAGGACAGCCTTGAAGATGCATAAATCATCTAGCGAATATTTCTTCAATCTAAGTTTCGTAGGCCTTCAAGGACCTCTCTGCAATGTCCATATTTTTATTTATTCTCCAGGACAGTATGGTGAGAAGGTGAGTGTTGACATGTTTCATCAGGGCCGTATCCCTTCTGTGGTTGGCTGGTTAATAGCAGTTTCTAATGTTGATGCAATTTACTAAAAATGACTGAGGACTTAATATGTGAAAGGCTCCGTGCTCGGGCCTGAGAGTGGTAAACCAGCCCGCGCTGTCAAGGAATTTTTTTATTTGGAGTAGGACAAACAAGGACATAGCCTATTGCAATGATATTTGATAAAAATTCTGATAAGGGTAAGGATTGGAATGTCATGGAAACATGAGCAGCCCCTAACCAAATCTTCCCCAGTCAGGAAAGGCTCCCATATAAGCTGAGAACTTAATACTAAATAGTAATTAGCTATGGGGAGTCTGAAGGGAGAGGTTCTGGGAGAAAGAGAAAGACTATACAAGAAGAAAGAGAACCCCTGAAGACCTGGAGGTGAAGATTAATGTGGGCAGTTTTGAGAACTTTCAGTAGTTCAGCATAGCTGGAGGTTGGGTGGTGAATGGAGGGCAGAGATGGAAATTGAGGCTGAAGAAGTGAAGAAGGGTCTGGAGGGCCATGTGGAATTTAGGCTTGATGCTGAATGAAATAGGGAGCTACTGAAGGAGTGAAAAGCACAAACTGAAACGTGGGAAGAAAGAGACTGTGCTGGGTGGAGTGGGCACATAAGTAATGGTACAAAGGTGAGGTTGAACCGGGCCAGGCGGAGCCTGAGGGTACAGGTGAGTGGATTACATTTGTCACCTAGGATGGGAGGTAACCTTGCAATGATCTCTAGCGACTGATTCTGAATGTGCAGGTAGTGACCGGGCCAGCAGAGAGGACTGTTCAATACTGGCTGAGCGCCACAGTAGTGGCGTGGGAGTGGGATCATGCAGAGGAGAGGGGTAGCACTCATGGAAATCATTTTGGTTTTGATTGAAGGAGATATTTTTGGAAGATAATCTGGACACTATTTGGCTAAGTTAAAATTACTTTTTTTTTTTTTGGAAAGCTATGGTTTTTATTTTTATTTATTTATTTATTTATTTATCTATTTCAGTAGCTCTGTCGTTCCCTAGATGTTATTTTATTTTATTTTATATTTTTTTATTTAACATCTTTATTGGAGTATAATTGCTTTGCAGTGGTGTGTTAGTTTCTGCTGTATAACAAAGTGAATCAGCTATACATATATCCCCATATCTCCTCTCTCTTGCGTCTCCCTCCCACCCTCCCTATCCCACCCCTCTAGGTGGTCACAAAGCACAAAGCTGATCTCCCTGTGCCATGTGGCTACTTCCCACTAGGATTACTTTCTTATTTCCAGTGTGCTTCATGTACTTGTCTTACCTTGAAGTGGGCCTTTAATGTAAAGGGGAACATTGATTCTAATCATCTGGTAATAGTATTAATAAATGATCACATTAATGGGGTACTTACTTGGGGCCAAACACTGGGCTGAGCACTTGATATATATTATCTCATTTAATCCCTGCCCCTCAAACATGACATGTTATTATCATCTTCATCTTACAGATGAGAGCAATGAGGCTTAGAGAGGATAAGTAATGCCATAACTAAATGGTGGAGGTAGGATTTCATCCCAGGGTTGATTCCAGAGCCTGAGCTCAAAACCAAAACGCCATAGTTAAGGATGTAGAGTATGTTGCACACTGAGTCTAGTGAATAACTTTGTACAAAACTGTGTGTAGACATTTTTTAAGGAAAGGAAAATTTGTTACAAGGTTTTTTGGTTTCTTTTGGCATCTTTCTTTTGGAATTACGCTCCCAGAAAAAAAGCTTTAATTAATAAAGGGTTATGATTACTCATTCTCAATTAAACATGGTTTTATTGAACAAACAAAAACAAAGCGAAAAACAAACAGGTCATTTTTTCCCGGTTTTGGTGTTTAAAGTTTTGGAGTAAATTTGCCAAAAGAGTAAGTAGGTTTTTCTTTTTATATTTTACATACGGAGGCCATACTTTCTTAAAATTATTGTATTGGAAAAGACTCACAGAGTTAATCTACACTAATCTTTAAGTAGTCATTATTCTCCATTGAAAAAACAAAATGCATTACCAGAATTATTATAGCATCCCCAAAGTGAAAAGAGTTTAAAGACCAACACCTAGTCTACCCTCCTCATTTTCCACGAGGAATCAGAGGACCGAAGCAACTAAGGGACTTACATGCCCGCCCAAAGCCACACAGTGAGTATACAGTAGGGCTTAGGATCAGAGTCTTTAGCCCCAAGGAAGGCTCATTGATTGCTGTACCATCTCACCCTGGATAACAGTATTTCAGGGGATTAATATGGTACATCTTCCTGGAGTATCAGTTTTGCTCTAAGATTTAAAAGCAAGCAAGCAAACTAAATAGTTCATAATTTAAATCCTTTTTATATTAAAATGAACATGGCTATATTGTGGAGTAAAAGTCATAGGGATTTAATAAATAAAACAGGAAACTTCAAAGAAATGTCCCTTTTTAGAAAAGAAGGCAGGGAGCAAGAAGAGGGTCTGTCTCGCTCTTTACTCCCCGATGTCTTGGTTCAAATGTGTTCTCTCTGCCTTTAGAGATTTTTCAGAGGGAAATTTTTTGAGACACTCTGGCTTCTCTTAGGTGTATGACGGACAACAGTGAACTACCAATTAATAGCATTGTTCATAATTATTCTGTTAAATGACACTGTGAGATGCCAGAAACACGCTTTTTCCATTAATATATAATTTAAAATTGTCTAAATACATGTTAACAGATCCTATGATGGAATAGATTTAAATTTTTTCTCTGAGAAACTTGATTTTTTAAGCTAATTTCAGTAGAAAATGTATCTGATTAGTTAGAAATGTGTTACTTGAGTGAATGCATTTTGCTACAAAGGTTATCTTTGAAATGATGTGAATAATCTGTCTTATGCCCACAAGTACCGTGAATACTAACACTTCATTCTTAACTCATCTAGTTGTCATTAGGTGCAGCAGCTGATGCAATCTTCCATTAAGCAGCCTCAGAACTGTGGGTGGTCTTGGAAACTATACCATATGAACTGTAATACACAATAGAGTGAGTTAGGGATTTTTTTTTTTCAGCTTTAATTTTGAATCTTGCAGTTCCTATTGGTTGAAATTGAGCAAAAGAATAAAGGGAACCTGATCTTAGCATCAATCTGTATTGATGCAGAGCTCCTTATGTACTTATTGATTAGAGAGTTTAAACTTAACTGCAGCCATTTCTTTTCTATTTGAGTTGTTTATGTACTTAACTAAAGGAACTGACATGACGGTGCTTGCAAACAGGGGCACTGTCGGCTGTTTACATTTTCAAAACCATACGCTAATAAAATAAACTAATGAAAGGAAAAATATAATACATTTTAACCATACTTTGATTAAACCAGCACTGGGTAAGTTTTAGTGGGACATTTTGGAAGTGTAGCACACAATTGACATCAATACCAAATTGGCTGTGTTCATTGTGGGATTATTATAAAGGGAGTTATTCATCATGTTTGGAAACTTAACACCACTTTAAAAGGGCTGAAACTTAACAGTATTATATATATATTTATAGGTTTCTTTATAAAAGTAACTTAAAGTGCCTTAAATATAATAAGTGCTCAATAAATAGCTGTTGATTTGATTTCCATGAGAAACGCAGTGCATTGGAAGCCCAGAATGGAAGGAAAACACAAAGTAAATTAGTAACAATTTTGCATTCACTAGGTGGAGATGGAAGCAAGTGGTATGTATGGATTTAGCCACTGAAGAAAGAGAAATCTGCTTATAGATCTCTGAAACGAAAGCAATCATTTATTAATCTCAAGAGAAATATTCTTAAAAAATTATCTTTGTGTCTATGCATTTAAAGAAAATAATCTTTCCAAACAATTGGAATGACAAGCAAACTGTCTTTCATTTGTGGTAAATGAGCTACAAATGTATGCATTTACAATTTTTCTTCAATATTCAAATGAGAAATCTGCAACCACAAAGAAGTTAAGTCTTAAAAGTGCTACTTTTTTTTTTTTTCTGGCATAGATGGTCCCCAGTCTTTTCCATTATAGTCTAGAGTCCTTAATAAAGAAACCACAAGCTATTCTCTAGTACAGCATTTTAGCTCCCAACTTTAATTTTGGTTTTAGTCCAACAGGCAGATAGTTTAAAAAGTTTTCTGTCTCCCATCCTAGTTTATTTCTTAAACTCTCTCAAATCTTAAAGGGATAAAATTGTAGTGCTGTTCATTTTGTACCTTCCATCTCTACCTGCGAAATTTTGTTTTTTAATGGTTTAGCACAGATACTTCAAAGTTCAACTGCTCTCCCTTCTTTTTCTTTTTCTAACCCCCCTCCGCCCACCCCCTTTTTCTTTTTTCTTTCTTTCTTCCTTCTTCCTCCTCCAGCTCCCTCTTGGGCCCCCTCTCCATCCCCCCTGTCCCCTTTGGAAGCCCCTGGGATGACACTGTTCATTGATGCATCTCCCTCATTAGCATTGCTGCAGCTTGGCTCAGAGGTTTCAGAGGCAATCCGTCATGAGAAAACTGAAGAATGTGCCCCATTTGCATGATTCTGTGCCAGAATGCAACTTTTTCTCAGCTGTTCTTTGTGTAATTTCCCCTTGAGCGTTCAACTTTCCCATGAAGTCCTAGAAATCATATTATGGATTTCCAACCCAATTGAAATGCTCTTCAGATTAGCTTTACATACTTGCTTCCTTCCCCCAACAACTTCATAGTTCTTCGTAAACAGAGCAAATTAGTACAAAAAAACAGATTTCGCCTTTTATTGTTTGGAAATGTAGGAAACATTAAACGAATAATTTTGCTTTGAAAGTGCAGGGGTACATATTATATGCGCAAATGTATATTTATTAGACATGTCCAAATGAGGCCACAGTGCTAATAAATACTTAGGCAATCTCTGCTTCCTAGTCACTTAGTGCCACTGAAAACCACATTCTGTAACCCACCACAGAGAGACTCAGAGCAGAAACATAGCAAAAAGCTGGATGAAGTACTCACTGTTTAATAAAGAGAACTTCCCCTATAAGTCAAGGAAATCTGCTTTGCAGCTCTTGGATGAGCACACTTTAATAAATAATGAATTCATAGTAGCTAACTAACTACTAATTAAATATGTATTCTCACAGTATTTTTTTCCTAGATAAAAAATTATTGTGACAACTACAACACTGGGACACACAACCTGTTACCAAGGTTTCCATTTTCCAGAAATTAAGATAATGTGCTATACACACATGATGCCCCACATTCCAGAAGAGAAAATGCTCCATTAACATGTTCATCATATTGCATTTGAATTAACAACAGAAAACAATTTACGCACAGGCGCATACAATCTTTAGCCCTTTTCAATGACATGCTAATTCTTCTCAGTGTCATATACAAATCAATATAGAGTCTTTTCATTCCCTCTTGCCTTTTAGGGCACTTAGGAGTAAGAATAAACTACTTATTTTTTATTATTTCCATTCTAAAAACTGTAGAATTATTATTTTTTGATTACCCTTTGACTCTTGGTTGGAGTGTATCCATTTGGGTAATATAATGAAGATATTCTAAAAGTGCTTTAGTTATAACTACTTAAAGTTTTAAATTATGTCGTAATCTTTTAGAAGGAAAAAATGACTTTAGAATGAGAAGGCAGAAATATCGAACTTACTGAGTTCCAAACAGAATTAAAATGACTTAAAGATAATTCCCTGCACCAACAGAAGAAAATAAAGCTCTTAAAGTTCAAAAATTTGGTTGTTGGAGGAACGCTCACACAGTGATTAGAATTAGGTTGCAGAAGATTTCATTAATTATAGGTGACTGGTTTTCCCTCAGCAGACAGCTCAGGTCTCGCCCCCCCTGCCCCCCCCGTCCCCCCCCCCCCCCCCCCCCCGCCCCCCCCCCCCTCCCCCACCCCCCCCATCTCAAACTGTTGTCTAACCTTTCCCTTAATCCATCTCATCTTGAGCTGATGGGAACTGCTTTCATTCCACCTCTTGTGGAGGTAATGAAACAATCTTCTTATTCACTTGGTTCCTCTGAGCCGGTGACATGCAACAACAACAAAAAAAAGCAAGCTCCCTGATTAATGGCTGCTAATTAGCAATGTTAATGACCAGGTGTCCGAGAGCATGGCCAGCTCCTCTCAGCATGGAGTGATCGCTCAATGAGGGCCCTGCAAATCCATTCCCAGTGACCCTTCCCCTCAGCTGCCAGTAATGAAGGCCGCTTGCTCGTTACTCCCGGGAGGGGCGCAGGAGGAGACCCAGGCCTGGGACCCAAACCCTTGGCTGGGGTCTAGTGGATCTTCCATTAATTAAGGTTAGCGTTTCTGGCCCCAAAAGCTCAAGGGTAAGGAAGTGAGGGGCAGGGAGATGAACTCAACCTCTCTTGTCTCGGGAGGCGATTCTTTTCTAAATGGAACCAGTAGTTAATTTGGGCTATCCACATATATTTCTATAATTTTGACTCTTTGTTAGCTATACATATCATTTTCTCTGGCTCTGTTATTATCCCGAGATCATTCACATGGGGGAAGCAAATCTCACACTAACTCTCAAATACAACTTTCTATCTGGGAGGTTTACGTTCTCTTTTTACCATTCAGGTTTACAGATGAGTGGCAGCAGAAACTGGGAGCACCTAGATCTGTGCTTAAAAAATTAGTTATCTTTTAAAAAATATTTTTCTGGTTAGGAGATGGGTTGAACATGCCAGTGCTGTTAGCTCTCATGTAGGAGTAAGGGGATTATATTACTTTAAAAGAAAACAACACAAAAGCAAGCTTTTCCAAGAGCTTTCTAGAAAATCAGCTCTATAAAGACCTGAAAAATTATTTTACTAATTAGAGTTGGTTCCTTTTTTTAAATTCTGACCAGAAAATTGAAAAGTGACAAGACTGAAGTCTTTGCAGATAATTAACCATTAACTGTATTTGCCAATTTGTGACAAGCCGATTCTCTGAGTTTACACATTTATTTTCTCTTCACTGGTGAATGCCCTTGTACTTTCTCCAAGGAGAGGGTGGAGGGAATGATTCAGTTTGGAAGAAACAGACTAAAATGGAAAAAGGTATGCCATGTCATTGCTTTTGTTTTATCAGGCCACATATATATATAGCAGGCTTTTTATATCTATCTATCATCTATCTATCTATCTGTCTGTCTGTCTGTCTGTCTGTCTGTCTGTCTATGTATCTATCTACCTAAAGTGAGGATAGCATCTTGGTTAATTTAGAAATCCCCCCCCCACCTTTAACAAAGTTTTTATTTGTTGAAATGTCTTATGTTTGATACCATTGTAATGAGTTTCTTTTGATGACATTGTGAAGAATGTAAAATTTATTTCAGTAGAATAAGTGCTATTGTGAAAATTACTGACTAATCATAGGTGATAAAATACCTAATAGCAGGGTTTAAAAAATCATGGTCACTAGGTTGCTGCTGGCCAGTAGGCCCAAATTAAATTTGACAAGAAAAACTTAAGAGCTTTATTCCAAGTGTGGACGAGGCCAAACAACATTACCTCATAAGCTACGAACGGAGGCTGCCTAGACAGGAGGCCGGCTTCTCTGTCATTAGAGCCCACCTTCTGTTGCAGTAATATCTGATGTAGTTTTTTGGAAGGAGGGGTAAAAATTGTCTCCCTATGTAGAGAATTCAGTAAACTCTTTCACGGTAGAAAATTTAGAAAACATTGAAAACACCAGCACACATACATTTGCATGCATTCACACATGTACAGTACACACAATCCTAACCAGAGCTATCAATGGCCAACATGTTGCTATGTATTCTAGCCATCTTTTTCTTGCATAGTTACTCTTTCTGTTTTAACAAAATTGTGTTGTACTGCATGTGTTTTATAAACTACTTTTTAAATTAACAATCTAACATAAATCTATTGTGAAATAGAATATTCTTCTGCAATGGTATATTATGACAGCTTCTACTGAGAGCCACAAGTCTCCATTAACCATTCATGGTTAATGCAGATTTCTAGAGTTATTATAGAGCCATATTACTGTGATGATCCCAGTGCTAAAGGGAAGGCCACAGGTACCATCCTGGCCAGTCCCTCCTACATAGAGGACATTGAAGATTTGTTGAGGATTGAGTTATATCCCTCCATTAGCTCAGATTCTCCTTCTGTTTGTTCTCTCCACAGTCCTTAGAACAGAATGAGTGTGCCAGTGGTGCACTATATCCAATTAATTAATTATTAGCAAAGAAGGGACAAAACTGTGTGAACGTAAGCTTCATGAGAGCAGAGAACTTGTATATCTTCTCACCTATATATCTGCAGTGCCCAGAACCACACCTGGCATGTAATGGGTACTCAATACATATTTTTGAATGAATGAATGAACAGTTAAAAGGTAATTTGACTATATTCTAGTTTATTCACGTATTAGATTCTGATGTGTTTTCTTTAGTGGCAGAGAGAATGATGGATTTTTAGTTAGTGTCCTGGAAGTAATCACAGGGCATAGCTCTTGAGGGAACTGTTCCCTCTTGCATGTCACCTGTGGTACTGGTAGAAATAAACATAAGCAGAGACAGCTCTATTCTAGCCAGAATTCATGAAAACCCTGAGATCTATTGCTTGCTTCCATGTGTCTAGTCCTACCTGATCCTCTATCTGGCTAAAACAATCTTGCCCCCCCCAAAAAATTACACTTTTGAGCCCCAAGATCATTAATTTGGACTTAAAATTAACATGCATTCTAAATTAAATCTGGCATTGTAAAGATTTAAATATTTTGTTTATCTCTTTTGTCCATTTTTAGGTTTATGAAACAAAGTCCATTTGTAGACTGAATGTATTCTGGCCTAGAAAACGAATAAATAAGTTATCGATGGCAGGAGAATCAGTTGCATTTAGTGAGACTCAAAGTTAAAAAGTGTAGGGTTAAAAATTGAAGCGTAGTGCTTGTTAGTTGGATTTCTTTCCTTTTATAACTTAAAAAATACAAGTTATCCCAAGAAAATAACCAAGAAATAATAGAAAATAACCACCTTGCCTCAAAAGATATTTTGCAGCAATTAGCAGAAGAAGCAGTCCTATCCTCTGTAAGACGCCCTTGTCTATTGTGTGCAGTAGGGATATCTGTTCCTTGACCCCTCTCACTCACCTACCTCTGGCGCTTTGTTCAGGCAGCAGGGGAAGAACGGACCCCTTTGGTAAATTTAGCCTGTTGTAATAGCAAATGGAGAATGCTGTAATGCATTCACCCTTTCCTCCATCCATCCATCAGTCGTTCTATTAATCAATCAATTGAAAAGCCTGTTTAAGAGTCTCTCTACAGCCCATTATCCACAATGAGTCAAAGAAACGTGGCTCCTACACTTTGCAGCTTGTAGTTTTAGAGAAAACAACAATGGAGGTAGGAACAGAGGATAAATAGACAACAGGTAAAACACTGAGCAAGTATGTGAAATGAAAAGAATGAATAATATTAACATTGTCAATCAATTAACAGGTGTTTCTGGTGTGCTAATTACATGTTCTTCACTGGGCTTGGGTGCTCTACAAGTGAAGTGGCTAAGGATCAGGAAGACTTCTTACAAATCACAGTTTTAAGTAACGAGAAACTGAAGAGGTTTACTTTCTATTCTGTTTAAGACTTTGTGCAGGCAAGTGTATGGGGGATGGAGGGTGTGCATTCTCTTTTTAGCACTTGCTGAAAGTAATAGAATGACTATGATGGGAGGGGGAGGATGTGATGATTTAGAAAGTTGAATTTATTAATTTTAAAATCAAACATTGCAAAGTTGAAATGGGCCTGAAAAATAGTTTTTTTTTCAATTCTTTAAATTCAATGTTTAATTCTGTCTAAAACATTGAGGCCTGCTTAGAGGTGCGTTTGTGTAGTAGAGGAATAAGATGATGGTCAAGCTGGTCTGAGATGAGCCAGTCAAGGGGTGCAGGTGGAAACACAGGAAGTGAGGTCTTCTTGGATGTAATTGTGACCCAGAAGAGGTTTTAGAAGCCATTCACAAGGGTCTTGTTTCTTATTTGCAATAAGTCTTAGAGGACAAAAGGGTTAATGTAGTCAAAATCCATAGTGGAGGGCTTCCCTGGTGGCATAATGGTTGAGAGTCCGCCTGACGATGCAGGGGACACGGGTTCGTGTCCCGGTCTGGGAAGATCCCACAGGCCGCGGAGCGGCTGGGCCCGTGAGCCATGGCCGCTGAGCCTGTGCGTCCGGAGCCTGTGCTCTGCAACGGGAGAGGCCACAACAGTGAGAGGCCCGCGTACCGCAAAAAACAACAACAACAACAAAAAAAACATAGTGGAGAACTCTTTGTGACAATGATAAAAGGCTGTTCAGTGAGGAACAAATTGTGGTAAGGCAGGCAAGTGATGCCCAAGGCCTATATTATGGATGTCTTGTTCGTCTAATTCATGCATCAGGGAAAAAGCAAATCCTTATTACCTGACCTTTATTTATTTGAGAACTAGGAGTACTAAATCCTAAATCTTCATCAAAGTTTGCTGAAATTGGTATCCTGGCTTAATATATGATTATTTCATTTTTGAAATCTGGGTAAAAATTTAAGTAAATACTTTCGGATAGACTGGGCTAACTGCGGACGCTCCATGGAATGATTATAATAGCATTTTCAAATATCGAAGGTGGGAAGAAGACAAATCTTTTTTGACTGTCCATCCTATGGTAGTTATTGTGCTAAGCCCTCTAAAAATTGTCTAATTAATCCTTATAATCTTCAAAATAAAGTCATATTATCCCCATGTTACAGTCACCAAGGCTTGACAAATCAAGTATCTGGATCCCGATCCCACAGTCACTGAGTGATGAGGAGTTGGGTCCTTATGACACCAAGCCATTTCTTTTGCCATAGCACCACACTGTGTCACATAATTTAGACTTTTTGTTTGTTTGCTTGTTTTGGTTCTCTTCCCTTTAGATATATAGTAGCCCAGAGTTGGATGAAATCAATATTTCTCATCAGTGAATTCCTCCTCACCACAACTTATCTGGTGTACAAGTTATAATGGTTGAGTAGATATGTAGTCTTTCCTATTTTTGGATTACAATCAGGATACATTAGTCTCATGAAGCAATGGATGTCTAGAAAGTCTTAATGCTCAGGGCCTCGTAAGGAGCCAGCTTGGCTAAAATCTTTAAAGCATCAAATAAAAGGTTTGATAGGAAAAGTTTTTCTTACCAGAGAGGACAACCTTAGAAAAGGGCTGAGGCCCTGAGGTTGTGTATTCCAGACCCTGATGACCATGTCCTTGAAGGTGCTGAAAGAGACTGTGCTTTTATTTCTGTGGTACATGAAAATTTCTTCTACCACCTTATAGAAATGTAATTGTGAGGAGTTTTCAATATAAGGAAGTTCTCCTGCGAGCCCTCAACTATTTGAGATGAGTTGTTTTTTTTTCTTTTTGATGATGAAAATATTGATGCCAGATCACAAGATTATTGGCACTTTGGCCCACAGTGATTACTTTTGGACAGAGGCAACAAGAGGCAACCTGGATTGTCGCCACCATCCAGGGGAATATGTATAAATGGGCTCTCCATGACCACAGCCTGCTGGGATTCTATGAGTACGAGAGGGTCCTGAGGATTCTTTTAGTTTCATACCTTTTGAGAGATGCTCAGGCACTTTCAGGGGTCTCTGTCAAAACAGAACATCATATTTTTACTCAAGATTAACAGTTACAGTGGAGCAAGTGAGAACATTGAGCGGATGGTGTTTTGAAGTCTGAAAAGAGCTAAAAGGTTCTCTCTGCTTTGTGCCTGGTCCTGTTAAGGGTTGTTCCAAATCATACCAATCTAAAGGAGGGCAGATAATCAGGAAAACTAATATTTATAAACTGTATTACACCAGGCCCTTTACAAATATTATTACATTTATTTTAGGTGATAGATATTACTCTTCTATTTTATATATTGAGAAACTGAATCTCCAGGAGATTAAATGTCATAGAGGTAGGAAGTGTCAGGACCATGCATTCAAGCCTAGGTGTGATTCCAAAATGGTTCATAATGGTACTGTCCAACATGGTAACCCTATTAGCCATATGGCTCTTTTAACTCAAGTTCAAATTAAATATAATTAAATATTCAGTTCCTTAGTCAAACTAGCCACCCTTCAAATGCTCATTAGCTGTATGGGGCTAGTAACTACTGTATTAGACAGGGCAGATATACAATGTTTCCATCATCAAAGAAACTTCTATTGGACAGTATCTGTCAATAACTAAGTTGAGAATTTTCACTGACATAAGTATTCATGGAAAATAACAGTAATAAAACTTCTACTTTAATGGAGAATGGTGGGGGTAAAGGGGAAGATAGAATATGAGATTTTATATTTTGAAGACCTTATATACTTGGACGACTTTTAATGAGGAGAGTAGTTTAATTGTAGATATGTTTCTATAGTATAAACTAAACTAATAGTAATAATATCAATTGTCTAATACTTCTTATGTGGTAGGTACTATTCTAAATTTGTTTCATATATAAACTCATTTAATCCTCAAAACAATCCTACAAAGTAGATGCCATTATTATCTCCACTTTATGGATGACGAAACTGAGGCACAGTGAGGTTAAGCAATTTTCTAAGATTATCAGATAAGGAAGAGTAGAACCAAGATTTCAACCATAGCCTGGCTTCAGATAGTGAGTGTCTAATCATTATTCCATACAAGAAAATTTTATAGGATTACTTAGGAGGGAGTTGTGAGAGTAAATTGCTAATTAGAAATGAAGGCACAAAAAGCAATACATTGTTTTTTTTAAAAAAGACAGCCTGAGTTGGTGGGAATGTAAACTGATACAGCCACTATGGAGAACAGTATGGAGGTTCCTCAAAAAACTAAAAATAGAACTACCATATGACCCAGCAATCCCACTTCTGGGCCTATACCCAGAGAAAACCGTAATTCAAAAAGGTACATGCACCCCAATGTTCATTACAGCACTATTTACAATAGCCAGGTCATGGAAGCAACCTAAATGTCCATCTACAGAGGAATGGATAAAGAAGATGTGCTACATATAGACAATGGAATATTACTCAGCCAAAAAAAGGAACAAAATTGTGCCATTTGCAGAGATGTAGATGGACCTAGATACTATCAGTGTGAAGTAAGTCAGAAAGAGAAAAACAAATATCGTATAATATTGCTTATATGTGGAATCTAGAGAAATGATACAGATGAATTTATTTGCAAAGCAGAAATAGAGACAAAGACGTAGAGAACAAAGGTATGGATACCAAGGGGGAGAGGAGGGGTGGGATGCATTGGGAGATTGGGATTGACATATATACACTACTATGTATAAAATAGATAACTAATGAGAACCTACTGTATAGCACAGGAAACTCTACTCAATCCTCTGTGGTGACCTAAGTGGGAAGGAAATCCAAAAAAGAGGGGCTATATGTATACATATAGCTGATTCACTTCATTGTACAGCAGAAACTCACACAACATTGTAAAGCAACTACACTCCAATAAAAATTTTAAAAAAAAGAACAGCCTGAACCAAGCAATACTTCCTTTTGTGTGTTGTATGTGTGTGTGTGTGTATGTATGTGAAATAAATATTACATGTGTATAAATATGTATAAATATTACATGTGTATATACACACACACGTAAATTTCTACCTTTATGAAGCCAACAAGTCATATGTAGTGTTGTTCATGGCAAGTAGATGAGTGAGAAAGGAGAGGCTATTATAATTGGAGAATAGCAAATACTATATAATTAACTCCTGGTAAAATTTATTTCCTTACCTGCTTCAACAACAGGTAGAAGAGAGGAACAATGGTTAAGAGCAAACCCCAAATGGGCTAACCTTAATATTTTTGTAAACTAGGTTTACAAAGTTTGCAAAGTAGGTTTAAAAGTTCTTTACGTGTTTCAGAAAAATTCTGCAATGAGGGCTTCAGCTTTGACTTGGAGTACATAAATCAAATTCCTGTTACCTCGTATATAATTTGTGTACTTGAAAGCTTTAAATTATTTCATAATCTGTGAATCTAATGCATTCCCAAATGGTGTTCTTTTACCTCCCATCTCAGTTAACCTCACGGAAGACAGTAGTGGTCCAGAACAAGGACCTTGTCCATATTGGGGCCATTGCCATTTCATGCATTGAGTGGCTCTATTGATATCTTACTGGTTGGGTGTTTCAGTCTTGAACACATTGCTATGATGACCATATCTAAAAAGTCCCTTACCTTTGTGATGGTTATAATCTTACCTGTCTACCCATCAGGATGCCCACTATAAACACATATTTGTAAACCATCTGTAAATTCTTCAATACAGAGTAATATGGAACAGAGAATGTTTCATAATTATTCAGACCAATATCCATTTTCTTCAAGAATATATAGTAAAATACACTGAATATTACATATAGGAATGTGGCAATTTGATTTTTTTCTGTTTGAGCCATAATTTCAGTGTTGGAAAAGACTTAGAGATCATCTACCCCACTGCTCTTAGAAGTTTTGGTGGACTGACCCAACACCACATAGAGCCGGGCAGAGCTAAGCCTTGAATCTTAGCTAAGCCTTGAAGCTAAGCCTTGATGGCTCCAGGAGCCATCAACCAGCCAACGCTTACCACGTTTTGTTCACTTTTTGGCCTGATCTTGGATGCACAAAATCTCGATTTAATAAACATTTAAACCATTTGAGAAATAGATTATCTTGCTTTGCTTGGCTACTGTAATCAAATATGTACTAAGTCTCTTGTGTATATCATCCATGTAGTACTATGAATATCTGAAACCACAGAACTAGAACGAACCTTAGCGATTATCTAGTTCAGTTTCCTTGGGTTTCAGATGGAGAAAATGAGAAGTTAATAGACTGGTTCAAGGCCCCCCAGCTAGTCAACAGCAGATTTGAGTTCCTCTTCTAGATGGCCTAACCTCAAGTCTGGTCCTCTTATTCTATATTATTTCCAGTGCAGTGTACATCTCCAAGGGGATGGTCAGGTGTTCAAACAAGAATCCAAACATTGCCAAGGCTCAGTGACTCTTGTTCTGGTTGCCTTATGGGTGATTGGGACAGTGACAAAGAGCAAATATTTGCCAAAGGATCATGAATAAGCTCAGCTTGGAATAAACTTTGATATGCAAATGACAGGGGTGGTTGTAAGCATGAAAAAAAAATTTCTTTCTTTAAAAAATTTTAAAATCAGTTATAAAACACATGGGGTCAGGCAAACCATTAAAAAAACTGGCATTCTCCACAATGTCTCATTGCTTTTGGAGTATTGCATTGGAATTGGAGCTTTGATAATGTCTATGAAGAATAAAGGCAAGAGGAAAGAGGGCTGCAGACAAATGAAAACCTTGGCTGTGTCCTGAGAGTTTTAGGTAATCCAGGCTCATAATTTGATTTGAGAAGAGCTACTCCAGGCTATTGTGTAATTATAGACGCATTCACTCGGCTGGCTCCTGTTGACTTCATCACGTTCTACTTCATTGCCCTTTATGCTAAAGCCCCTGTTGATGAGAGGGCGGAAGCAGTAAGTACAAATAAAGCAATTAGCAGGTGGGAATGCTACCACTGTTTAAGGATAACATCCAATCTTTATTGGTACTTATTAAGTAGAAGTCTAGAGCTTAGAGATAAAGGGAAATATTGCAAACCACAAAATGAGGAGTGTGGGAACAAAAGGAGAATAAAGGAAAAATTAGACCAATGTAACTATTTTATATTCTACAAATCTAATCACAAAGGCTAGTTTTAAAAATAATATCAAACCTCCAATTTATTTATAATATAGTGAGTTACATTCTCATGTAAAGTTCATGCTCCTTCTTTTATTATGTGGATTAACCTGACAAATATTTTTTAACAGTTAACTGTGTTCAAATGACAGGAGAGTTTTGACTTTGGTTGTAGTTAAACCCTCCAGCAGGGGGAGTTAAGATAATTAGCAAACCTCTTCGACAGGGTCCTGACATCCAGAGCACAGATTCACAGGCACTACTGGCAGAGCTGAAAATGCCCCCTGTAGACAAGGAATATAATGGGCAAAAGGAGGAAAGCAAGAACACTTGAAATCCTAGGACAGGATGTTGAAGGTGGACAAGAAAACTAGGGTACAGGCATTCTCCCGCCCTCCATTTGCAGAGTAAGCCGAGTACTCTTGTCCTCTGTTTAATTATCTGAAAATAGGGATAATAAATATCTATCCATCCAGAATGCTATAGTCCTCATTTCTCAGTGAATAGCATTGCTCTTCTTGCTCCAGCCTTATTTCGAGTGTCTTGAGTAGGAAGGTGGAGTATAAATAATTGTTATTCATTGTCATTCATCTCAGAGCAGCACAACAAGATTTGGGACATGGAAAAGATTCGTGCATCCTCTCCAGACTAGGAATCGTAATATTTCAGAAATATGGCAAATGGCAGTGCTTTTGGTCCTTGAATGTCTTATCCATTAAAGCTCTGCTGGCAACTTCAGCTACTTAAACTGGACATGGCTTTCTATTTAAATAGCAGATTTCCAGCTAGTCAACTTAAAAGTATGGAAGTTTGCAGCAAAATCTATGTCCTTTTCCTTTACCTTAGATAATGATGGGAGGGTACTGTGGACAGAGATTTCTGCAGATATCCAGAAAGACAAAGTTTTTATAGTGCAGTTGCTTGTTTAATAGGTTAGCAATTGATATTGCAAGGTTAAATCTTTATCCTTATCCTAGGAAAACTATAGTTTCTGTTAGGGCATATTTTTAGCTTTCACTATTATACAGTCTTCCTCTTTTTCATCCTTCCATCACTTAGTAGCCACCTGAGGCAGAACCAGAGGGTCAAAAGTAGAATCTCTTGGGTGATAATACTGAGATGCATGCTTATTTCACCCTCTGACAGAAACCCCAGGACTTGAATAGGACAGGACAGTATTTCAGTCAGACTAACTGTCTAAAAATTATCCTCACCAGGTCTTCCCAAGCATTATTCAAGAGGAGGTGTGATCATGTAGGCAAAGCAAGGAAAGATAACTTCCAGAAGCTGCAAAATGTTAAGCACTTTGCATTAGCATCTTTGTTACTTTTGGTAGTGCTAGTAAATATAGAAATATGCATATCATTAATTTTCTTTTGACAAGTATACATTGTATATTTAGAATGTTTCATTCAAGTATCACCATTGTGCTTATAAACTTATTGGCATCTGCATCTTGGATGCCCCCAAATATTAAAATACCCACAAGACAAATATTAAGCCATAATTTCATAAATGTACACAATTTCCACCTGCATTCTCTCTTGTCATCATTATCACCTTCACAATTGCCACTGTTCCTTGAATTTGTTATGGCGCTTCATATTTTTTTTTAATTAAAAAAATTTTTTTAATTAATTTTTTGCTTCATAGTTTTGAAGGCATTTTCATAGTCATGAACTCACTTAATTCTTCTGAACAACCTTGTGGATTTGGCAGGTGAGATAATATCATGATTCTACAGATACGGAAACAGACACAGAGATGTTCTGTGCCACTCAGGGTGGCACAGTTTGGAATAGTATCCAAGTTTCTGGGTCAGTGAACTCCATCTGTTGTTAGTTTATAAAGATACAAGTGCAAGAAACTGGAAGTCCTTTTCAGCAATTATTCAGCCATTGGAAATGATCAGTTTTTTTGTCGAAAGATGAATAGAGCAAAAGATTCATGCATCCTCTTGAGACTGGGAATATTGGTATTTTAGAAATGCGGCAAATGGCAGAACAGAATACAAAGAGTATGATTCATCTTTTCACCCCTCCCCATTCTCATGACCACATTTTTCTTGTTGAGTCAGGTTAAAAAATAAAGTAATGGGCAAATCTGGATGGTTGCAGTTGGGCTCAAAGACTTGTGATCCTCACTGTTTAAACCTATAAGCAGGGCTTCAAAGCAACCACTGGCAATGCCTCTTTTCTCTAAGACCTCATCTTCCTCCAAAAAGTAAGAACTCAGTTGTACTTACAGGGCGGCCTTCAGGAATTTTCTGCTTTGGCAAATCCATAGACACACCATTTGTTTTGTCCAGTTCATCTCCTACATCCCATTCTCCTAATAAATTCCTTTTCCTCTACATAGTGACATGAACTTCACTGTTGATCAGTTCAATTTATTATTATTATTATTTTTTGCGGTATGCGGGCATCTCACCGTTGTGGCCTCTCCCGTTGCAGAGCACAGGCTCCGGACGCGCAGGCTCAGCGGCCATAGCTCACGGGCCCAGCTGCTCCGCGGCATGTGGGATCCTCCCGGACCGGGGCATGAACCCGTGTCCTCTGCATCGGCAGGTGGACTCTCAACCACTGCGCCACCAGGGAAGCCCTCAATTTATATTTGATGAAAAATTTTCTGAGAACACACCCATCCACAGTTTGAAGGGCTGAACAAAGTGACTGTTTTTCAGTCTCTAGTATTCGTAAAGGTACAGGGCAGTTAAAAAGAAGAGTAAATACTGAAGATTTGTGCTAATGAAGGAAAGTAACCAGTATACCCACAATGTACCTCATACATAGGTTCTCCAGCTCACAGTGACCCACCTGGATGCCTTTTAGGGTTTCTTTCCTTCTTGATGGTAGCCTGAGGCCTCTTTGGGCCTGGCCTGAGGAAGCCTAAATGTATTATCTCCTTAACAGAAAATCTGTAGTGGACCACAAATGATGATTGATGTTTCTGTGTTGCCTGGAGCCTCTGCACCTGATGCCATTTGAAACTGCTACAGGAAACACTGGGCATCCTATTCCAGGGTGTCCTTAGAGCCAATGACAGATTCCTCTTGCTCGCTCAAATGGCACACTTCCTGATGTTTTGGGTGGTCTGTCCAATGCCCAGATTTGAAAATGTTTAAAGGGAGAATAAAGAACATTTAAAAATTCATAAGTAAAATACTTTATAGTTGATAGAACTTGGTGTTGGTAGCATAATGTGGAAATAGCATGATTCTCTATTTACTGTGAGCATTTGGTGGCAGGCAGGCCAGATGGGGGATAATTTTTTCTTTTTTAACATCTTTATTGGAGTATAATTGCTTTACCATGATGTTTTAGTTTCTGCTTTATAAAAAAGTGAATCGGCTTTACATATACATATATCCCCATATCTCCTCCCTCTTGTGTCTGCCTCCCATCCACCCTATCCCACTCCTCTAGGTGGTCAAAAAGCAGCAAGCTGAATCTCCCTGTGCTATGCGGCTGCTTCCCACTACCTATGTTTTACATTGGGTAGTATATATAAGTCCATGCAACTCTCTCACTTCATCCCTGTTTAACCTCCCCTGTCCCTGTATCCTCAAGTCCATTCTCTACATCTGCGTCTTTATTTCTGTCCTGCCCGTAGGTTCTTCAGAACCTTTTCTTTTTGTTTTTTAGATTCCATATATATGTGTTAGCATACGGTATTTGTTTTTCTCTTTCTGACTTATTTCACTCTGTATGACAGACTCTAGGTCTGTCCACCTCACTACCAATAACTCAATTTTGTTTCTTTTTATGACTTAGTAATATTCCATTGTATATATGTGCCACATCTTCTTTATCCATTTATCTGTCGAAGGACACTTAGGTTGCTTCCATGTCCTGGCTGTTGTAAATAGAACTGCAGTGAACATTGTGGTACATGACTCTTTTTGAATTATGGTTTTCTCAGGGTATATGCCCAGTAGTGGGATTTCTGGGTCGTATGGTAGTTCTATTTTTAGTTTTTTAAGGAACCTCCATACTGTTCTCCATA
Source organism: Monodon monoceros (assembly GCF_005190385.1). NCBI lineage: Eukaryota > Metazoa > Chordata > Mammalia > Artiodactyla > Monodontidae > Monodon > Monodon monoceros. Next base: position 84,463,952 of record NW_021703767.1, read on the forward strand.
GTGGCTGTATCAGTTTACATTCCCACCAACAGTGCAGGAGGGTTCCCTTTTCTCTACACCCTCTCCAGCATTTATTATTTGTGGATTTTTTGATGATGGCAATTCTGACTGGTGTGAGGTGATACCTCATTGTAGTTTTGATTTGCATTTCTCTAATGATTAGTGATGTTGAGCATTCTTTCATGTGTTTGTTGGCAATCTGTATATCTTCTTTGGAGAAATGTTTATTTAGGTCTTCTGCCCATTTTTGGATTGGGTTGTTTGCTTTTTTGATATTGAGCTGCATGAGCTACTTGTATATTTTGGAGATTAATCCTTTGTCAGTTGCTTCATTTGCAAATATTTTCTCCCATTCTGAGGGTTGTCCTTTGCTCTTGTTTATGGTTTCCTTTGCTGTGCAAAAGCTTTGAAGTTTCGTTAGGTCCCATTTGTTTATTTTTGTTTTTATTTCCATTTCTCTAGGAGGTGGGTCAAAAAGGATCTTGCTGTGATTTATGTCATAGAGTGTTCTGTTTATGTTTTCCTCTAAGAGTTTTATAGTGTCTGGCCTTACATTTAGGTCTTTAATCCATTTTGAGTTTATTTTTGTGTATGGTGTTAGGTAGTGTTCTAATTTCATTCTTTTACATGTAGCTGTCCAGTTTTCCCAGCACCAGTTATTGAAGAGGCTGTCTTTTCTCCATTGTATATTCTTGCCTTCATTATCAAAAATAAGGTGACCACACGTGCGTGGGTTTACCTCTGGGCTTTCTATCCTGTTCCGTTGATCTATATTTCTGTTTTTGTGCCAGTATCATACTGTCTTGATTACTGTAGCTTTGTAGTATAGCCTGAAGTCCAGGAGACTGATTCCTCCAGCTCCGTTTTTCTTTCTCAAGATTGCTTTGGCTATTCGGGGTCTTTTGTGTTTCCATACAAATTGTGAATTTCTTTTGTTCTAGTTCTGTGAAAAATGCCAGTGGTAGTTTGATAGGGATTGCATTGAATCTGTAGATTGCTTTGGGTAGTATAGTCATTTTCACAATGTTGATTCTTCCAATCCAAAAACATGGTATGTCTCTCCATCTATTTGTATCATCTTTAATTTCTTTCATCAGTGTCTTACTGTTTTCTGCATATTAGTCTTTTGTCTCCTTAGGTAGGTTTATTCCTAGGTATTTTATTCTTTTTGTTGCAATGGTAAAAGTGAGTGTTTCCTTAATTTCTCTTTCAGATTGTTCATCATTGGTGTATAGGAATGCAAGAGATTTCTGTGCATTAACTTTGTATCCTGCTACTTTACCAAATTCATTGATTAGCTCTAGTAGTTTTCTGGTAGCATCTTTAGGGTTCTCTGTGTATAGTATCATGTCATCTGCAAACAGTGACAGCTTTACTTCTTCTCTTCTGAGTTGGATTCCTTTTATTTCTTTTTCTTCTCTGAATGCTGTGGGTAAAACTCCCAAATCTATGTTGAATAATAGCGGTGAGAGTGGGCAACCTTGTCCTGATCCTGATCTTAGTGGAAGTGGTTTCAGTTTTTCACCATTGAGAGCGATGTTGGCTGTGGGTTTGTCATATATGGCCTGTATTATGTTGAGGTAAGTTCCCTCTATGCCTACCTTTTGGAGGGTTTTTATCATAAATGGGTGTTGAACTTTGTCAAAAGCTTTTTCTGCATCTATTGAGATGATCATATGGTTTTTCTCCCTCAGTTTGTTAATATGGTGTATCACATTGATTGATTTGCGTATATTGAATCATCCTTGCATTCCTGGGATAAAACTCACTTGATCATGGTGTATGATCCTTTTAATGTGCTGTTGGATTCTGTTTGCTAGTATTTTGCTGAGAATTTTTGCATCTATGTTCATCAGTGATATTGGCCTGTAATTTTCTTTCTTTCTGACATCTTTGTCTGGTTTTGGTATCAGGGTGATGTGGCCTCATAGAATGAGTTTGCAAGTGTTACTCCCTCTGCTATATTTTGGAAGAGTTTGAGGATAGGTATTAGCTCTTGTCTAAATGTTTGATAGAATTCGCCTGTGAAGCCATCTGGTCCTGGGCTTTTGTTTGTTGGAAGATTTTTAATCACAGTCTCTATTTCAGTGCTTGTGATTGGTCTGTTTATATTTTCTATTTCTTCCTGGTTCAGTCTCAGAAGGTTGTGCTTTTCTAAGAATTTGTCCATTTCTTCCAGGTTGTCCATTTTATTGGCATATAGTTGCTTGTAGTAATCTCTCATGATCCTTTGTATTTCTGCCGTGTCCATTGTTACTTTTCCCTTTCTAATTCTATTGATTTGAGTCTTCTCCCTTTTTTCTTGATGAGTCTGGCTAGGTTCATCAATTTTGTTTATCTTCTCAAAGAACCAGCTTTTAGTTTTATTGATCTTTGCTATTGTTTTCTTCATTTCTTTTTCATTTATTTTGGTTCTGATCCTTATGATTTCTTTCTTTATGCTAACTTTGGGGATTTTTTATTCTTCTTTCTCTAATTACTTTAGGTGTAAGGTTAGCTTGTTTATTGGAGATGTTTCTTGTTTCTTGAGGTAGGATTGTATTGCTATAAAGTTTCCTCTTAGAACTGCTTTTGCTGCATCCCATAGGTTTTGGTTTGTTGTGTTTTCATTGTCATTTGTTTCTAGGTGTTTTTTGATTTCCTCTTTGATTTCTTCAGTGAGCTCTTGGTTATTAAGTAGTTTATTGTTTAGCCTCCATGTGTTTGTATTTTTACATATTTTTCCTGTAATTGATATTTAGTCTCATAGCGTTGTGGTCAGAAAAGATACTTGATATGATTTCAATTTTCTTAAATTTACCAAGGCTTGATTTGTGACCCAAGATATGATGTATCCTGAAGAATGTTCCATGAGCAGTTGAGAAGAAAGTGTACTCTGTTGTTTTTAGATGGGATGTCCTATAATTATCAATTAAGTCTATCTTGTTTAATGTATCATTTAAAGCTTGTGTTTCTTATTTATTTTCACTTTCAATGATCTGTCCATTGGTGAAAGTTGGGTGTTAAAATCCCCTACTATGATTGGGTTTCTGTTGATTTCCCCTTTTATGGCTGTTAGCATTTGCCTTATGTATTGAGGTGCTCCTATGTTGGGTGCATAAATATTTACAATTGTTATATCTTCTCTGTGGGTGATCCCTTGATCATTATGTAATGTCCTTCTTTGTCTCTTGTTATAGTCTTTATTTTAAAGTCTATTTTGTCTGATATGAGAATTGCTACTCCAGCTTTCTTTTGATTTTCATTTGCATGGATTATCTTTTTCCATTCCCTCACTTTCAGTCTGTATGTGTCCCTAGGTCTGAAGTGGGTCTCTTGTAGACAGCATGTATATGGGTCTTGTTTTTGTATCCATTCAGCCAGTCTGTGTCTTCTGGTGGGAGCATTTAATCCATTTACATTTAAGGTAATTATCGATATGTGTGTTCCTATTTCCATTTTCTTAATTGTTTTGGGTTGGTTATTGTAGGTCTTTTCCTTCTCTTGTGTTTCTTGCCCAGAGAAGTTCCTTTAGCATTTGTTGTAAAGCTGGTTTGGTGGTGCTGAACTCTTTCAGCTTTTCCTTGTCTGTAAAGGTTTTAATTTCTCCATCAAATCTGAATGAGATCCTTGCTGGGTAGAGTAATCTTGGTTGTAGGTTTTTCCCTTTCATCTCTTAAAATATGTCCTGCGACTCCCTTCCGGCTTGCAGAGTTTCTGCTGAAAGATCAGCTGTTAACCTTATGGGGATTCCCTTGTGTGTTATTTGTTGTTTTTCTCTTGCTGCTTTTAATATTTTTTCTTTGTATGTAATTTTTGATAGTTTGATTAATATGTGTCTTGTTGTGTTTCTCCTTGGATTTATCCTGTATGGGACTCTCTGCGCTTCCTGGACTTGAGTGACTATTTTCTTTACCATATTAGGGAAGTTTTCAACTATAATCTCTTCAAATATTTTCTCAGCCCCTTTCTTTTTCTCCTCTTCTTCTGGGACCCCTATAATTCGAATGTTGGTGCATTTAATGTTGTCCCAGAAGTCTCTAAGGCTGTCCTCAATTCTTTTCATTCTTTTTCCCTGTTCTGCTCTGCGGTAGTTATTTCCACTATTTTATCTTCCAGGTCACTTATCCGTTCTTTTGCCTCAGTTATTCTGCCATTGATTCCTTCTAGAGAATTTTAAATTTCACTTATTGTGTTGTTTATCATTGTTTGTTTGCTCTTTAGTTCTTCTAGGTCCTTGTTAAACATTTCTTATATTTTCTTCATTCTGTTTCCAAGATTTTGGATCACCTTTACTCTAATTACTGTGAATTCTTTTTCAGGTACACTGCCTATTTCCCTCAATTTTTTTGGTCTGGTGGTTTTTTACCTTGCTCCTTCATCTGCTGTGTGTTTCTCTGTCTTCTCATTTTGCTTAACTTATTGTGTTTGGGGTTTCCCTTTCACAGGCTGCAAGTTCGTAGTTCCCATTGTTTTTGGTGTCTGCCCCCAGTGGCTAAGGTTGGTTCAGTGGGTTGTATAGGCTTCCTGGTGGAGGGGACTAGTGCCTGTGTTCTGGTGGATGAGCCTGGATCTTGTCTTTTGGTAGGCAGGACCGTGTCCTGTGGTGTGTTTTGGGGTGTCTGTGACCTTATTATGATTTTAGGCAGCCTCTCTGCTAATGGGTGGGTTTGTGTTCCTGTCATGCTAGTTGTTTCGCATAGGGTGTCCAGCACTGTAGCTTGCTGGTTGTTGAGCGGAGCTGGGTCTTAGCGTTGAGATGGAGATCAGGGAGCGCTTTCGCTCTTTGATATTACATGGATCCAGGAGGTCTCTGGTGGACCAATGTCCTGAACTCGGTTCTCCCACTTCAGAACACAGGCCTGACAGCTGGCTGGAGCACCAAGGGCTTGTCAGCCGCACGGGTCAGAAGAAAAGGGAGAAAAAAAGAAAGAAAGCAAACAATAAAAAGTAAAAAATATATTTATTAAAATAAAAAATTTTTTAAATTAAAAAATAAAAAATTTTTAAAAATTTAAAAAAAATTTTAAAAAATTTTTAAAAATTATTAAAAACAAAAAGTAATAAAAAAAAGAAAGAAGAGAGCAACCAAACCAAAAAACAAATCCACCAATGTTAACAAGCACTAAAAACTATACTAATAAAAAAAACAAAAAAGGCAAAAAATGGACAGACAGAACCCTAGGACAAATGGTAAAAGCAAAGGTATACAGACAAAATCACACAAAGAAGCATACACATACACACTCACAAAAAGAGAAAAAGGAAAAAATATATATTAAAAAAAAGGAAGAGAGCAACCAAATCAATAAACAAATCTACCAATGATAATAAGCTTTAAATACTAAACTAAGATAAACATAAAACCAGAAACAAATTAGATGCAGAAAGCAAACCCAAAGTCTACAGTTGCTCCCAAAGTCCCCCACCTCAATTTTGGGAAGATTCATTGTCTATTCAGGTATTCCACAGATGCCGGGTACATCAAGTTGATTGTGGAGATTTAATCCACTGCTCCTGAGGCTGCTGGGAGAGATTTCCCTTTCTCTTCTTTGTTTGCACAGCTCCTGGGGCTCAGCTTTGGATTTGGCCCCGCCTTGGTGTGTAGGTTACCTGAGGGCGTCTGTTCTTCGCTCAGACAGGACGGGGTTAAAGGAGCTGCTGATTAGAGGGCTCTGGGTCACTCAGGCCAGGGGGAAGGAGGGGTACGGGATGTGGGATGAGCCTGTGGCAGCAGAGGCAGTCGTGATGTGGCAAGAGCCCGAGGTGCGCCGTGTGTTCTCCCTGGGAAGTTGTCCTTGGATCACAATACCCTGGCAGTGGCGGGCTGCACAGGCTCTCTGGAGGGGAGGTTTGGGTAGTGACCTGTGCTCGCACACAGGCTTCTTGGTGGCGGCAGCAGCAGTGATAGCACCTTCTTCGGTCTCTGAAGCAGCCAGTTCTGACCAGCGGTTCAGGCCTGTTTCTGACTAAGCAAGTTGTTCCTTTTAGATCCTGTTTTCAAGGTGGTCTCTGATGGTAGATGGAGGATAGTTTTTCTCTGCTGGTCCATTTGTCTGTACAGTCATTGGCCTCTCAGAGACTCCAGGTTGGAGGTCTTCATAAATTGGCCTCACCAGCCTTTTTGAACCAGATGCATTGTACAGACCGCGACTGGTTTGTAAAAGCAGTACATCTAATCACATAATGCCCCTATAATGTGGTTTTTTAAATTAAGTGACCTACAGGATATCAATCTGGTGGTAACAACTCCCAAAGGATGCAGCACTGGCAAACACTTCAAGAGCAGCTAGTACTACTATTAAATGTGAAGTTCATTTCATCTGAACATATGGAAATAAAAAGTCATGGGAGAACTTCAGTGCTCTGTACATGCTGTATTGTTCATAAACCTGTCATAAATAAGTGCCTCTTAAAAAGAAACCAATTAATAAATGTGCATTGAATTACAATGTTTAAATATTCCATAATATGGGATCTCTCCCCACCCCCTCTACCCACATTCCCACCCCTGCCAGGGCCCTCTTGTTATTCAAGCTGTTATAACATTTTCCACTGTTTGGCACATCTCTGTTTTATTGTTGTTGATTGAGTTATTTGGTTGGTTTGGTTGCTTTAAAAAAAATGGAGAAAAATCTGTAAGCTATAAAATGCATCTTCTTTCTTCCTTTGTCTGTGTATTAGAGTCTGGCTTGGCACTAGGGCCCCACCCCAAACCTCCCACCAAGAGTATGTCATATTTCTATATGCTTGTGCATGTTCAGTTCTACCTCTTTTGAAATGATGCCCAAAACCAAGCAATGTTTACATAAGTAAAAGGGAGTTTCACTTTTATGCTGTAATTTCTGCGTGGAGCAGAGAGTTTTCCTAGCCATACCTTATACTTTGTTCATGGGTGAACTTGTATTTTTCTAATGTGATGGTTTTATCCACCTTTGACAACAGATTTCTTTAGGAGATTACACACCTGGAATTAACTTCTTCTGCCAAGAATTACAGTGCACCTGGAAGTACTAAATCATTTTTATCCGTGTTTTAGAAGCTTTTCATAATAAAATTGCATATCTTGAACTTGACCTGTCTCTTGAGGAGAAGCTTAAGGGCCAGAGTTGGGTAGGTATGTATATGCTGGAGTTATGAAGTAAATATATCCAGGATGTGTTTACTTCTCACCAGTCACACACTGGCTACCTGAACACCATCTCCCTGAGTATCTCGCTTCTTAAATGACTCTGCTTACTGCATAACATATGGAAATATGAGTATGTACTTTCAGCAGATTGTTTGCTATGTTTACACTGGTTCTAACACTAATCCCCATTAATCTTTGATATAGTTCTCAACAGGTTTAAGTAGATGTCAGACACCGTATCTATTGCGTATGTGTTGGGCATGATATACACAACGAGAATGATACAGAAATGTTTTTAAGGATTTCTTTCCTGAAGACATTTTTGCTAACTAGACTAAGTATTTTGAAAATGTGAAATACTTTCTATGAGTATAAACGCCACCAAAATACAACATCAATTAATTTATAAAATCATGCAGGGAGTTTATTATACCATCAGTTCTGAGACCTATGATATTTTCTGTCTGTTGTGAAACTGTGGATAAGATCTTGTGAGGTACAACTGCAAGACTGTCCTCAAAAGATTCAGAAATATGAGCTGGAAAACTTTTTACAAATTCATGCGAACACATCACAGAGATAATATAGTGTGAGTGTTAGAAATTACTTAAATGATTTCTTTGGTGGAGGAGGCATAGGGCGACAGGTATAGGAAATTTAGTGGAAAAAAAATTCCCTTTAAGTTTTGCTATGAGCATCAGATCTCCCTTTTTGCCATGAAACCTGAATATGCTCTAGTTTTCCTTGACGTGAAGTCATATGAGTAGAACAACAAATGCTTTTTATCCTTAGGCATCCTTGCCCTGCTATGTTTGGTTTGCCTTAAGTTTGCCAAACTGGTTCTGCTTATTCTTGTCAAACAGGGATAATTTCTTCTCTTGGTTGACTCTGATATAGTGACAGCATTTTAAAGGCCAAAAGTTACCATAATGACAAATTATAGAAGTATAAACATTTATTCTTTTTAGACAAAAACTCTGTAAGATTAAGAAAAGGAATAGAAAAATCATGGATAAACCAACACATTTATTTTGATGGATTTTATTTTTCAGGCAACATAAGAATGATATTGTAAGTGACGTAAATGATGTTTAGATAAAAAAGAAGTACAGGAAAAACAAAATTTAGATACATTAAAATAGACCTGCTACCAAATTCAAACATAAATAATTGAATTTCGCAAATTACTATTCTCTGTAATTGTGGTTTAATCTTACAGGAATGTGACTAAATTCTACCCCAGGTATAGATAAACTCATTATGTCCTTTAAGTAGTTCCAATTTCCTGATAACCAGCAGTCAAATCGAAGAACAAGCAGAATTAGTAGCCAAGTCTAATAAACGACTGGGAAAAATTGTATCTGTCTCATCCTTCTGGTTCCCACACACTCTGGTTACATCATTACTTAGCCTGTAAACTCAGAGCCCAATTGGGCTCCAGAGTTTGGGTCAGGTGACCAAAACATCAAAATGCATCTGAAACTCTACCCTAAAGATGGGGTTTCAGCAGGGGCCTCTGGGTAGCTGACTCCTCTGCGGCTGCTGTGCAATTTTCGTATTTTATTTCACCTTTGCTTTCAGGCTTAGCTCTTGGTCCCACAGATTGATGGCCGAAGCAAACTTGTTGATGTGGGTTTTTCTGTGCAGGTGTGTGGGCAAAATTATTTCCTGTACAACATACTACACTTGGTTATGTAATAGCTTAAAAGAAAAACAACCATGGGACGTTTCCCTATGAATTGGTTTTCATCAGCAGAGAGAATTCTAATGCCTTCCTTTTCCTTTTATCTTCTTTTGGTTTGTTTTTGAAAAGTGTTTTGGGTTTTATTTTGTCTTTAAAAATAATTTAATGTCTAAATCCATAAAACTCAAAAGCCAAGTTTATCAGGTCCACTGGATGCAACTCCTGACGATGGAGCTGAAATGCTGTGCTCCTCTTAAAGGAACGGAATGTGTAACTCTATCACCTTGCTAAGGTTTCACAGGGCAAGTATAGTGATGACAACAATTACTTGTTTTCTGCAGATGTAGAAAGGCATTTTTTTACATGTGCAGGAAGCAACAGAAAACCTGGTCTTAGGGGACAGGTGAGTGAGTTGCCTTGCAAGAAATAAACCAAATAATCCTTAAAGTTGTAGTAACACATACAGAGCCAAAAGCTTGACACATCTATACACAAACGTGTTTTTAGGTTCAGGTTTACCTTTCTCTTGATTGCTACAATAGGTGCTTTGATCACTTCTGGCTGAGGATTTGTTCTGAACTTTCTTGAAGTAAAATCAGAAATGGAAAATCCACTGGAAACTGTCTTTGATACATTGTTATCAGGTATTCAGAGATATCTCCAGGAGGCAGGGATGTGCTAAAGAAGGAGGAAACTCAGGTGAAAGTTGGCTTTGTCAAAAACCAAGCCAAACAAAACAAATTGCTCTCTCAAGCCATTCTTCTTGGATCAAAGGATTACATATAAAATATATTTCATGATTTATACAACAAACATTAGTATGCACCAACTATTATGCTAGATTGTAGGGATACAAAGAAGGCGATGGGGAAAATAATGATGATAACGATGATAACAGCTAGTATTTACGAAATGCCCGCTATAGACACATTGTACTAGGTGCTCCACCACATTCATCCTAATCCTTACATTAATCCAGAAAGGTAATTATTATTACCACCCCTCCTACCCCTTTGCAGAGGAGAAGCTGAGGATCAGAAAAGTTCAATGATTTGCTCAAATCGTGCAGCTGTTTTGTGGTGGTACGTAGAGATAAGATTCCAGCCTACCTGTGATTTAATCTGAGACCTCCGTCCTTCACCACCATCCCACCTTGCCTCCCCGTAAAATTCTTTGTCCTTATGGCACTTTTATTGATAATATTGAGGTGGAATACACCAGATGAGGAAATAATTGAAATTACTTGTGTTAAAACATTAACAGGACTAAGTGCTTGAGGAGAGTGAAAGTTTCATGGAAGAAATGGTTCAGGTTAGAACAGTGTTGAGGAGCCTTGTATCTACGGCAGGCAAAGCCAGGGAGAGTGTGGGTGGTAGATGAATACTTGGTTATCTTCTTCCCTGCAGGTAATCCCTCAAAAATAACTGATAACTACTTTTATCCTGGAAAACTATCTCTGAAAGTACTGTGTAAGACAGAGCAAACTCCCGTCCCCACGGGTGCCTGCCAAACAAAGTAACTAGGTGCTCACATATTTTCCAGTACAAATGCTTCATTATTAATTCATGGTCCAGGTCCTCGGTACATGCTGTTACTAATATTAGGTTTCGGCAGAGAATAATGAACAGGAGCACTGGACTGGATGTCTTAACACTTTTTAAACAATGTTTGTAGTGCTAAATTCTATTTCTAGCTTAATGGGGGTCTTTACATAAACAAGAGGAGGGCTCTATAGAGGCTGTGGGTATAATTTTCCCACAGCTTAGCAACAGGAAGGGTAAGAGTCAGCATGATTAAGACCTGGTGGAAGGTTATGTACGTAGGGCTTTCCACCCTTAGGTCTCAGCTTATTCTTCTTAAGTCAGACAAGAAAAGGAGAGGCCTCCTGAGTTCGGATTCCAACTAGAAAGTCTGGACCAGCTCCTTGCTTTGAAACTGCATCCCATCAGGAAAGAAGGGAGGAGGTCTTGCTCTGGTGGGGTCCCCTACAGGTGGCCCCCAGAGCAGGGCCCGCTTACTAGGCATAGCATCCGTAGGTCCATGGTACTTTTAGTGGCTCACATGAATGTTTCCACCTGAATTCCGTTTAAAACAAGACGAAAAAACTGAATACGATGATGAATATATAATGATGAATCCAGCTTGGTTTATATTCATCTTTACACCAGCACAGTCATAAAGTATAAGTTTTAATTATTCTCATGGAGCAAGGGAGCCAGGAGGGCAAAATGCTCGTGAAAATTTTCATGTGGTCCTGCCCCAAAGAGGCCACATACCAGTGGCACTGGGTAGGGGGATGCTAAACGCGTTGAATTATTTCATTAGACAACCTGTTCTTCCTTACTGTTGTTTTCTCACTGTAAATCTTACTGAGTGAATCTTTGAGGGCAAAAAATAGCTATCTGGGTTAACAACATTAAGATCACCTTTCCTCTGGGTTCCCAACAGTGTCCTGCCTGGCGTAGAGTTGGTATTCAATAATTGGTTACATATAATTGAAATTGATTTAAAGGATAATCACGTTGATGTATTTATTCATTAGGTGCAACAGCTATTTATTTAGTGCCAACTGTGTGTCGGGTACTGACTGCACTCAGTGTTAGAGATACAGTGGGAAATAAGCTTCAGAGAAGGGCAACGAGAAGAAACACACAAAAATGACATTTTCAAGGGGTAGGGGCTTAGTAAAAATAAGGTGGAAGAAATCCCTGATTTCCATTTGAAAAATGTGTCAACCTCCTAATTAAAATAGATTTTCTTCGGTGGCATTGAGATACAAGCTAAATCAGTCATAAATACATGAAATGGAGATACAGCATTGTATTTGGTAGTTAAGATTTTTGAGCTATTTAAAAATAAAAGATGTTTAATTAAAATTAAAGGGAGGTTTGATGGGAATGGCTTAGCTCACCTGACTCCAGTGATTGGCTGTCCAAGCACGAAGAATCGATGAGTGTTGTTTCTGTGAAGGGGCTAAAGTCACACCTGGCTGTTTTCTCTTTGCTGTTGTTGGACCTGCTAGGATTCATGTTCAATTTTGAGATTCAACTGATAGAAGCATAAGTTTTCGTGGGGGCTGTCTGAATCACTGGGCTTTAAGTAAGCACCTAGCTCTATTCACTTAGGTCTCGTAACGAGACTTCAGGCAACATATGGATCTTGCCTGGTCCATTCATGTAACAGGCATTTATTGAGCCTCTACAGGGCCTGGGCCTGTTTGATTTACAGAAAAGAATAAAACAGACTACTCCCTTCCCCACGTAGGATTTACATTCTAGTTGGGGATGGACAGATTTAAATATTTTAAATAATGAACAAAGTAATTGCAGGTTTCTGTAGTATATTCCAGTGGATATCTTTTATTTTGGCTTTTTGGTAACAGCAACCCGATTTTCCACAACATAGGGTCTTGGCAGACAATCTGTCAAGGAATCCCACCCTTCTCTAGCCATAAAGTGGGCATGTGACCCAAGTTTGACCAGTCAGAATCTCTTTTCTGGAGATTTGAGGGGCTGGGTGTTGATACCATGGGCATGTGGCCAGATTTCTGAAAAAAGACCACCACTGATATCATGGAATAATGAACAGCTATAATGGACTGACTCGTGAGTTAAGGGTAACTCTTGCTTTAGTTTGCTGATGGTAGAACCAAGTTATTAAATTATGTTGACCCTAAATTCCCTTCACCTCGTTCCCCCTTTATGGAATTCAGTAGGGATCAGCGAGAAGAATTTAAGCATAGTCCATGGGGTGATTGGATCAGCATGGTTTAATGGAAAGAGCTTGGGAATTGCACAGATTTGGGTCCCAAATAAAGATTTGTCGAAGGATAGTTGTGTAACACCGACTCCAGGAGTCACTGTGAGGTTTAAATCTAGAGGGCCTAATGTGTATATGCCCCAAAATGTCAGTTCCTTTCCCTCACCTGCTTCTACTCTATACCTACCCTGCTGTTCCACCCTGTCTTCATCATTACTATGTTGCCAGATTGGCGGGAAATTTAAAATAACGCGCAGTAGCAACTCTGGGAAAAGAGAGGAAATAGAAAGGCTTGGCAGGCGGTCTAGTGAATGAATCCTCAGCCTGCTCCTTCACTCTTCAGATACTGTAGGCTTGGAGCCGAGTGTGGACCAGAAACTCAAAAACTGGCCCATTCTGTGGCTCATGAACTCTGCCTGGCACGAACACTTCTGTTTCAGCACATCTGTGATTGCCATATCACCAGCATTTGCAGAATGGAGGATTAATTTTATTGTGCATTGGATCAGCAGATCTGGTGACATAATATTGCACGACGAAGAAGGATTACTCACCAGTTTCTGGATGCTGCATTTTTAGAAACTAACTCCACTTAACGATAAGTGCTGGATCTAACAACTTCCCCTTTTCCTCACTCCCACTCTCCAATCACCCAACCAACAAATATCACTTAATGCAAAAACCAGCTCTCTTGGAACCAGATGGATACAGTTTTTTTCAGGATAAAATTCTGGATATTCCCCCAAAGTAAAGGTTTTATTATACTTCTTCAGTTATTAAAAAACAGATGTGTCATGTTTATAACGATGGCTCCAAGCACTTTTTTCGCCTCTGGGTTTATGGAAAGCAATTTGCATAGGGTAAAATAATATAGTGAGTCATTTCTGAGGAAAAAATAGGAAAATTATATAGTCTGCAAGCCAGACAGGGCTCATGGTCATAAGGAAATATGGCTACATCCCAGGGCAAACAAAGAGGAGACCTTGTTTCTATTCCTGTCAGATACCCACTCAGGGTTTTGACTTACCATTTTTTCACCTGCGACCTCCATTTGCAGGAAAGGGAGCTCAGAGATAGGCTCCTATCCAGGTCTAGAATATAGCAGAGCTCAGTTGCATGCTGCATCCTGTAATTTCCCTACCTGCCGCTGAGCCAGTACTACTACTTCCCTACCTGGTGTCTTTCTCTATGCGCTTTTTAAAATTCTAAATTTAGGCTATCACAGAGCCTTGTTGTTCCTCCAGTAGCATATCTTAAAAACTATTTCTTCCTTTCTCTGTAGCCTCAGCTTTGTCCACTCTTGTCACTTCTGCTTTGCAATGGTTAACCAGTTGTTGGGCTCCTGTGTCTCAGCTGGCTGTGGAGTATGGAGTGAGTAGGGCACTGTGGATAAATGTAAAAGTGTGTGTGTGTGTGTGTGTGTGTGTGTGTTGGGGGAGAGTTCTTTATTGAGTGCTTATTACATGCCAGGCATTGCTCTAACTTAGTTTTTAGAGTTTGTTACGTTTAATTTTCACAGCAGCTATATGAGGTAGGAGTTTGGACAGGACCTATATTTAAACCCTGCTTTACCATTTACTTGTAGAAATATGTAAGCTTAGAGGTAGGCACTATCCATATTTGTATGGTTCAAAAAACTGCTTTATCTCTTATATAGCCAGGGGAATTTAAAAAAATATTTCAAAAAGTATTCTGTCAATTTTTCTTATATTCGAAGCTCTGATGGCCAAACTAGATATATGTCATATTCATTTTTTAACAGCACAAAGTACAAAGAAAGTGATCAAAAATATACAAACTGCTCTCATTTAGTCTATGCAAGCAGTGGACAGTAAAATATAATGGTCTACTTATTCTGCTGTGATTGACAGCCAAACCTTAGAGCAATTTGTGCTCTGATCAGATAGCAGGGTTTCTCCCATAACCTTGAGGTCCAAATCTCACTGCCCTTTATTGTGAAATTATCTGCCCTTTGACCTTTTGGAGAGCCTGGGACCCACATCTTCTAAAAGTCTTCCTTCGATCCTCCACTGACATGTACAGTAAATGACTGATTGTCTCTATTCTACGCCCATGGCAGACACAGAGAAATACCTAACTCACTTTAGCAAAACTTATCCTAATTGGCAGTGTAATCAAAGGTTAGTGGAATGCTCCAGAAACTTACCTGGAGACCTGAATTTGGTGTCTTTTGAAGTTTTGGTAAAATAAGTGGTACCTTCTTTGTGCTTGTATTTTCTTTCCTTCCAAAGGGGGAATGAGGAAGAAAAAAAAATTGAAAGGAAAGCTAAAGCATCTCTTTTCACACAACCTTCCCTTCTCTCTTTCTCTGTGGCAGAAAGTGACACGGGGCTGCTGGGCTGGTTCAGGGGGTTATGCACATAAAGTCCTTGTCACCTGCGCTATTTAAAGTGGAATGGAAAAGTGCAGTTGAAAACATCCTGGAAGAAATGTTCTCTCCTAGGGCAGCCAGGGTCCTTTTCATCTTCACCTGAAGGCAGCCCTCACCCAATTTAATGCATCATTTAGTTCGACATTAGTGAAAAAAGCCTCCCCAGGCCTGCTCGCAGTGACCCCAGGGCTCTGCAAAAAGACTGAGCAGGAGGGTTACTGGTTCTCACTTCCCCATTCAGAACCCTTCGTAAGGGAAACTTCAAAAATGGACATGGAGCCAAATGAGGAGGTTGAAGAGTGCAAGCCTTAAATGACAGACAAGTGCTTTCTCTAAAGTTTTCCAGTCCTATCGCCCAGGAGATAGGAGGAGCCCTGGATAAATTTGTAGATATGTAGGAAGGAAGGCAAAAAGGAAGGAAGGAAGGAAGGAAGGAAGGAAGGGAGAACCCACTTTGTCAAGGCACTGTACCAGCTTTTTGGCATTTTATCAACTAATCATCATAATGCTGTTTATATTTTTGTTATTCAATGTCAATTTTGCAAATTAGCAAACAGATACTCCCAGGGGTTGGGTAATTTCTCTAAAGATGCCAAAGTAAAGGGCAGAAATAGGATTTGAACCTAGGTTATCTTTCCCATCAATCTTTCCCCTCATCCTTTTCAGGTGGTCTGGGGTTTGGCATTGACTCCAGGATCTCCAAATAATACCAGTCAAGAGTTCAGTCTGTGGGGGGGCTTCAGTGCCCTCCCAACTGGGGAGAACTCAAGGCAAGGCCAGTTAACAGCTTGCCTTTGGAGCTGGGCAGGAGAGAAGCCACTTGTACCTACCAGGAGGAAGGTGCAGGTGCAATGTGACTGTCTCAAGGTGCAGCTGTTGCACCTACATGTTCCTGTCTTGGGGGCACCTGCCAGCCACAATATCAGGCCCACAATCCACTGTGACTCAAGAGCCCATCCGTAATTTCCTTTTTTCTAAATCCAAAAAAAGAATCTTTGGATGGGAAGACTTCTGGCTGTTCCTTCTGTTAAGCTAAATATTATGTCCATGTCTTCTACAAATGTGTCCTGAGATTATTTTAATTTCAAAATTTAATGGTTCTGTGCATTAGTCATGTTTTACCTTGCTTAGAGTAAATAGCTATGGAATTTCATGCAGTCATTTGATTGGTCTACCATGATTTGAAAGAAGAGTTGTGTCTCTTTTTGACTGATAATCCCATTTAATATCTATGTGATTCACTACAAGATGCGGTGGAATGTTATCTGCCAATATTGTATAATATCTGTATGCCAAAATATTTCTTGCCTCTTGTTCTATAGTTTTGAATACATTGTTTGAAAGTTTATTGTGCTTTGTCATTTAAGAAAATATTGACAGAACAGGCTATCTTCTAAGAAGAGAGGATAATTTCAATGTGTGTAAGAGACACTTGCAGAGAAATTCAGTGTGACTGGGTTCCTGGTAATAATGGCATTTTAATATCATGGTAAACAAAGCTCTTCCTTGTTAAAGCTTCTGTGGTAATTGTTGAAATGATAATGTCTTTTCATCATTTAAACTAGTAGTCCAAGAATTTTGAGTTACCTGACCCTAGTCAAATACCAGCTCCACCATTTATTAGCTGTATATTCTTGGACAAGTTACATGTGCTCTCTAAGTCTCATCTTTCTCATCTGTAAAATGGGGTGATGATACCTATTTATTGAGATTTTGGGGGGAGATAAGGGTTAAATGAAATAAATTGACTAGTGTATGCACCTGGTACATGACAGACACTCATTAGATGGAATTATTAATATTAGTCCCAGAGAGCAGTGCTCGTTTTTTAGTGTTTTGACTAGCTGGGATTTGGTGTTATTAGTCTAAATTGAAAACTCTCAAAACCACAAAAGGGCACCAATCATAACGTACAAATATTTTTAACATGGAAATGCTGGGAAATGGAAATCAGCCAGCCTCCTAACCTGATAATTCTAATAGAGCTGGGAATACGTGAAGATGACTACATTAAACCTTTACATACAGACAAACCCCTGTATACAATGCAGATGTTATGGTAGGCGTCAGTATTGGCATTAAGATATGCTTCATGTTCGCATTAGTAATAAGCTATGATTAACTCAAGAAAGTAAAACAAGAATATACAGTAGAGCATAATTTCCTTATTCATCATCAGGAGAATGTGTGTATGTCACTTACATTTAAAGAACTCTCCCGCTAAAACTTATTCTGGATATAATATGGTGAATACGTATGTCTCAGACAAGCCATGCAATATGAAAAGTATTTCATAAAGGAAGTTATTTTTATCTTAAAAAAGGAACTAAATAGTTGCATGTAAAACAACACGTTATGACCCATTAGAAGTTTGTTATATATCAATTTTATCTAAGCCTTTTTAAGGTGTACCTGTGTTTTCAATTCCTATTATATCTTTAGGTAATGAATTCTCCGAGCAGTTACCTAGTGAGTGGATAAAAGTTTCACACTCAAATGAGCACTTACTTGCTGAGTAACTAAGACATCTTGAGATTACTTTCTTTTTCTGTAAATATGGGTGGAAGTGCCTATCCAGCAATACCAAGTTCATAGGGAGTGTGTGAAAGTCAAATGATACTGTGGCTATCAAAGTGTTCTATGGACAGAGCACTATACAGATGGAGGAAATTTACTTAGGTTGTCATCTTTCTGGGTAAAATAAATTTCCTCATTACAGTGTTCTAATTGTTGTGCCCTAGATATTTTTCCTTCAAGGGTTACTCGCTAGAATTTGGTGAACAAATATATGTCAAAGCTTTTATATGCCAGAATTTCATTAATGAATATGATGAAAAATAAAATAGCTAAAGAGACTAATGTCTGCAGATTGACTAGACATTGTCAGTGACTTTTAAAATGTAATTTATGGTTAGTTTTTTCATGTGTTCGCTTTCTTTTCTCCAAAACCTTTTAGTTACTGCTTACATCAAGGAAACATTAGAAAAAGAACAACTTGTATTATTTTTAACATATTGGAGTACATTTCCTGTTTTACCTTCATTTCTTCTGAGAAAATTAATTGTAATTTAATTACCTTCCATTTTTCAAGAAGTTAACCCTTGAGTAAATAAGAAGTAGATCTACTTGATTTTTAAGTTTACAGTAAGTCCCCTACATACTTGAAGTCCCCTTCAAGTTGTGAACTTTCAAAGATGCAAACGTGCGTTCCATCAACATCAGGCGTGAGTGAACTTGCAGCTTGCCCTCCGTCTCCTATTGCTGACGATCCTTCAGCTCTACCATCCCCCACCTCCTCTCCTTCCTCCAGTCAGTAACTCTTCTTGCCTGTTCACTGAATGCCAGCCCTGGATGCCAGCTGTTGTACTGTACTAATGTACTTTTCAAGGTACCGTACTGTAAGATTAAAAATGTTTTCTTTATTTTTTTTGTTTGTTTTTTATATATTATTTGTGTGAAAAGTATTATAAACCTATTACAGTACAGTACTATATAGCCAATTATGTTAGTTGGGTACCTAGGCTAACTTCGTTGGACTTACGAACAAGTTGGACTTAACGAATGCTCTCTCAGAAAGGAACTCGTTCGTATGTAGGGGACTTACTGTACTTAATAATGTCCTTGAGGATGGAATGTTCTTTAAGAATGGGATAGTAAATATAGGCTCCCAAACCACTAACACAATCCATGCATATAATTCCAATGGTGACCTTCCCCACCCCCAAATCATAGAAGAACCCAAACTACTCAATTTAAATACTTTTCTTACAGTAAGTCTCCCTCAATTTCCATTTACAACTATGATTAATTGTAAATCTGACTCATAACTCTTTCCTTTAATATTGTTTGCACATCAATAGATATTTTTGCCAATAGAGACCAGGACAATCAAAAAGAAATAATTTGAGAGTCGGGAAAAGGGAAGGTTTCTTTAGGAATAGATCCTTTCAGGAGTGGAAATTTAGTCTCAAAAGGGATTCAAAGTATCTTATTATTATAATATAATATAATAATAATATATCTTATTATTATGGGGAATGGCATAGTTAAACAGACACAATGCTACCTTTTCTTCCTGAAACATTTTTCTGGTTCCAGTTTTCTCTTTAATTCCCTGTACTAAATACATCATAGTTCACACACTGGCTTCCCAAAGTAAACTGATATATGGCATTACCAGAAAGACACAATATCTAAAAGCATTAGGATATTTTAAAGCCAATCTTCTAAAACAAATGATTATGCTTTACAAGAGGAAATATTTCTACCATTAGTCTTACTTCTCTAACAATTTCCTGGCCAAGAAGAAAGCAATAAATACCTACTCATGCTCAACTAATCTCAAATAACTTTTTAACAATCCATTTGTTTTGAAGTACCAAATGCACGTTCAGGATGTTGCCTCCTTGCCATTTCTTTATCACCTTTGTTGGATTTACTGGTTCAAAAGAAATATATCTTGCAGAATTAACCTTAATCACATGGATTGAGATCAATAGTAAAATAAACTATAACATGTTATCAATTGAAACATTTCATCACACTTAATCTTACAGATCAGATTTGGAGGTTGTAAAATATGAACAATTCACATGAGAGCAATGAATGGTAATTAGTGAAGATGGCTGTATGATAAATTTCATCAGTTAATGCCCATTTGTTTTTCCAAAACATGTCTGGTCTGCCACTGACTCTTCTGTATTGTCCATATTATAAGAATCAAGAAGAATATGATTTGTTTCAAGAAAATTTTAGCTAGGAAAACTTACAATATGCAAATAATTTAAATTATAATTTTTAACAAATAATGCTAGTGAAAATTTGTACTTGACTAGATTTTTTTACTAGCTGTGATGACCAGAATCTTTCCTCAGAACTTTGAGTTTGAATAAGATTATCAACTTCCAGCAGATGGATGCTTCCTGCTCAGACAAGCTTCTCCAATGATATTAGTCAGGTTTCTTCAGAGAAACAGAATCATTAGGGTATATAGAGATGTATTTAAGATGAGATTTCTTATAAGAATTCGCTTGTACTATTATGGAGGCCAAGAAGTCCCACAGTCTGCCATCTGCAAATTGGAGACCCAGGAAAGCTGAGAGTATAGTTCCAGTTGGAGTCCAAAGGCCTGAGAACCAGGGTCTCCTGTGTCCCAGCTCAGGAAGAAGGAGAGAATTTGCCTGTCCTTGGTCTTTTTTTTTTGTTCCATCTGGCTCCCCAACGGATTGGATGATATCTCCCACATTTAGTCAGTCTAGTGAATCGAACGTTAATCTCTTCCAGAAACACACTCACAGACACACCCAGAAATAATATTTTACCAGCTATCTAACCATCTCTTAGCCCAGTCAAGTTGACACATAAAATTAACCATCGTACTAACCCAATAACCTCAGGGTCCAGTAGCTAAGCATACTTTCCATATGTGAATAGAAAATTGAAGTTGTCTCCCTCTTCCTCCCTTCCATCCTTCCTCCCTCCCTCCCTCCCTCCCTCCCTCCCTCCCTTCCTTCCTTCCCTCTCTCCCTCTTACTTTTTTTTTAGTCTTTTTTTACTTTTCATATCTCATTCTGTTCACCTATAAAATAAAAATGGACTCACCAGCCTGGTATAAATCAATATAATTACAACCAAGAAATTGGCATTGAATTAAATTGAATGAGAATTTGGGTCTAAAGTAAATATGAGGGTAGACATTAAAGAAAATTTATAAACTCTCCTTTACTCTATTTTTTTAATAAATTTATTTATTTATTTATTGTCTGCATTGGGTCTTCGTTGTCGTGTGCGGGCTTTCTCTAGTTGCAGCGAGCGGGGGCTACTCTTCGTTGCGGTGCTCAGGCTTCTCATTGTGGTGGCTTCTCTTTGTTGCAGAGCACGGGCTCTAGGCACATGGGCTTCAGTAGTTGTGGCACGTGGGCTTCAGTAGTTGTGGCATGCAGGCTCAATAGTTGTGGCTCATGGGCTCTAGAGCGCAGGCTCAGTAGTTGTGGCACACAGGCTTTGTTGCTCCGTGGCATGTGGGATCTTCCCGGACCAGGGCTTAAACCCTTGTTCCCTGTTTTGGCAGGTGGATTCTTAAACACTGTGCCACAAGGGAAGTCCCTACTCTAATATTGTGGTAGGCAGAATACTGCTCTCCACCCAACCCCCAATGATGTCTAAATCCTAATCCCTGGAACCTATGAGTATGTTACATTATACAGAAAAGGGGAATTAAGGTTGTAGGTAGAATTAAGTTTGTTAATCTTATGATTTTATGTTAAGGAGATTATCCGGGTGGACCCAGTATAATCACAAGGGTCTTTAAAAGTAAAAAAGGGAGACGGAAGAGGAGGTCAGAGTAATGTGATGTAAAAAACACTCAACACGCCATTGCTGGCTTTGAAGATGGAGGAAGAGGACTGTGAGTCACAGAATGTGGGAAGTCTTTAGAAGCTGGAAAAGGCAAGGAAACTGTTTATTCCCTAGAGCCTACAGAAGGGAATTTAGCCCAGCTCACACCTTGATTTTACCCCATTGAGAACTGCATTGAACTTTTAACCTACAGAACTGTAAGATACTACATTTTTATTGTTTTAAGCCACTAAGTGTGTGGTAATTTTCAGGAGCAATAGAAAACAAATACAAATATACTTTCTTTTCTATAGTAATTTCTCTTTATTATTAAGTTCTGCTGGGGAAGAATTTGTAAAGGAGTACATTTGCCCTAATGTTTGACTCAATAAAAGGAAGGATTGGCTGGAATGAGTCAAAACTGATGTTTTCTGTTGTTCTTAAAGCTGATGTGTTTGCAGAATGAAAGCTTTTATTGTTGTTCTGCAGCATTTTACATCGTATTTGCAAGAGCTACTGTTGACGCTCATTGGTTTCTTTCTTAGCCTGGGTGACCCTGGAGAGCAGAACTTGAGAAAAGAACTTGCATTCAGGTAGTTTATTTGGGAAGTGATGCCAGGATTAGAAAGTGGAAGCACTTGTCCCTTGGCTCCCGTTTCCTATTGGTTGAGGGTTACCTTGTTAACTCCTCTGTATTAGGCCTGTGCAAGCATCCATGTCCAGTAAATGCCTGTGGGTATCCCACTCCTTTAGAAGCAGACAAACACCATAGCAAGCCACAGACATGCCTGAGGCAACATGTGGTCAGTATTGGAACTCTTCACCCTTTTGCTACAGTTGCAAATGGAATCAGAAGTAAGACCAAGAGAAAGTGAGGCAGGG
This sequence comes from Monodon monoceros, assembly GCF_005190385.1. NCBI lineage: Eukaryota > Metazoa > Chordata > Mammalia > Artiodactyla > Monodontidae > Monodon > Monodon monoceros. The sequence goes on from NW_021703767.1 coordinate 84,486,116, forward strand.
CACAAGAATACAGTCTACCCCTTGCTTACCCCACATATTAAGAACAATTTGTCACTGAAGCTTCAAAATGCCCACAGCTGCAATCACTCCCCCAAAGGAACTTAATACATTGGGTTAGTGTAACAAGTTACAATCCCTTCTGCTGCAACTGGGCCTGAGGTCATAATTGGTATTCATCATCTAACTACTTCAATGCCTATTCTGGATTTCCCTCACCATTGCCCAGCACTTCAGTTCCTCCAGATTGCTTTCTGGGTGGTGTGCCAGTATCTCCATTCTTGAGGGATATGAGCCCTTTATTTCCTTGTCCTCGTTGGGCTGTGATTGCTACAACTGGCTATTTACCAATATCACCTTGCATGGAAGTACCCACAGACACCCAGTGACTCCCTTGTATTGCAGACATATTCTCTTTGCCCCCATTGTGTAGCAAGAAACCCTACTGCTCAAGATAATCATATTCAATTACCCTCCTTCCCCTACCAGTACAGTAACTCCTTTCTTTGTCTGCTGGGTCACTGGCACGAGGAACCCAAAGTTTCATAGCTTCCAGTTTAATGGAAATCTTACTGTTTCCCTTAGTGGAAGCAGTACTCCCCTAGGTACCAGGGCCTCTAATCCTGTAAAGCCTAAAGACATGGGGACAGGAAACACACATCCTGTAAGTAAACCACTGTTAATGATGGTGAGAGGGACACATCCTACTTTTATCCCTTGGTGTCTAGACCTGTTTATTCTAGTTGTTGGGGGGCACGTCACAGCTGTTTGTCCACTTCGTTTTGTTGGGCAGTGTCCCAGATCCACTGAGGTCTTTGTCTTGAGTTAGCACTTTAGTTGAGCCTTTAGTAAATAATTCCATTGTTCTAGTAGGCTGGCTGCTTCCAGGTGATGGACTATGTGGTAGAAGTAATAGATCCCTTGGTCACGCATTGATTTTTGCATACCCTTTCCTGTAAAATACGTCCCTTGGTTTTAAGTGATATTATGCAGGAATCCCATGACAGTACATTGAGCCTTCTATATGCCCATGAATGGTGGTGCTGGCAGAGACATGGCGGATAGGGAAATCAAAGCCATTCGTGAGTAAGTATCAACTACAGTGATGTTGAATCACTGCCTGCTCCAGGGTGGAAGGGGTCTGATGTAATCATTCTGCCACCAAATGTTTGGCTGATGTCAAGCTTTTCTTCTTCATCATGGGCTTTGTCTCAGGTTGTTAACACTTTGGCAGGCTGGGTGTTCAGTAGCAGCAGCTAGATCTGCCTTGGTGAGTGGAAGTCCATACCGTTGAGCTGTTGCATAGCCTCTAGTCCTGCCACCATGGTGACTCCATTCTTGGCCCCACTGTGCAGTCATAGGGGTGGTAGAGGAGCGAAGCTGGATGACACCCACGGGATGAATCATCCTTGTTGTTGAGTGTCTCCCCTGACTTGGATGCTCTCTGGTGGGCAGTAGAATATCTGTGCCTACTTTGTACCTGCTCCAGTGGGTCCATTATATTCTTCTTCCAACTCTTGATTTCTCTTTGATCTTTCAAACTTATTCCTTCAAGGCCCTGACCAACCAGCCAGGCTAGTTGCCAATAATCAGGAGTCCATGCATGTTCTTCTCAAGCTACTATTTTAAGTTTGTACTAATGTATTGTGATGACCCAGATGTGAACTTAGGCCCAAGCTTTTTCCTCCTGCGTCAGCTGGCTTTAGGAATACTTCCCGTCCCTTCAGCAAGATGTTAGGTGTGAATTGAGGGTTAGGCATTGGTACAGCAGAAGTAAGTGGCGTGAGAGTCAGAAGTCCTGTTCGTGTAGCTTTTTGTATCCTCTGACTTTGCTTGGTCCTGATTTTGTACCATTTCTGTAGTACGATGGATGGCTGCCGCACATGTCTGACCTTATAATTTGGTAGATCTGAAAATACCAATTCAAGATGGGTTGCAACATTCACACAGCCATTTGGTCAGGCATTTAGTTTCTACTAGGGCTTAGTGGCAGCCAGGGACTGCTTTGCAAAGAGCATGTAGTTTCTGCCATAGAAGACAGGAGTCTTGCTCCAAAATCTGAAGTCTCTCTACTGTAGCTTTTGAATTGTCATTTTCCAGGGATCCCACGCCTGTATTCACTGTGGATCCATGTATTCATCATGGATACCCCATGTGCCATTGAATCTGCTGGGCTATATAGTCTGGAGGGTAGAGCAGCTTGCAGCACAGACTGGATCTGCTGCTGAGCCTTCTTTCTACTTTGGGCTCCATCAGAAATGTCAGCCTTTCAAATTGTCCAACAACTAAATCAGAGTGGTAGTCCTATGAGCAGCATATGCTGCCACCAAAATTCAAGATGGGTCACTAAACACTGGTTTTTTCTTTCGTGGTAGGGGATGCAAGATGCAACAATTGTCCTTTTTTTTTGGAAATGTCCTGACATGCCCTGGATTATTGAACACCTAAATACTTTATTAAATATGATAAAGCAAGTATAGTAGGATGTTAATTTTATAATAGAATCTAGATGTTGGATAGTCAGAAGTTTGCTGTAAAATTATTTCAGGTTTTCTATATGTTTGAAAATTTTCCTAATGAAACTTCGGAAAAACATTTTTTACTTATCATAAAAAATTTATTGATGCGTCAGTCCCCTGAATCTTTATAAAAGGGTTTATCTCCTACCCTGTGGTATGCATGTTTCTAATTAGGACATCCAGAGTACTTGACACTACCAGCTCACCAGTCCAATTAGTATGACCTCATTAAGAAGGTGAACTAGAGTGTTGTGTGGAATATCAAGATGATCAAAGTTATTCTGGACTATATTGTAACAGAGAAGAGGAAGGTTAACATGTAACCCTATGACAAGACCGTAAGTGTGTACTGCTATTCTTTCCATATGAGTGTGAGCTGCTTGTGATCAAACTTTTGCATGTTTGGTATTTTAAGCATTTGTAATTTGTTTAAGAGAATTTGGTTTATTAGAATAAATGCCAGGCTTATGATTCAAATTTTAAATATAGAATCGAATAATTGGTTTAGATAAGATTTTTAAGTTAAAAATTTAATTTATGACATTTACATGACTTAAGTACTTTGGAAGGGTTATTGAGTCAAAAATTATACTTAAAAGTGAAATTTGATATATCAGATTTACAGTTAAGGATATTATAAGGTATTTAATTAAGTCTGTAAATGGGACCAAATACTAATCTAAGGATTTTTAAAATGTTTGCTGAAATGTGTTAGGCTTATAAGTTTTGTGTAGTAAACGTAAAAGCTCAAGGAAGTTTTGTTTTTGTAGACATAGTGAATTGAATATTAATTTTTAAACCAAAGTAAACTACAAAATAGTATTATCTGTCCACAAAAGTTAAACCCTCAAGTGCATAAAAAGCTCATATTTAACAATTTAACAATTTAATGAATTTAACAATTCATCCTTTGGGTAGAAAATTCTGGTATATGAGAGACCCACCTATTAATAGGCTGTTTTTCAGACATATTGAAATTGGGAAGATATCTGCATAGGTTCAGTTAAAAGAGCCAGATTGGCTTTTAGACATCACCTGATTATTCTCTCCTGGTCTTTTGATTTCTTGACAATTTCCCGGATGATGATGTCTTTCCCAAGTAACAAGTAGCCATGATGAATATGTCAACTTTTGTAAGTTAGCCTTTATAACACTCATGGGCAAAACATTACACCTCTTGTTTTCTCTCTCCTCAGAAGCAGCTGAACAGACTGAGTTTAAAGTTTATCTGAATAAGGAACAAAGCCTGGAGAGCTTTAGGCTGAAGGGATGTGTTCAAAACCTTGGGAACTAGTGAAGATGAGGGATTACAATAAAAGTCTGTATGTAACCTTAACTACAGTGTTAACTAAGAAAATCATAGCAGCATAGGTTGGTGTGTTTATAGCTACTTTTCTTTAACAAAAGATTAGAAACGAAAGGAGAAAGGGAAGTGGATGAGACATTCCTGTGATCATGCAACCTAAAACAGTAGACTTCAAAGCTTCCGAAGTAACCATTCTTTTAATCCACTGCTTAATTCCCCCTAAGTACCAACTGGCAAGGTAGATCAGAACAGCTTAAATATTTGTTAGGACTCCTGGTAGGAAACTTTAAATAGATGCAATGATCATTGACATAAATGGAGGTAAAGATTTTATTTTTCCTATTATTTTTAGTTAAAAAAATCTCTATTTTGAAGAGTTAACAAAAATTCTTAAGAATACTGATCATTTGTTACTTGGTTTCATGGGTTTTGCAAATTTCATCTATTTATTTATTTACTTATTTTTTTCGTTCAGCTAATATTTGCAGGCCCCATTGTGTGCAGGATTCTGCCTGGAGTTTCAGGGGCAGAATGAGGTTAGTGGCCCTAAGAGCCATTAGAAGCAGCTGGTATTCAGTTGGCCTATCCCTTCTTCAGCTCCTCTCAGCTACAGCCTTGGTCTAACTTACTTCCTTAGCCCTTCTTATAGAGGACAGGGAGGATTTAGGAGCTTAGTCTTGCTGACTTGGTATGAGACGTGAGGCTGGCCCCACAGGATTCTTTTGCCCCCATTGCATGGACTGAGCTATGCAATAAGCATGGGTTTCTCTTCCTGTTGGAGTCCTTCACTGGCCTGAGTCCCTAGCTGGGGACTGTTGCTCTGCTCAGTGCTTTCCAGCATCTTCCCCGAGGGTCTCACCTCACTTACTTTAGCCCCAGATAGTGGATGGAAGGGGTCTAGGAGAGAGGGAAGAAGAGGGCATGCATCCTGGAATTATGATGCATCCCAGCCCGACTTTAGACAAGCCCGCTGCCTGATGGGTCTGTTGCTTCAGCCCACACTCATCGAGCACTCTGTGGATACTATTTTTTGTGAGGGTCTCAGATGGCTCTATCCTAGTCTATCCTATCCTACCCGACTCTTCCTATTCTACTCTACCCCACCTATCCTATGCTATCTTACCTTATCTTGTGGAACTGAATATATAAGCCAATATAAAAAGCCAAAATACATATGAGAAAATAGTCAAACATACTAGTAATCAAGTAAATGTAAATTATAACAATAAAATACCGCTTTCAAGCTATCAGATTAGCAAAGATATGAAATAATGCCTAATAACAAGAGAGTCAAATGTAAGCTGCTAACATATGCTGGCATGATATTTCTGAAGAGCAGTTTGGGAGTACATTGCCTTAAAATATGCATACCCTTGACACAACAATGTCCTTCCAGGAATTTATTCTAAGAAGTAATCAAGTATTATAAAAAGGGCGTTCACTATAATCGTGTTTATAACATGAAGAAATGTAAGCAACATAAATGTCTAAAAATAAGAGCTTAATGAAATAAATGATAATGTAGTCCTTATAAAGGCTACTGTAGCATAGTTAATGATATGTATAGGTGTTATGATATATTTTTAGGAAAAAAGTTTCAAAACATTATGTATCATATCATACCAGTTTAATTCTATATGTATGATATATGAATGGACTGAACACCAGAGGGATATAAGCTAAAATATTAATAATGGCTACATAGTACATTTAATCCTTCTCTTTAGTTATTTTTTTAAATTAATTAATTAATTAATTTGGCTGCACCGGGTCATAGTTGTGACACACAGGATGTTTTTAGTTGCGGCATGTGGGCTCTTAGTTGTGGCATGTGGACTCTTGGTTGTGGCATGCGGGATCTAGTTCCCTGACCAGGGATCAAACCCAGGTCCCCTGCATTGGGAACATGGAGTCTTAACCACTGGACCACCAGGGAAGTCCCTCTTTAGGTTTTTTTTATACTCTAAATTTTCCCTACCCCTTTGTAAATAAAAATATCTATATTAAAAATCATTATAAATAGATAAAAAAGAAATTATCCTAGTGATTATGCATGTGATTTAAGACAGAAATTTTGAAATGTTTTGGTCCCAGGACCCCTTTTTACACTCTTAAAAATTATTGAGACATCTAAAGAACTTTTATTTATGTGGATTTTATATATTTATATTTACTAAATTAGAAATTTAAACTAAGAAATTTATAAAATATCTATGTATTAATTTATTTAAAATAACAATAATAAACTCATTGAATGCTAACATATTTTTATGAAAAATTAGTATATTTTTTCTGAAACAAAAACATACAGTGAGAAGAGCTGCATTGTTCTACATTTTTGCAAAAATCTTTAATGTCTGTTTTCACAGAAGATAGCTGGATATTCACATCTACTTTTGCATTTAATCTATCGTGGTATCACATGCCGCACAACCTCTGGAAAACTCCACTGTACACGCGTGAAAGAATGAGAGTAAAAAGGCAAATCATGTATTTATTACCATTATGAAAATAATATTTGTGTAAAAATCATTTTCACCTTGTGAACCCTCTAAGAGGGTTTCAGAACCTTCTGGTATCCCCCAGACCATACTTTAAGAATGGCTGATTTAACGTATTGCAACTAGGTGGTGTGAAGAGATTAATTATAATAAAAAGGTAATAATTTTGAGTACATGTTGTATGTCAAGAACTATGCTGAGAGTTTTAGTATATGATTTTGTTTAATCCTTACTACAACTAAATATAAGAGCTAAATTGCCATCGATACCTCCATGTCGTAGGCTAAGAAGCTGAGGCAAAAAGAGGTCAAGCAACTTGATTATACTCTCCAAGGCATTTGTCTCTAGGGCTGGCCCTCTTGACCACTACCTACAGATGGTGCCTCTACGTTCTCATCTCATACCATCCTACAAAAAGATGGCCCACGTGCTGGATAACAGTAATGCTACCTCACCGCTGGGCTCTACCATATCTGTATGGGCATGTAGGTGTGCTTATTTATCTAAAGAACCCAATCTTACATGCCCTGGCGTATGAAAAGGCAAGATTCAGAGGATGTTGGAAAACATTCTTTTAGGGTTTTGTGTATTATGTCACCTTCAGATCGTAGGGTCAACCTGAGATGGAAGCACAGCAGTCTCTCTCCCCTTGGCCTCTCTGCTTTCTCCCTAGGATCCTGGTTGTGGGGATCCTGGCCCTGCTCTTTGTATCAGGCTCAGCCCATGAGAGCTGTTTGCTCTGGAGTATTCATGCTGGAGGGCAGAAGTGAGCTATTGAGATGATCAGAGTTGCGCACTCCTGAGAGACACAAACCTCTCTCCTGCTAATATTGAGCCACATTCCTAGCAACTGCAATGCGTCAAGCCTAATGTATCCTGGAAGCAAAATTTACTTTTAACAAAGTTCAAAAGATAATTTATTTTAATGTTTGAAATGAGTTTTGCAAGCAATAATTTTATCTGTCATTTGTATTTCCAAGAAACTTACGTTTACACCATCTTTTAAAAATATGCAGTTATTGCTTGTTTTTATGACCGTGAATATATGGAAGGGGTGGAGATACATCTGCAAAAACTTTTCTGTGTGGATAGTAAAACATTGGCTTAGACCTCTCTCTTCTCCTCCTCCACCTCTAGTTTTAGTCACCTTGAAATAGTCCGTTAACAAGTAATTCTCTGCTCCCCTCTAAAGCCGGTATTAGGCTACAATGTATTAGGTTTTCTGTTAGGATATTAACTTTTGGACTTTAGGAAGCATACTTCTATCCTTTTCTATCGCTCTTGCCCACACATACGCACTTTAGGGGGGCAAAGAGAATGTTTTATTCATTTCTGTAATGCTCACGCCTAGCAGTGCCTGGCACGTAGTACTATATTCAATAAAAACATGTTGAATTGGCCTTAATAGAGATAATTCTTACAATTCCTTTTTCCCCTTCTTTTCTTCCTTCCTTCTTTCCTTCCTTTCCTCATACAGTAAACACTCATTGAATTGTCTTATGAGCCAGACAACATGCTAGAGAACTACCAAGTTACATAGTTTTTCATGCCTGACTTCAAGAGGCCCACAGTGAGCAAAGCTGTGCAATTGAAAAGGTAGGTACTGTTCCTACCTTTTGGGTTTTCAAAGTAATTTGGGAAGATTAGATCAAGATAGTATCCTAAGCGTACACCTTTCTTGTGGCCAAAAATGCCAAAAAATGACAGAAACAATATTTGAGAGTGAAAAATCAGTAACCGTGCTGTAAAAAGAGTGCTAATAGCAAACCAGAAATCTTGAGGAATTCCTAACTATTAAAACAAATAAACCCACAAGCAAAAAACCAAACCAATTACATAAGATCAGATCATAGGAGATATTTGGCAGAAAATATGGCCCCAAACATGAACAAAACAGTACTTATCCCAGGTAGGGGAAAGCCAAGCTCAGAGTCAGTTGTTAAGGAGAAGGGAAGGTCCCCAGGCACACCTCAGGGCGTGTAGTTGGCAGCCCCTGCTACTGCTGCACAGCAGTCCCTCCCCCTTCTCTCTCCCACCTGTACAGATTGTGGGCAGGAGCTGAGCCTGGCCACAGGCTAAAGGGAGAGGGCTCTGGAGCCAGAAGGGGCAGGGTATTGCCCCAAGCAGTTGCTCCTCTTTCCCCAGGAAGGCTGGGGAGTCTCCACACCCAGAAAACAGGATACCAGTAGGCCCTATCTTTCCCCCATAATCACTGAGGCTGGGTTAGAGTAAACACAGCAAGCAGGTGTACAGGGATTTTCAAAAAGATCAGCCCCCATTCTTGGAGTAATAGAATGAACAGAAGAATTTAGAATAAGTAAAATTAATATCAGAGAATTCCAAGAGATTATTGCATCCATAAAAAATAAACAGCTAGAGATTTTGGAGATTAAATATTTGTCGCAAAAGACTATAAAATCCTCAATATATGAAGAGTTAATATAAATCAATAAAAACCCAACAATACAATAGGAAAATGGGCAAGAATAAGAGGATGTAAATGGTTCTTAAATATTTGACAATATACTCCACCCCACTCATGGTAAGAAAAATGGAAACTAAATATACAATTAGATAACATTTTTGCCTGTAAAATAGTAAAGTTTGAATGCTTTGCTAACACACTGATTTGGTGAAAGTGTGAGAAGATAAATCCCCCTACATTACTGGTGAGAGTAATATCAGTCCAGTGTGTATGAAGAAAAATTAAGACAGTTAGGCAATACATGTCAAGTTATAAAATGCCCTTGACTCCAGGAAGTTGGCTTACAGATATGCATGTATAAAATTAAATTTTACTCGTGTGTATGTAAAGATATCAATTGCAGATTTTTTTTGATTAGCACAATATTGGAAAAAATCAAAATATCTACCAGTAGGAAATTGGTTAAATGAATTATAGCAATCCATACAAGGAAAAACCATGTATTTAAAAGAGAGTATGATTCTACATTTGGGAATTTATCCTACAAATATTCTTGCATATAAGTGATGTACTTGCACAGATAAGATTTGCAAAGTGAATGAAATAATATATGAAAGAGGCTATTTATTGAAACATTTCTTGTGATTGCCAAGAGTTAGAATTAAGCCAAATGTCCATTAATAGACTGATTAAGTATGGTACATGCAAATGATGAAGTACCATTCCATTGTAAAAATTAATGTAGAAACTCTATGGGTAAGATACTGAAAGTTCTCTTCAGATAAATTAAGTGAAAAGGCAAGTATATGTTATGCAATCTTTTGTGAATAAGGAGGAGGAAAATATATGCATTTGTATTGTACTTATACAGAAAAACTCTGGAACATTGCAAGAAAATAGAAATAGGGGTTACTGGTTTGGTGCTGGAAACTGGGCAAAAGGGGAATAAGAGCTAGAGAGTTTACACTGTATATCTTAGTTTTAAAAAAGGAGTAATATTAATATGTCGCTTCTTCAATGAATATATTATCTCTTTAATTTTTTTAAAAAAGAAAATCAAGAAAAATTAGTGGAAAAATGAAATGGCTCCATATGTATTTATATTAAAAGATATAAAAAATATATTGCTAAGTAAAACAAAAGCAAACTAAATAAACATAACACAAAAGCAGAATAGCGTATGGAGTATGATACTATTGTGTTTAAAAAAAAGCCTGACTCCAAGGCTGCATACACACAAACTGTCTCTGGGAGGATACACAAGAAATTAGGACCAGCTGTTGTCTCTGGGGAAGCGAACTGGAAGGCTAGCGGACAGGGATGTAAGAGAGATTTATAATTGATGGTAACCCTTTTTGTACTTTCTGATTTTTTTTTTCCTATGTGTGTGTATCACCAATTAAAAAAATAAAATACTTTTTTAAAATTGATATTACAGTCAAAAACTCAATAGATGAGATGAATAGCATTAGGAAAGTATGTTAAGGGATCTCATTTCTAATTGAATCTTCCCACTGGTAGAAAATATACCTTCAATATATGTGTTGGAAATCTAAGGGTAACAACTGGAAAAATTGAATGCATAACCTTCAAGCCATATAGAAAATCAATAGAACGATTCTTTCTATTCCCAAATTAGTACAATAATTCTATTCTACCCTTAATCAACAGAACAAAAGGAGAATATGATGAAAAATACAATCAGTGACAAACAGAAAATATAAGTTATGATGGCAAGAAGAAATTCTAGTTTATAAGTAATCACAATAAATGTATTTCTACTGCTAAAAGACTCTCAGCTTGGGTTAAAAAAACCCCAACTATATTTTATTTATAAGAGATATCCAAAACAAATTACTTAGGTAAATTTAAAATCAAGGGCAAGAAATACATACCAGGTTAATGCTAACTAAAATAAAGTTTAAGTATTATTAAATTAACATAAGACAAAATAGAGTCCAAGAAAAAAGCATCAAAAGGGATAAAGAAGGGTATTTCACATTGAGGAAAGGAAAAATCAACAATATACAACAGTCATGAACATTTTGTATCTAACAACATAGCTTTGAAGTATATAAATCAAAAATAGTTAAAAGTACAAAGGAAAATGATCGAGCTGCAATCACAGTGGGAGACAACTCCCTGGAAAATAACAGAACAATTAGACAAAAACAAGAAAGGAGCTAGAGTTGTAAATAACATTATTAACATGTTTAATATTTAACTTTACATCCAAAAAACAGTGAATATACTGTCTTGTCTAACACATATAGCACAGAAAATTAACCATGTATTATTAGTCTGTAAAGAAGATCTCAGCTAATTGCAGAAAGCTGAAATCAGACCGTATTCCCTGAGCACAAAGCAATAAAGTGAGAAACTATTAAGAATAGGAAAAAAAAAAAGCACAACTATCCACTTAGAACATACAAACTATTCTTCAAAGTCAATTTAAAAAAGAGCAAAAAAATCTGCCATTTCACTGGGATTGCAGGGTTGACTTCACTGGATTGGTACACTGTGAAGCCAAGGGAGTGGAAGGTTGTTGGAGACAGCTGTGGTTTCAGGGAGTATTAGCAAACTTAAACCTACCTGTGGCCGTACACATTTACTCCAGTAAGGCTAAGTTGTGGGTAATGTCAGAGAGTAGGGCACTGAGAACTTGGAGCAGTTGCAGCCGAACACATGTTGAAATTAAATTGTCGAAATAATGAAAATGGTTTAGAGAATGGTTACAGAGATACAAATATGTCTCTATTTACATTTGGAGGAATAAAAAATTAAAATCTTAGCCTTATTCTTATATGTCCCCCTCCCCAAAGATAGGGAGAAGCACACACCCATTTTAGGAAATAATTTGAATGAAAGAAAAGTCTCTAGGTAGATAATGGCAACTTACTATGATATCTTTTCCCTGATAAATGGCACTACCACATAACTGGAATATTCTTCAGAAATGCTAGAACAGGGACTCAGCAAAACAGTTCAACATTGCTTAATGAGAAAGCTGTAGATGAATGGCAGACCTGGACATTTGAGCAAAAAGTTCACCAGTGGCTAGCACATCTTTTGGAATCTTGGATCTGGAGGAATCCTTGTAAATAATTGTTCAGCATCATCACCATCATGCCCAATTTTGCAGTGAGATAACCAGAATTTGCGTTTTCTTTTTCCCAGACAGTAACAGTATTTCTTCTACATTTCCCATTCCTGCTTAATGTGTCCTTCAATTTTTTTTTTGTTCTGAACCATAACAGCCTAATGAATCAAAGATCTGTTAATTAAAATACTCTTGAGAAGTTTTATTGCTTAGTGGTATAAACCTTTAAAGTAAATCAGAAAATAATGTCACCATCTCTCAGACAATGTGTACCCTATAAACCCTGGAAATCAGGAAGACTGTATAATTGGCACCTTTCCCGAGTTCAGCCAGTCACGGCCAATTAAGGGGATTCACCAGCGTTAATTTTTCAAGCAGTAAAGAACCTCATGATGTGAAAATGCATATGGCAAGCTACAGCAAAGAAAGCAGCTTTTTACTCAGTCTGATACTGCCCCAGGGTTGGGACGTGACACTTGTAATCTTCCTTACTTATCTGATTACAAAGATTGATAAAGAAGACAGGAACATCTTTTAACTGCAGGGAAAATTTCAGCTCTTCAAGGAAGGAGCTAGTAACATAATAGTTGTGAATGGACATATACAAGGTTTGTTGTTTTTGTTATTATTTAGTTTTTTCCTTCATTCCCTTCTCCCCAGGGCAATCCTGCTGCATCGGAGTGAATGGAGATGCATATAGAAGGTGTTTTTCAACCTTCCATATATTTTAGTCTTGCAATGATATTAATTATAAGAAATTATCCTCTGTGATTTTATCACCTGCTGTTTTCCTATTAGACATAATGGAGGTACATATAAATATATATGGCTTAATATTAGTTAGTGACTCTTGCTGGAGATGATATCCAAAACCTGCATCTATTTTTTCAGTTACTTCTTTGACCTCATCCTCTACCGCTCTGCTCTTTGCTCAGTCTGCTGCAGCCGCATAGGCCTCCCTGGTGTGTCTCTGGGCCTTTGTGCTTGTGATGTTGAACACGCTTTCCCTAGATACTCACCTGGCTCGCTCCCTCAATACTTTCTCCTTTCAGCTCAGATCTCATCAGCAAGGTCTGCTCTTACACCGTTTATGTAGTAGCATACTTAATTCTTCTTATAACCTCTGCCCCCTTGCAAACTCTGTTCTACATAACCTATTAACATTTTTCATAGTACTGTTACCAAAACATACATTTATTTGTTTTTGCTTATTGTCTGTCTTCTCTCCCTAGAATGAAGCTTTGTGGGGCCATGGATTTTGCTTTGTTCTTGCAGTGGACCCTCAGTAAACATTTGCTGAATGAATGATAAAATGATTGAACAGATGAGTTATTGCACATAAAGAGGATTTCAAAATTACTTCCTTCTTTACTTCAGACTGAGACAGGATTCACTAACACATTTCCAGAACAGAATGCAAATACTTTCATGTTCAGCATCTCTTTCTATTATTTGCTTTTATGTCTTTTCTATTACATTTTAGAGTCTTTGGGAATTGGTGACCCTGTTGTATTTATTTCTATATCATTTCCTTCCATCCTCCACTCATTCTCTCAGTACTGGGTAGCACATAGTGGGCTCTCATACTTCCATTAAGCAGAACAAACAGACACAACCAGCATAGCTTTTTCTGTTGTCTGACGTAGTCAGGGAGTGTCACAGGACTGTGATATTAAATTTGAGATGGTAATGCTATATATACCATACATATTTTCAAGTATTAAAAAAAAATCTGTTGAGTAGTTCGGGGTGTTTCTCTTCTTGCTCATAGAAATATCTAAATACATTTCATTTCCCAACCCCTGCTCCTTAGCCTCAGGCACTGTAAAGCTAGAGCTTCTGAGTCTTCTGCAAAAGAAAAGTTTCTGAATTATGTCAGCATTGAAAAGTTGGTGGGATCTGTGTTTAGCTTTCTTTAAAAAGCAATTCTGAGAGGCAACATTTCTTTGATGAGCCATTATGAGCCACCCTTTCTCAAGTGAGATTCTCTGAAGAAGTGTTTAAATGTTAGCCTCATTTTTGTAAACGTATGCACAGTAGCTCTTTCATAGAACGAGAATGATTTTCCTGGATCAAAGATTTGCTTGAAAATCGTTCTTTTATTAATGGTGAAGCGTCTATTTCGTTACAGTGAAATTCTAAGAACTCACTGTAGAAATTAATAGATACATTTAAAAAAACCCTAATGCATTGTGCTTCCTATGTAAAAATGATGCTTTGGATCTTGCATCAATGTCTGGCACTTTGAGCTGTTTTCTCAACAATGCTATTGAAGCCACCTGTGAAAGATGGCTGCCTGGGGCTGGGATGTAGGTGCTGGTTTTCCTAAAGAGTAGACGTATGTTTGAATTTAATTGCTAAAAGCTGGATGCATGCCTGGGAGATATTCAGGAAAACTGCTTCTTGTTAGTATGGGATGGATTAGAAATCAGCACGTCTGGGTTTTCCATCCAACTCTTGCCACTTTCTAGTTATGCCTGTCATTTATTCTTTCTGGATTTCATCTCTACAGAAAAAGTGTTTAAAAAATTCCAAGATCCTAAATAGTTAGACATCTAAGTGTTTTTGGGTTTCAGACTCCCCAAAGCAACTTTATCAATCATATCCATAAATTTCCAACTTTCAATATGCCCTAACTAGAAGATTAAATGATAGTTTTGTAATGATGAAAGTAATTACCTTAAGAGTATGCATAGGGTGTCCCATAATATATGTCAGTTTACTGAAAGCGACTATGTATTTGACTTGTTTGCTTTTACTCTAAAGAATGGCTGTAATAACCTGTTGGATCATGCAGCAAAGAGCAACTGTAACAGGATCCTCTTCCTGTTGACAGAAGGTCAATGTGGCTGTTCTTGCTGTGCTGACTGACATCTCTGTTCTGAGTAATAATTAGGTATCTTTACACCTTTGCTTGCTTCATCAGAAACATTCATTATTGACTGAGGCAGAAGAAGTGGAGGCCACACCTGAAGGATGGGGACATGTTTCCAGGGACACTATCGGGCTATCAACAATTTTGCCATCTGTTCCTCATCATTTACAACAGTTCTCATCTGTTTGTTTGCTTGTTTTTAAAGGGGAATGAGTGACTCAAGGACCACATTATTTTTTCAGAGCCTTGGATTTTTATTTTCTGAGGCCGTCTTAGACTGCCCTTGTACAAAGTCTGTGAGTGAATTCAACTTTTCAGAAAGGCAAAATGCAGTTTGGGGTCTATTTCATGTCTTAAGTCACTTGGCTCAATTTATCTCCCTGCCTCAACATGTCAATATCTATACAGTTATTTTTGTAAACTTACCCTTATAAAAGTACATAATGAAACTGATACCATAATGTCTCATCAGTAAATCTCTAAGGTGGCAATAAGGACCTTTAATGATCCACTAAACATGCCAGGTACCAGATGAATCCAGGAACGTGATACCTAACTGTACTCAGTTACCCAGGACAGAAACCTGGCTATCATCCTTGACACATTCCTCTCCTGTACTCCCCACAACCCAATAATCCCCAAGTCCTGTGGGCTTGTCCTCCTGCACATGCATTGACGTGACTCTCATCATCTCTATGTCAATTATTATAGTCCTCATTTGGGTCTTAACCCCTACTCTCATAGTCTCAGTGCCGTTTCAGTTAATCTTCCAAACTAAATTAAACTTTTAGAGTGCAAAACAGTTTCTGTCATTGTACTATTTAAAGTCTCTACATAGATTGTGATCACCATCAGAGAATAGTTCCTGGCACATAATAGGTGCTCAGTACACACTTGTTAAATGTAAAAAAGAATCCTTTAAGGGAAAGCCCAGGATTCTTAGCATGACCAATAAAACTACTACTTCTATACTATGTATTCCACCTATGGTATACAAGGGGGTTTTTAGGTAGTTCACTAACAAATATGTCTACTTTAGTGTTTATGTATTTATTTTTTATGAGTTGCTATCTGTTATTGACAAAGTTTGCTGATTTTCCATTTATAGAGGTGTTACAAAATGTACTTTTTACATAAACATCTTAGGTTATGATAGCAACTTCACTTAAAGAAAGAATATTAAATAAAGGGCAAAATAGGTGAAATGGGGCCAAGGCCAATATTGAGAAGCCAGCATAGTAATCATAGCCCCTTCCACTGAGCTGTAATTATTTGCTTACATATTTGTCTTCCCTACTAGACCATGAGTTCCCTTTCACAATGTGGCCATGTGGGAAAAGTAAACTATTCTTTGAGTGAATGAAATCAAGCAAATTCAATTTGGATAATGCCAGGACAAGAGCCTGGGTTAATGGTAATATTTAGACAAAATGTCAATGTCAATAAAGACAGTGTCTTCAGTATCCAACCTTTGAAGTATTTCAGTGGGCTATTTAGACATGCTTTTTCGAAACTGGTTCAAAACAAGTTTTTTAGGCAGTATATACAAAATACCAAATGGTTTCAGTGGAAAGTGAACAATTCAAATATTTGAATGGTTAGCTTTCACACTATATACCAAACACCCAAATCATAGAAACCATTTAGAAGATTGAATCTTTAGCTTATACCATAGTTTTCCTCTTTTAATCTCTATTTGTGCTAAGCATATATGGTTGGTCCTTTTTAACTAAAAATTGTTCTATGAAATAGTAGTTCTAAATTCTACAAAGTAGATTAAAAGTGAAAACACAAGATGCAGACAAGATGTTTCTCAAAGTGCTTTTGCTTGTGGATTTCATTTGCTTTCACTGCTGTTTTTTTCCCTCCCCCAAATTCATATAGACTTGCAGGGTACAAGAGCTCAAGGGATCTTGCTGATAGTCTGACGTTCTCATTTGGTCAGTAAAAACACTGATGTGAGAGAAGTTAACATGCCTGTGCTTGAACTGACCTCCTCCCTTAAGTGGGTAGTCTCTGTTTGCCTTATTAAATGAGCTGAATGAAGACAGGTATATATAGAGCTCTGAACATTTTTTCCCTTAATGGTCCATTTCTGTAAACAGGTTACTTTCCAGAATTTCTTCAACATATCACCATGCTATGATGATGGTATGTGGCTATAAAACTCTTCTAGTTGCAGAATTTACCAAAAAGTAGGTCTTTCTGGCAACTTTACCATAGGCAGTGAATCAGTGAAGTAAGAGGCAGAAATTTGCTGTCAAAAGGGGGTCTTACCTACTAGAGAATGGACTTGAGGATACTGGGAGGGGGAAGGGTAAGCTGGGACAGAATGAGAGAGTGGCATGGACATATATACACTACCAAATATAAAATAGCTAGTGGGAAGCAGCCGCATAGCACAGGGAGATCAGCTCAGTGCTTTGTGACCACCTAGAGGGGTGGGATAAGGAGGGTGGGAGGGAGGGAGACGCAAGAGGGAAGAGAGGGGGCTTCCCTGGTGGCGCAGTGGTTGAGAGTCCGCCTGCCGATGCAGGGGACACGGGTTCGTGCCCCGGTCCGGGAAGATCCCACGTGCCGCGGATAGGCTGGGCCCGTGAGCCATGGCCGCTGAGCCCGCGCGTCCGGAGCCTGTGCTTCGCAACGGGAGAGAGGAGAGGCCACAACAGTGAGATGCCCGCGTACCGCAAAAAAAAAAAAAAAGAGGGAAGAGATACGGGGATATATGTATATGTATAGCTGATTCACTTTGCTATAAAGCAGAAACTAACACACCATTGTAAAGCAATTATACTCCAATAAAGATGTTAAAAAAAGGGGGGCGTCTTAATGGACAACTCCATCAATTTCTGTAAGGTGCTAGGAGGAAACCTAATACAGTTCTTGTTGCATAAGTATAAGAATTATTACTTTCTTAAAAGAGTCAAGTGATTTGGAAATACAATTCACTCTCCGATCTGGTGGGAAAACTGCTCTCAGGAATATTTCATGGTTTAAGTTAAGACATTTATTTCCATAAAGAATTTCAGTTGACATATTGTAAATACAGTATCACTGAGTGAGTTCAAGGTCCCAGAGGTGTTTTTGAGAAGTGGACAACAGTGTATTTAACTAGAACTCTTCCTAACTGGGTAACTTGGACCGTGATGTAGAGCTGGGTGTTTTACTGGGGGCCTGTCAAGCAGCTGTTCACGGCTTTCTTGGTTCACTCTGCTTTTCCATCTGTTTTACCTGTTTCTGTTTCTGAATAATTTATTTTGCCATCTGCATAAACAGAACACCTGGCTGAAGGCTAACTCTTACGCCTAAATAATTTAGAGAATATAACCTCTTTAGTCTTTATTGGATAATGTAATGACTTTCAGGAACAAAACCCTTAAATAAATAACTCTTAGGTACACTCCTAGTGTTTTAATGATTACATTAATGGTTTAAAAGGTTCATATTAATCTATTTTTTAGATTAAAAATTACCTCAAATTTTTGTTTTTATTGTTTTTGTTAAGATATCAATGCTAGCAGTCGTTCTGGCTTTTATGTTTCTTGCTGGTGTGTTTTGTACGTCTTCATTTACAAGAATCGTTGTTTGTAGATGGTTATGACTTTATTATATCCTAAATAAAAAGCTGCTCAACTTCTGGCTGCCTGTGAGAAATAGCAATAAATTCATGTGCTTTTTACAGCTTACTTCAGTAAATGCTTAGTTCTCTATTAGCAGATACGCATGGCATTACATAAGAAACATTTCATCCTGGATGATTTCTGCTTTTGCTGAGGTTATCTTGGTGAAGCAGTTATTTTAAGCGTTTTTTCACGGTGGAAGGAAACTCAGTTGTCACACAAATTTGTGAACTGAAGGCAGGCACTCAAGTTGAACTTCTACAGATCAATTTATTAATAAATAATCTTATGAACTCTCAGTCATTCTAATTTCAATTGACAACAAGAATGAAAGTATCTTATATCAAATCTCTTCTTAGCTGCTTGCTAGCTGAGTGACCTTAGGTGATTTACCCAAACTTTCTGGGCCTTGGTTTCTTCATCTGTAAAACAGGGATAATAATACTTATCCTATAGGCTTTTGTTAAAGTGCAGCACGTATAGCATTTAGGTATTGAATAAATGATACCTCTATTTATTATTCAAATTGAATAAATATTTAAGAATGGGTTATTCTGAATATCTTAAGTAAATAAGATTTAAATAGTTTTTAAAAATTAATAATTTTGACAAAATTCTAAAGTGCTTTACACCATTCCTTTAATTTTTATTCAGAATTTACTGAACCTAAGTTTGATTGAAAAAGTATGGTTATCAATGTAAACAATAACTGTACTCTATATGCTATTTACTACCTGTATAGAATAATTCAGCAATATTCACAGGCTAGTTAAGATACAGATTACTGTTTTTCCTACTGTTACTGGCCCTGGATAATTTTCCCTTTTGAGGTTTTAGGTTTACTTTTTTAAATTTTATGTCTTCTCCCTGGCTAACAGCTGTCTTTTCTTGCTGTAGCTTATAGGTTTGCCTGTAGCAGTTCCTCTCTCTCATTTTAATTTTCTGCTTATAATCTATTACAGGTTTGGAACACAAAGTTCTAAGGGATGGGTTTTCTTATGTATATGTTTTAGAAGAATTTTGAGACATTTTGTTATTCATTGCCCAGTGGTTGTCAATTTGTGCTACATAGTTTATTTCTGAATGCTCAGAATGTATTGGCTTGCAAATTTACTATTCCACAGAGGCACTAAATTGTTTATTATATAAAGGTATGGTTATTATATCAGCTAGGAAAGAGACATAGCAAATTCTCATTTAACCAAATTTTAAACACTTTTATAATTCAGATAATTAGAATAAGGCTAACAAAATCACAAGTCAAGAAGAAAGTTTAAGTTATGCTTGATACAGTTTTTTTTTATTGTATCTGAATTTATAGTATTCATATTTTTTGAAAAATGTTCATAGTCATTGTGGAATTCCTACTATGAGGCAGGCAATGTGTGATGTGATGAAAATACCAAAGGAATAAAAGATGTTTTGTGTCTTTAAAAAGGTCAGCCTGGTGATGGCAGGATTGGGAGGAGGGAGGGAGGGCAGAGAGATAAACAAACAAAGTGTAGTATGAGCTAGATACAAGTATGTGCATAACATAATTGAGGGCACAAAGGCAAGAGTGGTTCATTCTCCATTGTGGGGCCCGACGAAGGAGGAGCACAGATGTAGAAATAGGCTTCCAGAGGACGTGAGATGTGCCTTAAATAATAATTTACTGTTCTTAAGTCCATCAGTCTATAAATTGTATGTACAGACTGATGTGGTAAATTTAGAGGTTGAAGTGGTAGCTTAAACCGTAGTTCATATAGCAAAAGTAACAACAAATAATGGCTATGGCTGGAAGGTAGGGTGTGTGTGTTGGGAATGGAGTAGTAGACAGATGAGAGCATAAAGGTGGATCTATCATGAAGGACCAATGCTGTGCCTAGAAGTTTTCATTTTATTCTGAAGCAGTGGGAGTCATGAAAGGCTTTAATCAAGCAACTAATATGATCAGATTTTCACTTTCCAAAGATGCTTCTGATGTAGTGTGTGAATGGAATGAAGCAAAAATAGAAGCAGAATGACAGATAATGGAGCTACGGCAATAGTCCAAGAAAGGAATCATGCATCTTGAACTCAGGAAGTGAGAATAGAAGGATGGGTGGATTTGAGAGGTATTTAGGAGGTAGGAATCAACAGGACTTAAGGACTGATTAGATTTCCGAGGGTAAATGGGGATGGAACTTGTGAGGGAACCTCAGAGATGTAAAGAGTTAAGGACAACTCCCAGGTTCATGGCTGGAGTGACTGGGGGACTGTGGTACCTTTGACTGTGATGGAAAATAGAGGAGAACAAACTTTTTTTTTTTTTTAACATCTTTATTGGAGTATAATTGCTTTACAATGGTGTGTTAGTTTCTGCTGTATAACAAAGTGAGTCAGCTATACATATACATATATCCCCACATCCCCTCCCTCTTGCGTCTCCCTCTCACCCTCCCTATCCCACCCCTCTGGGTGGCCACAAAGCACCAAGCTGATCTCCCTGTGCTATGTGGCTGCTTCCCACTAGCTATCTGTTTTACATTTGGTAGTGTATATATGTCTATGCCACTCTCTCACTTCGTCCCAGCTTACCCTTCCCCTCCCTGTGTCCTCAAGTCCATTCTCTACATCTACATCTTTATTCCTGTCCTGCCCCTAGGTTCATCAGAACCACTTTTTTTTTTTAGATTCCATATATATGTGTTAGCATACGGTATTTGTTTTTCTCTTTCTGATTTACTTCACTCTGTATGACAGACTCTATGTCCATCCACTAGAGGAGAGCAAACTTTACAATACATTCAGTTTGGGAGATACAGAATTTGAGACACTTGTGGTCTAATTGGGTGCCTAATGCAGTACGCAGCTAGTATACCAGTTGGATAAACAGATGTGTATTACATTATGAAAGATCAGTGTTAAAATATATAGCTAACCAATAGCAAGATTCATCTAGTCAGTATTAGAAGCTAATCATACAGTGAAATAGGCAAGGGAAGAATGAGTGGAGATATCATACAGAAGAATTCCAGGGGATTTCTTGTTCAAATAGTTCAACTCCCAAGTCTTTATGGCAGAAGATGGCACTTGAGGTATTTTTTGCTACCCAGATGTGGTTCTGAACTTCTTGAGGCTGCCACAGGAAAATAATGAAAAGGCAAGGGTATATCTTGAAAACAATCAAAGATGTTCTGGTTGGCTGTTTAAAAGAAGAGTCCATGCAGAATATGCGGTAATGCTGTTACTGCAGCCGCAGCATGATAGATGTATATCTATATGTATATCCATATCCATATTTATATAGATATGCATGTATATATAGATATACAGAAATGGGTAGGTGTACATATGTGAAAAAAGCACTATGATGTAGGGATGATTTTAAAAGATATTCACAGTGAAAGTCTCCAGAAGGGTAATATCAGAAAGGGAATAAAAAGTAAAATCCTCATAAAAGGATAAAAATTAAAAAGATTAAGAGTCGGGGCTTCCCTGGTGGCGCAGTGGTTGAGAGTCCGCCTGCCGATGCAGGGGACGCGGGTTCGTGCCCCGGTCCGGGAAGATCCCACATGCCGCGGAGCGGCTGGGCCCGTGAGCCATGGCCGCTGAGCCTGCGCGTCCGGAGCCTGTGCTCCGCAGCGGGAGAGGCCACAACGGTGAGAGGCCTGCATACCGCAAAAAAAAGAAAAAAAGATTGAGTCCAAGTGAAGTCACAGGGATGACTTCAACAAGACAAGGCAGGAAGCAGATTTCCTAATTGAATCTTTCCATGGGCAATAAAAAGAGTAAGGAAAAAGGAGAAGGAATGGACACATCTGGGTATAATCGATACATAATGCCAGGGTGAAAACTTGGGTTTCTTCCACTAGTCTTGTTATTTTAAGTATTAAAAATCTCCTCTGAAGAAAAGCAGAATCATTGAGCAGGTGTCCAGCACACATGGCAGCATGTTTCACTGGCTTATTGATCTATGACACAAAACCGTCATGTGGAATTTGTGCTTTTGACACATGTGTGTGTTTTACACACACTGCTCCTGAATGCTTGTCTATAGTTCTCATTAATAACAACCTTTTTAGCTTTGGAGGACTCAAAGGAAGGTGGCTTCCTTGTGGGGAAAGACAAATATCTCCACTCTTCCGCTCATCAATCCTCTGGCTCTTGCTGTCACTGAGGATCGTCAGCTCAAGATGTAACAGCAGACTTCCCTTTAGGTGATGGGTCTTTGAACATATATTTCCAGATGAGCCAGGGAGGTCTAGCCAAGAATGCAAGGTGGCTGAAAGAAAACTGGAGAAGAGATTTTCGTTCTCTTCTTGTCTGAGCTGTCTTACTGCAGCCAGTGTCGTGCTTCACACCAGAGGATAAGGATTGGAAGAAGAGAGGAGACAGAGATGCAGGCAAATTGCCTTCACTCACCTTCATGGATCTGTGGAGAGGTGCTATCATCTCTCTGTGGGTAGATAACAGACCATTTTCCTCTTTGTGACAGAGAAGGAGATTGGCTAGATATTCTACCATCATTAAATTAGCTTTATTTAAATTTAATTTTTATTTTATATTGGAGTATAGTTGATTTTCAATGCTGTGTTAGTTTCAGGTGTACAGCAAAGTGATTCAGTTATACATATACATATATCCATTCTTTTTCAGATTCTTTTCCCATATAGGTTATTATGGAATATTGAGCGGAGTTCCCTGTGCTGTACAGTAGGTCCTTGTTGATTATCTATTTTATATATAGCAGTGTGTATATGTTAATCCCAAACTCCTAATTTATCCCTCCCCCACCTTTGGTAACCATAAGTTTGTTTTCAAAGTCTGTGAGTCTGTTTCTGTTTTATAAATAAGTTCATTTGTATCATTTGTGTTTTTGGATTCCACATATAAGTGACATCATATGATATTTGTCTTTCTGTGTCTGACTGACTTCACTTAGTATGATAATCTCTAGGTCCACCCAAGTTGCTGCAAATGACATTATTTTTTATGGCTGAGTAATATTCCATTGCATATGTGAACCACATCTTCTTTATCTATTGCTCTGTTGATGGACATTCAGGTTGCTTCCATGTCTTGGCTATTGTAAATAGTGCTACAATGGACATTGGGGGGCAAATTATGGTTTTCTCCAGATATATGCCCAGGAGTGGGATTGCTGGGTCATATGGTAGCTTTACTTTTAGTTTTTGAAGGAACCTCCATACTGTTCTCCATCTTGGCTATACCAATTTACATTCTCATCAGTAGTGTAGGAGGGTTCCCTTTTCTCCACACCCTCTCCAGCATTTGTTGTTTGTAGACTTTTTGATGATGACTGTTCTTACTGGTGTGAGGGGTGCTATTGTCTCTCTGTGGGCCAATAGCAGCCCATTTTCCCCTTTGTGACAGAGAAGGATAGTGGCTAAGTATCCTACCATCCTGAAATTAGCTTTTAATTGAATTAGTAGTTGGAACCAAAACTGCTCATGGGTCTTGTGGTCATTGAGAGGTCTGTTAAGTCCTCTAGTTTATGTCATATCTTTGACATTTATCATTTCCTACCATGTACAGTTTTAATCCATTCTGTTATGTATAGGAACTGTCATTGAGATCTTTAGGCCCTAAAGTGTCTAAAACAATGCCTTGCATATAATAAAAGCTCAATAAATATTTATTAAATGAGTGCATGAGTGAAGGATAAAGGCATATCTAATTATGAATGGCAGGATAATTTTGTGATGGCTGGAGGTCTATTTGATATGTATCTTTTCAATCAAATTTTATCATTAAAATGATTTTTTATGTCTTTGTTAACTTCAGTGATTCCCTTGATGTTCCATATTAGAAATACAACAAATAATGACAAAGATATAATTTTACCTCACAGTGTCAATATTTAGGTTAGTCTCTTACATTTTAAAGGGGATGCTCCGAGTCTTTTGCAAATTCCCCTCATTCTAAAGGAAAAATGGCTTCTACAAAGTGATGTAGTCTTGTATTCTTCCACGCCTACTTTATTAACTATATGACACATTTTATTTTCTTCTAAGATATTAATCATACATATTCACCTTTCCTTTTGTATTTAAAAGCCAAGGGTCAGGAACTTGAAAGGAAACACTTTATTACAATTCCAGAATAGTGAGAAAATGCAATGGTAGAGACTAAAATCTATCATGGTATTTTGGCTTCCTGCCTTCCTTTAATTTTACAATGGGGGGAAAATCAAGGTGAGACTTGATTCCCTTTAGGAGTCCCTTTCCTGTGTGCTCTGTGTCTAGCCAAGAGAGAGACTGACAGAATGATAACACTCGATGCCAGGCTCCCTTGCCCACTCAAAGACCCTCCCTCAGGTATCAGTTGCTTGGCTGCGCTTTGAGGTCAACTAGACACCTCCCCTGAGACTCACCTGGCCTGAGGGATAGAGCAACCAGAAAACCCTCTCATGGAGGGCAGCTGTTATCTGAGCTAGGATCAAAGTCCCCCTCTGTACTCCAGAAAAACATCTTCCAAACTGGGTCTCTTTTTCCACTATTCGAATGAATGTTGAATGAGTCCCCAGGGACAACAGTTGCTTTGCTTAGGAACAAGCTGTCAGAAATACTGTGCAATAAAAGTTCACCTCCTTTGAAAATCCTTTATGTTTGAGCATTTTTATTCATTGCCTCAAGGCCCATCAGAAGTTAATCGAGAAATTAGGCAACAGGGAAATGTAGTGATTAATTTTTTGACCCTTTTCATTTGTGCTTCAAGTTTTGTTTTTCCTGAAGTATGACATTGCTTCACGCTGGAGTATTCACAGTACCCATGAAAGGCACTATGAGTATAAAAAGCCATTTTTCAAACATTCAGTTATATATATGGAAGTATTAAAGATAAGAAGTAACTTTCTTATTGATCAGATTTGGGTTGCAAAGTGATAAAGTTTCTTTTGCCTTATAACAAATCTTTTAGACCAGTAAATAATGGCGACCTTAAACTAGGTGACATGCATGTTCTTAATGGAAGTATGGTAGTCCAGAAAGTGCTGACCAGCGGGTCAACATGAATCATTCATTTAGTGATTCCAGATTTACAGAGGCTCAAATATATCCAACGTGTTGCTTCGGTTTATTGCTAAACAGATAAACAGCCCTGGAGTGTAAACATCAAGATCTGGGGCAATGTATCATTTACTGTATATTTCTAGCAACTACCACAGGTTTGGAACACAGTAGAGGTAACATGAAGATCTCTTGAGATGAACTAGATTGAGCATAGCTTTGATTATGTTGTTAGAATTAGAGAACCAGTGAACTGAACTAGGGGTAAAAATGTTGTAAGGACAAAATATATACCTGGGCCAAGCAGAGAGAAAGAGCATTTGGAAGTACACTTTTTAGATGATGCACTTGGAATATGTCCAGTCTTTTCAGCATGAATATAATTTTGCTGACGTTGTAGTTATAGCCAGTTTTATTTGGTACATTTCAGGTTGCCAGTTTAAATTGATGTTTTTGGTGCACTACCAGCGGGTAGGTGGGTGGGTCAGATATTTTAGTCATGGCACACACTATTGTACAGCCATCTGTTAAATTGAATGGATTATTTTGTTTATCAAGTTTCTTTGAATAGCAATTTCAGTTTTGTATCTTATTTCCTTCTTTGATGAGGGTATTGCCAGCAGATGCAAGCTACATATTGGCTTGAGTTTCTTGCAGTTCCCTGGCTAGCTTTTTTTTTTTTTTTTGCTGAGTTTTTTTCTTCGTACTTTTCTTCTCAACAAATGTGTCATTCTAAAGAAATTCAGCATTTTGAACATAATCTCCTAAAATTAACAGCCTTACAAATTCTTTTAAGAAACATTTCTTATGTTTCCAAGGTCATTACCAATAATACCACAATTTTCTTTTTTTTTCCCCCTTTTTTGTCTTTATTTCTTGGTGGCTCCCCTCCCCCAACCCCTTATAAATAGCTAGTTCTTTTTAAATAACAAATGCTTTGAGACAACCGACTCTGGAGTAGAGTTTGTGTCAGTAGACCAGAACGCAAAGCATCAGTATTAACCATTGAATCTGAATAACCTGGAAGTCAGGTAAATCCAAACAAGTATTTTGGTAATCCTTGGCATTGTAGGGAACCAAGCACCTCTTGTCAAGACTACAAATCTGATGATAATAGTTCACACTTAACCAGCACTTGCTACGTGTCAAGTGTCATTCAAAATATCCATCCATCTATCTATCATCTATCTAGCCACTTAAATCTCTCAGTAAAACTGTAAGGTAAGTATTATTCCCATTTCACATCTGAGAAAAGTGAGGTTACAGTTACTTTAAGTATAGCCCCCAAATTCAGAGTATATGGCAGTCAGGTTTCAAACCTAGGCAGGGTAGCTCAAAATTTTTCACTTTTAACTGTATGCTATATTGCATGTATTACACAATAAAGGAAGGAGACAGTAGTACAGACATACTGTTGCTATAGTCCCGGACTTTAAGTTGCTCGGACTAGTGGAAGATCAGAATTGGAAACAGGTTAATTTAATACAAAGAGAATATAGAGGAAGGCTATGTGGGGGTGGAGACTGCTTGAGGAAAGATCTCCGGAGATAGAAACCTGGCGAGCTGAGAGCTGAGTAGAAGCCCAGCAGGTGATTTCTAGGAGGGAGGAAGAACATGATTGGAGGCAGAAAGTCAGGACACCATAGTGTGGATGTGAGGAGAGTAGTCCCCACACGTGGTATCACTGGAATATAAAGTGGGAATCTGGATGATGGCAGAAGATGAACGTAGAGAGGTAGGCAGGAGTTTAGTGGGAGGTGCTTGATGATAGGTTGTCTCCAAGGTCAAGACAGGAGTGTTTAATATGGGCTGCCCTTGGCAATATGGAAAACACGAAGCTGTCAGCACCTGCTTCTCCCTCTTGTCTGCTGCCAGAGGGAAGACACAGCATGTGGAACTTGAGACCAGATGCTCACTGTTCAGAGCTGTCCTCCCCATCCTTGTTCCACCTCGGAGCTTGGTCCCTGATGCAGGGCTGTGCAGTGGGAGGGGAATGGCTGGCTCCTTTGTCTAAACCCCACATCAACATTTCACTTCTGACGGCACCACCCTCCTTTTGGAATACAGTCTTGAGATTGCATGTTGGTAATCTCCCTGCTTAATGACACTGAACCTTGAGTAAAGTTCATTTCTCCTTTTTTTTTTTGCTGGTGAAAAATCACTGTGATTATGTTGGATGAACATACATTCACTGGCCTGGTAGTTTGACTGAACTGGAAAATCAGCAAGAGTTAGCAATCTTGAGGAAGAAGCAAAAGGCTGAAGAATAAGAACGGGAGGGAGACATTTAAAAGACATTTTAAATGTGAGACACTGGCAAAAGCAAGATAGGGCAGTACTGAAAACAGACGATGGGACTTTAACATAGTTTAATAATGCCTTGTAGAGTTCCAAGTACTGAGTTATTGTGGTTCCAAGAGATCTTTCTTACCTTTACTTAGGGCACTTAATATCCCGTTCCACTGTAATTAACACGTCTCTGTCACTAGACTGTGAGATCCTCAAGTCTGATCTTATCCCTCTTTCCATATCGCCAACAATTATCGTAGTGCTTGGCACAAAGTTGTTACTCAATAAATGAGTGTTAAATAAAAAACCAGTGGAGAGGTGCAGAGAGATGTGGGCCTCGTGTAGGTTGGGGGTTGTGTAGAGAGAAACAGGGTTTAGGACAGAGGAAATATACAAAACAATCAAAATGATGCAAAAACAGATAAAGAATTAGACCTTATAGCCTCTAGTTGGTTTATCTTTATCTCTTTCTTTAAAATAAACATTTTTACACTTTATTTGGGGGCAGTTTTAAGTTTACAGAAAAATTAAGCAGAAAGTACTGAGAGTTCCCATATACTCCCTCTCTGCCTCCTGCAGTTTCCCGTTAGTAATGTGTTGCTGTGGTGCATTTGTTATAACTTATGAACCAATATTGATACCTTATTATTAACTGAAGTCCATAGTTTACATTGGGATGCACTCTTTGTGCTGTGCAGTTTTATGGGTTTTGTCAGAAACATAACGTCACGTATCCACCAGTACAGTATCATAGAGAATAGTTTCACTGTCCTAAAAATCCCCTGTGCTCCACCTACTCATCCCTTCCCCTTTCCCCTAAACCCTGGAAACCATTGATTTTTTTCAAACTGTCCCTATAGTTTTGCTTTTTCCAGAATGTCATATGGTTGGGATCATGCAGTATGTAGCCTTCTCACACTGGCTTCCTGTACTTAGCAATGTGCGTTTAAGATTCCCCCATGTCTTTTCATTGCTTGACAGTTCATTTCTTTATATTGCTGAATAATATTCTAATATATGGAAATACCACGGGTTGTTTATTCAGTCACCTATTAAAGGACATGTATGTTGCTTCCAGGTTTTGACAATTATGAATAAAACTGCCATAAACATCCATGTGCAGGTTTTGGTGTGAATGTAAGTTTTCTACTCATTTGGGTGAATATCTAGGCGTGTGATTGCTGGATCATATGTTAAGACTAGGTTTAGCTTTGTAAGAAATGCCAAACTGTCTTCCGAAGTGGCTGTACCTGTTGCTCTACATCCTTGCCAGTATTCAATGATGTCACTGTTTTGGATTTTCTCCATTCTGATAGGTATGTGGAAGTATCTTGTTGTGTTTTAATTTGCAATTCCCTAATGACGTATGATGTGGAGCATCTTTTCCCATGCTTACTTGCCTTCCATGTATCATCGTTGGTAAGGTGTTTGTTCAGATCTTTTGCCCATGTTTTATTGGATTGTTTGTTTTCTTATTGATGAGTTTTAAGAGTTCTTTGCATATTTTGGATACAAGTCCTTTATCAGCTATGTGTTTTGTAAATATTTTCTCCCAGCCTGTGCCTTGTCTTTTCATTCTTTTAACAGTGTCTTTTGCAGAGTAGAAGTTTTTAATTTTAATGAAGTCCAACTTACCAATTTTTTTCTTTCTTTCATCAATTGTGCTTTTTGTATTGTACCAGAAAATTCATTGCCATACCCAAAGTCACCTAGATTTTCTCTTATGCTATCTTCTAGAAATTTTATTCTTTTGTATTTTATATTTAGGTCTATGATTCATTTTGAGTTAATTTTTGTGAAAGGTGTGAGGTCAGTGTCTAGATTCATTTTAAACTAACCTATTTGGTTGTTCTTTTGTTTGTTTTACTGTCCTTGTAATGTTGGTTGTGTTTTTTGGTGCAAGCCTATTCCTCCCTGATTGAGTAAGTCTGTTTGTTTCTAAAATATGATATGATCTTCAACAGGCTAATATATTTTATTAGCCTCATCATTTTACTTCCCAAAGGCTCTGTCATGAAATGTGTCTGTTTGAGTAATACACTTAATCTCTTTTTTTCTTGCGTTTTCTAAGATGTAAAAATGGGGGCAATCTTAAATATTGGACAGGTAGTGAAAGGATTAAATACCAGAGCTTAAGGGATGAGAATTATATTTACTGAGCACTTACTATATTTCGGGCACAGTTCTAAGAATTTAAACATATCTCATCTAGTTCTTAAAGTTGTCTCTTGGAAGTGTTTATTCCCATTTTGTCAGTGAGGAAGCACAAAGCTCAGAGAAATTCCAAAAAGAGGAACTAGAATTTGAAACCAGATTTGACCAGCACCAAAGTGTCTGCTCACTTTTTATTTGCCCATACCATTTTCCTCTCAGGGACTCAGAAGGAAAGCTTGGAAAGAACTCATCTTGCCTTGAGCTGAAACTTAGAAGGTTTTGGAGGTCGTGTTAGATTTTTGTCAAAAGAAGGGAGAGGAATAAGACAGAGATGGAATTATTGTAATGGACCTCACAAATATTCATTCATTCACGCATTCAAACAGCATTTATTGAGCAGCCACTATGAGTTAGGCAAGAGCAGCCACTGTGAGCATTTAGTGAGGAGAAAGTGACTGTGGTCTAGGGCTTGGGGCGGCAGGGCGCTGGACTCGGGACACTGTCCTTATCTACCTCCAGCAGAGGCTCTGCTTCATCCTGTGGAAGTAATGTCAATCCTTAGTGCAGAGTTGAAGAACCCCAGACTAGAAAATGCCTGAGCCTTTGCCACCATAGAAGCAGATTTCCAATAGGTAGTGAAGATGAGCACAGACCCCTATGCCTAGGGCAGGTGATCATAAGAAGCCTGGGTTTCCCCCTTCCCCCACTTTTTTTTTTGGTTTATTTTTGGCTCTGTTAGTCTGTTTCACATCAGAATTTTTCTACTTTCCATTATTCTGGGCACCACACGGAGGACTGCTTATTTGTCAAATGGATACAGGTCTGTGTTGGTTA
The DNA here is from genome assembly GCF_005190385.1 of Monodon monoceros. NCBI lineage: Eukaryota > Metazoa > Chordata > Mammalia > Artiodactyla > Monodontidae > Monodon > Monodon monoceros. Next base: position 84,516,728 of record NW_021703767.1, read on the forward strand.
ATTTTATGGGATGCCCAGATAGCTGACCAAACATTATATCTGGGTGTGTCTGGGAGGATGTTTACCAAAGAGATTAGCGTTTGAATTGGGAGACTTAGTAAAGAGGATCGTCCCCACCAATGCAGGTGGGCATCTTCCAATCCATTGAGTGCCTGAATAGAGCAAAAAGGCAGAGAGTGGGAGAACTTCCTCTCTGCTTGAGCTGGAGCATCTATCCTCTCTCTGGCCCTTGATCTTTGATGCTCCTGGTGCTCAGGCCTTTGTACTCAGACTGAATTATGCCACTGGCTTTTCTGGTTCTCCAGCTTGTAAATGGCAGATCATGGAACTTCTCGGCCTCTATAATTGCATGAGCCAATTCCTATAATAATTTATATACGTGTGTGTGTGTATCATCAATTTCAGGAAATGCCCTAATGCCAGGTAGATAGATGTTTTTTGTAGAGTTTCCTCCTGCTCTCTCAAGTCCTTACCTTTGCTGGCTCTGTGTTATTGAGGTACATCCTCTGGAGCTTATGAGGCTGAGATTCCCATCATTTTTTTGTTCTAAGGAACATAGAATATATACAAAAAATTCTTTTCTTTTCTTTTCTTTTTTTTTTTTTTGCGGTACGCGGGCCTCTCACCGTTGTGGCCTTTCCCGTTGCAGAGCACAGGCTCCGGATGCGCAGGCCCAGCGGCCATGGCTCACGGGCCCAGCCGCTCCGCGGCATGTGGGATATTCCCGGACCAGGGCACGAACCCGCGTCCCCTGCATCAGCAGGCGGACTCTCAACCACTGCGCCACCAGGGAAGCCCTCTTTTCATTTCTTATAACTTTTTTATTATTCATATATATTATAGAATCTTAGGAAAATGTAAGAAATTTAAAAAGAACATAAAAGTGTCTATATTCCAGCCCAGAGAATACTATTTGTTGATATGTACTTACTTCAGACTTTAGACAAACTCTCATACATATATGCCGTACAGATAATTTCTATTTTCATATATTAAATTAATTAGGATAATTAAGTAGAAATACTGTTTTTGCACTGTTCGTTTTTGAAAGAAGATTATTTCCATTTACACGGACAATCCAACCTAAGCACACAGTTGAATTGGCCCTGACTAGCTGTTTCTTTCTAAATATTTGAGATTTCTGATTACTCAACCCAGTCCTCCCTGGGCATATGAGTAACTCGAAACTCTCTCCTTCTAGACTAGCTTTAGGTAGTCATAATAAAACATGGATCTGAATAAATAAAACTCGAGAACTGGAGGAAAGAAATCGGAGGAGCAGAACTTGAAAACATAGTGATAATTCTTGAGAGCTGACTACTGTAGGGCATTGTGCTGCAGGCTTTACCTGGTTGTTTTGAATAATGCTGCTGTGAATATTCTTACACAAGTGATTTATGGGCATATGTTTTAGTTTCTTTTGAGTAAATACCTAAAAGTGGAATTGCTGGGTTCTTTTTCCAAAGAAGTTGTGCCATTTTACACTTTCGCCAAGAATGTGTAAGAAACAGCGCTGCTCCACAACTTCACTAACATTTATTGTTGTTGGTCTTTTATCATCCTGGTGGGTGTGTAATGGTATCGCATTTTGATTTGAATTTGCATTTGCCTCATGACTAATGATGATGAACACCTATTTGTGTGCTTATTGGCCTTTCGTATATCCCTCTTTTGAAATGTCTGTTCAAGTCTTTTGTCTACTTTTTAAAATGGGGTCGTCATTTTATTATTGAATTGTAGGACTTCTTTATATATCCTCTGCCAGATATATGTTCTGTGACTATTTTCTTCCAGTCTGTAGCTTGTCTTTTCATTTTCTTAATAGTATCTTTTTTTTTTTTTTTTTTGCGGTACGCGGGCCTCTCACTGTTGTGGCCTCTCCCGTTGCGGAGCACAGGCTGTGGACGCGCAGGCTCAGCGGCCATGGCTCACGGGCCCAGCCGCTCCGCGGCATGTGGGATCTTCCCGGACCGGGGCACGAACCCGTGTCCCCTGCATCGGCAGGCGGACTCTCAACCACTGCGCCACCAGGGAAGCCCACTTAATAGTATCTTTTGATGAGAAGTTTTAAATTTTGATGAACTTAACTTACCTTTTTTTTTCTTTTATGATTATTGATTTCTTTTACGCGACTGAGAGGCCTTTGCTAATCCCCACATCATGAAGATATTCTGCTATATTTTCTTCTAAAAGCTTTGTGATTTTAACTTCTACATTTTGAGTTATGATCTGTCATGAATTAATTTTTGTTATGGTATGAGGTAGTGGTTTCAGTTAATTTTTTAATGTGAATATCCAGTTTTTCCAGCACCGTTTATGAAAAGAATCTCCTTTCTCTATTGTGTTGCTTTGGTGCCTTTGTCAAAAATCAAATGACAGTTGTGGGGGTCTATTTCTGGGTGATTTACTTGGTTATCTGTTTTAATCCTACGTTGTGCTGTCTAGAGATTGAATAAAATGTCCTCCATGATGCTGGGAACTTTGGTAAATGTAAAATGTGAAAGTGAATTGGGGGAACAGATAAGAGAGAGGGAGAGAAGAAGAGAGGGTGAGATTGACAGAGAAAGGGAATAAAGTCAAAAAATTGGAAAAACAGAGCTGGCTTCTTGTTTCAACAAAAAGTAATTTATATTTTGTTCTACAATAAGCTGTAATGAGCAACAAAATCAAATTGATCGTAACAGGAAGAGTCTCCGGGTGTTCTTTTGTTTTTGTTTTAATGTAATTGCTAAAAGGCTGGAAAAGACTTCTCTTCAGTTGATTAGGGTTAATTCTATAGTGGGAAAGGGTTAGGTGAATTCTTCTTACTTGTTTGCATTTCAGTGGTAGTGGACATAAAAACTAAATACTGGGCTTCATTCTCTCCTGCTGAAATGGACTCTATGGCCTATGGAGTAGATGGTATAAATATATTGAACATTGAGACTAACTTGCTTTCCTGAGCCCCAAACACCAAATTACATCTGGAGGTATAATAAAAAGGCTGCAAACTGCTTTAAGCTTATGAAATTAGACAGATGTTTTGGTGTATTTCTCACCTCTCATCATTTCCTTCTTTTTATAAGACTTAAATTCTCTCTTCCTTCCAAGTTTGCCATTTTTTTTAGCCACACTATTGAATATATAACTGGTCCTGTATTCCACTCAGCTCTTCACATTATAAATAAAGAACATGGTGTTATTACATTTTAATTGTTGCTCTTTGCATGTTGATCTGATTATATTGTTTTCTTCTTTTTACTAAATTGCTTAAAGTCTACCACAGTAGTTCTTTTGCCTGGTTTTATCGTAGATAAAGAGCTTTCCCTCTGGCTTTTCACACTGATTATTTTACTGGTGAAATTTGTGATAGCATACCTTACACCTTCTTTTGTTTTTAAGTCTACAACTCAATCCCTTGCTTTCTTGTTTTTTGGGGTTTTTTTTCTTCCCTCTTAGTAAACTTTTCCTGAAACTCTCTGTCTACAGGTTTATGCAGGTAGATTGCAGTCTGAGCTTGGTGATCGAGATCATATCACTCTTGGCCGAGTGTTGTACCATAACAGACATCTTTGGGTAGAAAGTAGAAGCAGTGGTGAGACAACATTAAAGACAGACTTGGCAACGCAAACAACAATTTCAGAGAAATTTGATTCCTGTGGAGCTACCCTGGAAAGCTAGTTCCAAATGATTTCTTTCACTGCTTGCCGAAATGAAATGTTTGCCATGAGAAGCTGGTTCCCACAGCTAGTGTATGCAATCGTTTCTCTTTTGCAAAGTATACCCCTTCGCCAAATTTTAAACAACTTATCTTATTTTGTCTTTTATATGAAACTCTGGCTACCAGTATCTCAGATCGCTGCTTTGGGTGGTATTGCTGGACAGCTATCAGCTTCTAGAATGTGTATAACATAAAAATTATGATTTTTGAATTGCATCTAGATAATAAGGCCCCTCCTCATTTCTATGATTATAAGATCATATTTAACTAGGACTATTGATTTTGTTTTACTCTATTAAGCAAGACAGCTACAAACAGAGGCAAAAGCATAAATAGGAAGAGTTTGTTTTGGAGACACTAATCTTTGGCCATATTCTTCCTCTGCTGACTCTTTATCTCAGGTATATTAGTTTCCTAGGGCTGCTGTAACAACTTGCCACAAACTTCAAGCCACAAACTTCTGTGGCTTAAACAACAGAAATTTATCATGTCACAATTCTGGAGGCTAGAAGTCCAAAATCAAGGTGTTGGAAGGGTTGTTTCCTTCTGAGGGTCATGAGGGAGTGATCTGTTCCAAGCCTCTCTCCTTGGCTTGTAGATGGTGTTCTCCCTGTGTCTTCACTTTGTCCTCACTCTGTATGTGTCTGTCTCTGTCCAAATTTCTCCTTTTTATAAGAACACCAGTTAGATTAGATTAGGGTCCACCCTAATGACACCACCTTAACTAATTACATCTGCAATGACCCTATTTCCAAATAGGGTGACATTCTGAGGTACTGGGACCAGGACTTCACCATATGAATTTGGGAGGTAGGGGGGTACACAATTCATCCCATAACATCAGATATCCAGTTTTCTTACTTTTTTTTCTCTTCCTTCCTCATCACACGAAAACCTCCAATACATTCAGGAGGTGATGAATCATAGCTTGAGGTGTTACACCTCCCAAGAATACTTACATTCTCTATAAGTCTTAAATTTTAATAAAACTGGTGGGAGAGGACATCAGGCAGGGTATATTTTGGGTTATTTAAATTTTATTAATTAGTTGAATGATTAATTACTTAATTTTGCAAGGAAGGGGTCAAGTAAGGGATAGGGGATGTGGTACCTTCCAGGAGAATCTTATTAGGTGGCCACTTGCCTATTTCACCCAAGCATGGGACTGTCCATAAGAGAAGCCTTCCCTCAACTGTTTTAGGGGAAGAACACAGTGTTTAGAAAGTACATTTGCAGGGCTTCCCTGGTGGCGCAGTGGTTGGGAGTCTGCCTGCCGATGCAGGGGACACGGGTTCGTGCCCTGGTCCGGGAAGATCCCACATGCCGCGGAGCGGCTGGGCCTGTGAGCCATGGCCACTGAGCCTGCGCGTCCGGAGCCTGTGCTCCGCAACGGGAGAGGCCACAACAGTGAGAGGCCCACGTACCGCAAAAAAAAAAAAAAGAAAGTACATTTGGAAATGTACATTGGAAAGTACAAAGCAGTATTTCTTAACATGTAGACTTTGGACTACCTCCTTCAGAATCATCTTTTAAATTGCAAATTCCTGGGCCCACTCCAGGCCTAAGGAACCAACGTCTCTGAAGGTGCTGTCTAGGACCTTTCTAACAAGTATCCCAATGAAGTTTGAGAGCTGTTAATACAACAGAATAAGACAGATTATACAAAAGAATCTGTCTGGTTAATTTACAGGCATACTGTATATGTATGTGAGCATGTAGATCTGTTTTCTCAATCTTTCCAAAATCCAGAGACTGGAGTTGGAATTCATCATAATCAATAAGGATTTGCTCATGACCTCTGCTCAGTAAATAAGGCAGGAAAGACTGCAAAGTTTTGAAGACACATTATTTTCTTTCATATACAGTTTTGTCCTACAATAAAGAATCTGTACAGTTGGCTTCCTGACAAAAGAGAGAAGACTGTGATCCTGAAGAGCAAATGGTTGGGTGCTGCATCATTCGGAAGTGGATATGTTCTTTTCCTAATCAACTCAGGCTTAATAATCAGGGCTACCACAGCATCTGTGATAGATGGTGATACAAATTAACATATATACCAACTACACCTTTTGACTTTAATTTTCCTTCTAACACACAGACAATAAGTATTTGTTTTCTCCTTAAATAAAATTTCTTTATTTTTGCTCTGGGGTGAAAAAAAATCTCTGAATACCCTAAGTGTTTAGGGGAAAAAAAACAAGAAGCAATTTAGGAAAGATTAAAAGCAATTGTTCTGTTACCCTTGGCAACAGAATCTAGATGCAGCCAATCAGCAAAGTTGATATATTGTTTTGACACACGTGCACATATTTCTAACATAAATAGCAACAGAGACCTAATAACAGTGGGTTTTAAAGCTGGAAACTGATGTCATTTCAAATGTGTCAATCAAAGAGAACCTATGAAAGTGTTTTTTTCTATCAAGCTGACATTAAATATATGCTGTAATGGCTTCTTAAGTAATGGTAGACTTCTGTCAGGCCATACAGGAGATACTCAATCTATAATTACACTCTTGCTTCTTGGAATCTGTCCTTTAACACATCTCAAAAAAACTTTAATAGGAAAAAAAATCTGAGTCCTACGGTAAAATTCATCTGTTCACATCACCAAAAAAGTATGCTTATAAGAATGAGCAAAATTAGATTAGAATTAGCCTGTTTATCCCTAAAATAGATACATTTCTTGAGTTCCTCTGTCTATTGAATTTATGATCAACTTGTGCCAGTATATTCTGCTATTTAAATTTTTTTAAGTGTTTCAAAAATTAGCATTTTGATAGAACAATAGGAGAGAACAATAGTATCAGGCTGCCCAGAGGAGAATAAAAAGGATGGTTGGGAGTCCAGGACTGATGACCTTTACTGCCCAATATGAAAATAGATGGCTAGTGGGTCAGAGTTCATCCTTCGCTGGATAGTATTAGTAGCAGTATTAGTAAGAAATAAAATAAAAACAAAATTAATAACAAGCACCATTTATTGAGTGCTTATATGGGGTGTGTACTATGCCAGACTGCTTTGTAGACAGTATCTCATGGAATCCTCACAATAATTATAGGAGCTAGGAATTAGTATCTCGTTGCACAGATGAGGAAACCTGTGTTAGTTAGCCTAGCTTCTGTCATATAGCTGATAAAGAAGTGACAGAACTGGGGTTTGAATCCAGGTCTGTCTTGCTCCAAAGCTGTTGCTCTAATCCACAGTTCATGTCATCATGTTATCACCTCCTCCGTGTCAGGAACCTCAGGATGCCAGTTAACACACTTACAAACTGAACATGATCTCTGCTTCGTCCCTCAACAGATAGTTGACCCTAATCAAATTATGTAACTTCTTTGAGCCTCCTTTTCCTGATACGTACAGAGAGTCCAACTTCTACCTTCCAAAGCTACTGTGGGATTCATTGAGATAATGTTTGATAAAGCTCTTGTGCTTGACAAGGGCTCTCAATAAAAATGAGCTTCCTCTCCTTTCTTTCTTTCTAGCCAAAGTACCAATAGTACAAGGCACAGTAGATGCCCTGTTAATTTTTGAATAAATAACCAAAAAAAGTAACTTTCAAAGTGTAAATTATTAAAATTTTGAATATCTAGCTACTCATCTTAATAAAGATACAACTACAGGCCCAGGTTCAACCCTTGATACACAACCAAATCACTGGGGGAACCTTTAAAACTACTCAATTCTGGGCGCCAGGAGATTTTGATTCACTTGATCCAGGGAAAGGACGAGGTACATATTTAAATAGATATATATTTACATATTTATATATTTTTTAAAGATGAAATTCACATAAAATAAAATGAGATATTTTAAAGCAAACAATTCAGTGGTATTTAGTATATTCACAATGTCGTGCAACCGCCACCGCTATCTAGATCCACAGCGTTTTTACCATCCCAAAAGAAACCTCTTCATAGCCCCTGGCAACCAGCGATATATATGCTGTTACTATGGAAGTACCTATTCTGGATATTTTGTATAAGTGGAATCATGCAATATGTGGCCTTTTGTGTCTGGCTTCTTTTGCTTAGCATAATGTTTTTAAGGTTCATCTACGTTGTGTCATGTAGTAGTAATTAATTCCTTTTTATAGCTAAATAATATTCCATTGTATGGATACACCATAATTTGTTTATCCATTCGTCTGATAATGGACATTTGGACTGTTTCTACCTTTTGGGTGTTATGAAGAGTGCGTCAGTGAAGATGCATGTGCATGTGTTTGTTTGAGTCCCCATTTTTAATGCTTTTGCACGCATACCTAGGAGTGGAATTGCTGGATCATATGATAATTCTATGCATAACTTTTTGAGGAACCTGCAAACTGTTTTCCACAGTGTCGAGCCATTGTGCACTCCCACCAGCAATGTACAAGTGTTTCAATTTCTCCACATCCTTACCAACACTTGTTATTTACTTTCATTTATGTATTTATTTTTGATTGTTGAGATCCTCGTGGGTATGTAGTTGTATGATGATGTTATTTCATTGTGGTTTTGATCTGCATTTCCCTAATGATTAATGAACATATTTTCGTGCACTTCTGGAATATCTTTTCTGCAGAAATGTCTATTCAAGTGTTTTGTCAGGCACCTATATTCTTTTAAGATTCCTCTTCCCCCCGAAGGTGATTCTAATGTGCAGAGGTTGAGAAGAATCAGTGACATAAGGGAAAGTGAGAAGTAAATAACAAAGAGATGTAGTCATATTGTTTTTATCATTTGCACATGGATAAGGAAGCATTGTGCACAATGTTGCCAACTAAATAGTCTTTCACAAACTCCTACTATACTTGAAGAATTCAGAGTACAAAATTGTACAGATGTGATCAGTATATGTTTCATGACTTCAAGATGGTATTAAAGTGCAATTTTAAAAGGCCTCATCTCATGTTTAATATTAAAAAAAAATCTTACACGTATAGAACACCTGTTTCAGGGAGGCCAAAAGGTTTAACTCTCGTTACATTTTATAATTAGGGTGCAGATTTTTTTCGCTTTTAAGAAATTATGATAATAAAAGGAAAATAATTGGCCTGAGTGCCATAGTTGGCTCTTGAATTAAGAAGAAAAATACAAGTTACTTGTATCCCTGGCCACCACTGTCCTCTCTCTCATTCTCTCCCTCTCTCTCTGTCTCTCTATCCCTCCTCACACCCTCCTTTCTCTTTCCCTATTTCTCCTGTAAACCATAATATGTGGAAAATAATATAGAGGTTTATCTGATTCTCATGCTCTACCAAGATGTCCTGTGGTCATTGTTGTCAGCTTATTTTAGTGTTTAATTTTTGGAATGCCTGTCCTGAAATTTCCACATCAGAGAAATAAAAAAGAAAGAAACCCACCAAACAGGTAGCCGATATCTAGGTATCTACTCTTCATTTTCCAACATGGAAAAATTGTACTTATAATGTAGGGAATGACATTTTCTTGAAAACAGTTTCATTAGAATTTCAACCTTAACTGTTAATAACTTTGTTGTCAGGAAGTGCTGTAGGTTGGGTTCTCCTGTAGGCCAATCCTAAGTAACACATGGGAAAAGAAAGGGTAGAAGCTGGAGTGGGCAAGGGGACCCATCAGACTGTACCATAAGCCTAACAAAGTCCCTGCCAACCCAACGGGGAGCTCTGGAGCAAATATTGCCCATCGGAGTCCTATGTTGACCTTTGTCCTACTGGACCAAGCCCTTGTGTCACTGCCTTGTTCATTTGTTGCCCAAGGGACCCCAGAATGAAGTGTGACCTTGGCTCCAACACTGAGGCTGGTCCCGAAGAAACCTACATCTGGAAGCTGTCAGTTCTCTACTCTGCTTGCAGCTGGGTAGCAACCACTTTCTTGAAGGGGGTTCTAATTGGTGCATCTTTGTGTTTACCACAGAAAGTTATCTGCTCACTTATATCTCACATGAGTAATTACAGTTAAGAAGAAAAAAAATGCACGTTAGCTATTTTCTTACCTCTGATCTACTGTTTTCTTTACAGAACTGGTAGATTTTTATTTACCAAATATGCTAAAAGTTTCTCAAAACAACAGAACCTCCATCCTTAAGGAATCTAGTTCAGTATTTAATGCACATCTTTTGGACACTTCCTTTTCGGAGCTAATTCCAATACCAAACTACTATTAGAAGGCAATGTCATCTAATAGATCTGGAAAGAAAAAGCTTAGCACAGTACCAGGCCCATAGTAGGTGATCAGTAAAAGTTTGTTAAATGAATGGATGAAGTCAATTACATAGTGAATTATAGCAAGACTTTTTTCAATGTCACTTCAGAGCTAAGGTGTAAAGAGTGGTAGCAGAATTATTAATACCAGGATGACAGAACCAAGTCCAGTTTTAAACTTTGTTTTGAGCCTTTTGCTCTATTTCAAATATTTGAACCATGACCAAAAAAAACCCCTAAATTTGAAATGCGTTTTCTAGGAGAATTTCCCACTTAATTGTAAAATCCCTCTGTATTTTACGGAAAATTCAACCCACATGTTCTTTTTTTTTTTTTTAATTTATTTTTGGCTGCATTGGGTCTTCGTTGCTTTGCTTGGGCTTTCTCTAGTTGTGGCGAGCGGGGGCTACTCTTCATTGCGGTGCACGGGCTTCTCATTGTGGTGGCTTCTCTTGTGGAGCACGGGCTCTAGGCATGCGGGCTTCAGTAGTTGTGGCTCACGGGCTCAGTAGTTGTGGCTCACGGGCCCTAGAGCGCAGGCTCAGTAGTTGCGGTGCATGGGTTTAGTTGCTCTGCGGCATGTGGAATCTTCCTGGACTAGGGCTTGAACACGTGTCCGCTGCATTGGCAGGCGGATTCTTAACCACTGCACCACCAGGGAAGTCCCCACATGTTCTCTTATTTAATTTACACTTAGCCATAAGACAGTTGTTTTGTAAGAGTCTGTTGTGCTTTTGATATTTTTCATCCATATTTTCTTAGAAGTAGGAAGTCTTGGTTAATGCAAAACTAAAGAAACTCCCTGGCGTGATAATCTGGGCTAGGAATAGGGTGCACGATCTTGGGCATCCTGGTTGGGGCTCTAAAGTGGGCAAGACGATTTATCTCTTCTCCTGCCTCCATTCTCTGACCCCAAGGGCTGTGGGCTCTCTCATAGATTGTACAGAAACTGTGTGAGGCCGTAGCAACTCCTTCCTCACTCTATTTAGTGGGACAAATCCTGTGGCGGTCACAGTAGCTGCCTGTGACCTGATGTTCTGTTTTGTGAGGGAAGGAGAAGGAGGCTGAGGTCCCTCGACAATCAGTGGTGGTGTAAAAATTCCAGCGGCCCAAAGAATGGCCCTCCCTATTCTTGAGGAACTTGAAAAGAAAGAAAGAAAAGTGAAATGTTGGTCCCTGGGCTACTACTTTGTCAAGGAGCCTCTTCTGAGGTGTAGCCACTTCTTTCAAGGATGTCCTGGGGCAGGAGGAAGGTCAGGGATGGGCTTCACTCAACATTCAGGTTTAGTTAAATATGTGGGAAGGAGGGGTCCAGATCTTTCTAAAAGGATACCTGAACAGCACTACAGATCCTAACCTGGTCATGGTGAGTTTTCTTCACCAACATAAAAGGGATTTGGACAAACAATATTACTAAAAATTTTTCACAGTGGAACTTAACATAAAAGTGAGCACTTGGCTGGGCCTTGTCTTAAACATTCGCATGAATGCAGTGGCTTCCAAACACTCAGCTAAACCAAATCTGTGACACAGGACTGTGGTTCTTCTCGCCTCTTAAGGAGATGGTGCTCCATTATGCTCCTTCACTTGTATTTTTTGAAGAAGTTTTGAACAACCTCTTTACTTGGCTTGGGGTACTGCCTGATCCCCCTTCTCTCTTCAGTGAGTGACACTTCTGTCAGCTGACACAGTTTTGTAATGAGCTGGGGTGGTGAGGTTACTGCAATGAAATTATGGGGATGCAGCAACGGTTTCCACTGGAAATGACCCTGCCTGACTGTTCACGTGTCCTCTGGTACCTACTACGTGATCCCAAAAGCTGAGGCTGGGGAATGCTCAGTGGTGTGAAGAGAGCTGCTTACCTGCAACAATTGCAAAGCTAAAGCCGTGAAAATAATTTGGGGGTTCAGTGCAATGTAGCTTACTTTGAGAATTAAACGCTAGAAAGATGGGTTTTCACTTGTAGTGTTATTTCTTTTAATTTTTTCTATTAGATTTTCTATTTTCAAATTGTGGAGGGAGGGTTAGGCAGATAAATCCCTCTTCCCACATTGATGAATTTTCTTCTGCCTCTCAGGCACAGAGCCAGCAATGATGTGGCCAGAGGTAGAAATAATCATCCTCCATCCCACCACCCAAGTGGAGGTGTATGCTGAGGCTGTGTGCAGCAGGGATGGAGAGAGCTTCAAATTCAATTCACTATGGTACCATTTGAAAAGTTGATGAGAGAGAGGGAAAGAGAACATTGTACGCATAAATAGTGGAGTTAGCCCTGGGAGTCAGACCACAGTCTTGCCTTCTCCTGCTTTATTTATTTATTTTTTTTCAAATCTTAGAGTTTTCTATTTCCTTATATTAATTTTTACTGGGGTATAGTTGCTTTACAATATTGTGTTAGTTTCTACTGTGCAGCAAAATGAATCAGCCATACATATACATATATCCCATTGATACTGTGTATAAAATAGATAACTAATGAGAACATACTGTATAGCACAGGGAACTCCTGCTTTAGGTGCTCCCTTTCACAGTGAAGTGAATGAGCACAATGGAACATATTAGAGAGAGAGGCAGAGCTACGGAATTAAACACTCATGCTCTTTTAATCATTAATAGACATTCCATGGGTTGCTCAGCCTTCTAGGAAGTAACTGGAAATACCAAATGAGAGTCTGGTTGGATGGCATTGAAGCCTTTTTGAAAATTTGATAAAAATCTGTAGATAACCTTGTAAAACCAGTTGGAAATACATATGTGCAGGAAACACGAATGTCCTTCATATATATTTTTAGAATGAGTAAATCAATCTGAGTTCCTGTTTAATGTTATTTAAAAAGGCCAAAACCTGGGGCAAGAATAAATTCTCCTTTATTTTATTCAACAGATGCTTATATAATTGGGGGGGGGAAATGTCAAATGTATAAGTCAAATTACTTTGAGTTCCTCAAGTGTTACTAGTGAGCAGAATAAATACAGAAGAATTTAAGCTGAATATGTCACTGTGCTGATGTGATAACCATAAAGGTGGGAGGGGTGAGAGACCAGCATCAAAAAAGTGGTGTTCCCCATCTCCACCTCAGAATCATGGGTGCCCTGGAATGTGCACAAGCATCAAGTATTGTCTGCATAGTGAATAGTAAAAGAATGAGTACATTTGGGGGGTTACGTTTTAGTATTAAAAAGTATTTGCATTTTGGAAACACTGGAAATCACAGGTACTTTTTCAAACACCTGCTTTCTTGATTATAATCATTAGGGCCAGTGGGCCACCTGAAATAAACCACAGTGGGTACCTTCTACAGATCACCAATTTAAAAGTGTCCCCCTAGTTATTGGTGACATGACTCCCAAATATATTTTATCAAAACATCCTTTGCGTTGACCTTACAACAAATATGCTTCACACCGTGAACATTTGTATTGCACATTAAATCTTTTTCAACTTAATTAGTAATTGAGATAAATAATCAAAATACAAGTTCTAATTCTGGAAGACGACAGAGATTCGTTAACTCTTTTAAAAAAGGTTCTATAGTTTCACAAAAACTTATTGACTTGTTGAGATTAGACATTAATCTATGGCTTCATCCATGGATGCTCTTTTGAACAGCACATTTCTTTCTTGAAAGTTATCCATATATGGCATCCTATGATGTGTCAATATATTATATTATATTATATCATATTGTTTCTACTAAATCTTCCATAAAGAAAAAGGGTAGGGTAAAGAGAGTTACATGGTTGTTTTTGAATTCTGGCCTTATCTGCAAATAGTTTCCTTTGGCTCTTAGAATCATGTGCTTTTTCTAATCTGTGTGCCCTTCCTCTTGTATTTCCCACCCAGGACATTTTTTTCTCTTTCCCTCACATTTTAATATCATTTTTTCTTTTTTTTTTAACATTTTTATTGGAGTATAATTGCTTTACAATGGCATGTTAGTTTCTGCTTTATAACAAAGTGAATCAGCTATACATATACATATATCCCCATATCTCCTACCTCTTGCGTCTCCCTCCCCTCTAGGTGGTCACAAAGAACCGAGCTGATCTCCCTGTGCCATGAGGCTGTTTCCCACTAGCTATCTGTTTTACATTTGGTAGTGTATATATGTCCATACCACTCTCTCACTTCGTTCCAGCTTACACTTGCCACTCCCCGTGTCCTCAAGTCCATTCTCTACGTCTGTGTCTTTATTCCTGTCCTACCCCTAGGTTCTTCAGAACCTTTTTTTTTTTTTACATTCCATATATATGTGTTAGCATACGGTATTTGTTTTTCTCTTTCTGACTTACTTCACTCTGTATGACAGACTCTAGGTCCATCCACCTCACTACAAATAACTCAATTTCATTTCTTTTTATGGCTGAGTAATATTCCATTGTATATATGTGCCACATCTTCTTTATCCATTCATCTGTCGATGGACACTTAGGTTGCTTCCATGTCCTGGCTATTGTAAATAGAGCTGCAATGAACATTGTGGTACATGACTCTTTTTGAATTATGGTTTTCTCAGGGTATATGCCCAGTAGAGGGATTGCTGGGTCGTATGGTAGTTCTATTTGTAGTTTTTTTTTTTTTTTTTTTTTTTTT
>NW_021703767.1:84531289-84699286 GCF_005190385.1 Monodon monoceros
GCCATGGCTCACTGGCCCAGCCGCTCTGCGGCATGTGGAATCCTCCCGGACCAGGGCACGAACCCACGTCCCCTGCATCGGCAGGCGGACTCTCAACCACTGCGCCACCAGGGAAGTCCTATTTTTAGTTTTTTAAGGAACCTCCATACTGTTCTCCAGAGTGGCTGTATCAGTTTACATTCCCACCAACAGTGCAAGAGGGTTCCCTTTTCTCCACACTGTCTCTGGCATTTATTGTTTGTAGATTTTATGATGATGGCCATTCTGACTGGTGTGAGGTGATACCTACTGTAGTTTTGATTTGCATTTCTCCAATGATTAGTGATGTTGAGCATCTTTTCATGTGTTTGTTGGCAATCTGTATATCTTCTTTGGAGAAATGTCTATTTAGGTCTTCTGCCCATTTTTGGATTGGGTTGTTTGTTTTTTTGATATTGAGCTGCATGAGCTGCTTGTAAATTTTGGAGATTAATCCTTTGTCAGTTGCTCCATTTGCAAATATTTTCTCCCATGCTGAGGGTTGTCTTTTTGTCTTGTTTATGGTTTCCTTTGCTGTGCAAAAGTTTTGAAGTTTCATTAGGTCCTATTTGTTTATTTTTGTCTATTTCCATTTCTCTAGGAGGTGGGTCAAAAAGGATCTTGCTGTGATTTATGTCATAGAGTGTTCTGCCTATGTTTGCTTCTAAGAGTTTTATAGTATCTGGCCTTACGTTTAGGTCTTTAATCCATTTTGAGTTTATTTTTGTGTATGGTGTTAGGGAGTGTTCTAATTTCATTCTTTTACATGTAGCTGTCCAGTTTTCCCAGCACCACTTATTGAAGAGGCTGTCTTTTCTCCATTGTATATTCTTGCCTCCTTTATCAAAAATAAGGTGACCATATGTGAATGGGTTTATCTCTGGGCTTTCTATCCTGTTCCATTGATCTATAGTTCTGTTTTTGTGCCAGTATCATATTGTGTTGATGACTGTAGCTTTGTAATATAGTCTGAAGTCTGGGAGACTGATTCCTCCAGCTCCGTTTTTCTTTCTCAAGATTGCTTTGGCTATTCGGGGTCTTTTCTGTTTCCATACAAATTGTGAAAAATTTTGTTCTAGTTCTGTGAAAAATGCCATTGGTAGTTTGATAGGGATTGCTTTGAATCTATAGATTGCTTTGGGTAGTGTAGTCATTTTCACAATGTTGATTCTTCCAATCCAAGAACATGGTATATCTCTCCATCTGTTTGTATCATCTTTAATTGCTTTCATCAGTGTCTTATAGTTTTCTGCATGCAGGTCTTTTTTCTCAAAAATATGGAACGCTTCACGAATCTGTGTGTCATCCTTGTGCAGGGGCCATGCTGATCTTCTCTGTATCGTTCCAGTTTTAGCATATGTGCTGCTGAAGTGAGCACTCATCTCTTCTTTAAAACAAGCTCAAGGCTCACTAAACCCATTGGCTTTCCCTGATTAATCTTAGGAGGCCATTATCACTCCCAGTTTAACTCCGATTCCTGTGAACATGCTCATGTAAATGTTTTCTTTTAGTTTCAGGTGTGTTGGTTTTATCTTCCAGGAGAGTAGAACCAGAACAGTGAAGCATGGAGTGAATAATGGAGATACACTTAAACCCAAAGTATGTGGACATTATTCCTGACAACTATGAAGGCAGGGATCTTTGTTTTATTCACCGATGATCCAGAGTTCCTGGAACATAGTAGGTGCTCACTAAATATTGGTTGAATAAATGAATGGTTGTCATCAATTGTAATTGTTTTCAGAACTAATCCTCCAGCAGAACTTCTTGGGACTGTAAGAATCATGTGTAACCTCTTGACCCGTCACTTCCCCATTTGTGAAATAGTGATTATGATCAAGTAAGCAGAAATTATTTGTTCTTTGTTCAAAACTTTAATGATAAAATCCTCCAAACTAGTGTTCTATGTGCAGAATTCCCCATTCTAAAATCAAAATGCTTCTGGGACAAAGAGTAGCTACTTTAGTTTTAGACCAGCCTTAAAATGATCAGCAGCCACCAACACTACTATCCATTTTCAGTCACAGTTTTGAAATGAAATCATTGACTGGCATCACCAAGCCCTTTATTATCTGAACAACTATTGAATTAAAGTTGTTTTTTTACTTTAGTATAGTGCTTTTGAAAGGAATACAAGGAAAGATTCGTCCTTAGGGTTAAAGGAAACTGCAAAATTATTGCCTAAAATATATCTTTTTCCATTAAGAGATGCAGGGGCCTTGAATGTTGGGAGATGGTATTTCCTTAGCACAAAATTCCTTTGGAAATATTTGGATCAGAAATGGCTATGCATTCACGCCTGTAAAATTCCTCCTTCCTTCAATCCCCATAACTAATTTCTCAACTTATAATAGTGTTTGAATCAACTGAAATAAACCACAAGGCAGTTGCTTGTCAGGAGTTGCTATACCATCGGAGGAGAAAAGTCTTAAATTAGCCAGATGACAAGAGAGAATGGGGAGCTGCACACTGTAGACCTGGTTGCCTGAAATCTATAAAACATGTCAGTTATTTAGGGAATTCTCAGCAGAGACAAGAGAGGGGCAAAGGGGGAAGTATTCAGGTTGCATTTCTGGGCGGAGTCCCTTCTACCCTAAACCCAGCACTCTGAGAACTGAAACTTGGCCCCCTCTGCAAGATTAGGCTTCCCCAATTAGCTGTCTTTGGTGACAGCAAAAATACCTGCCTGTCCACTTAAGCAAGACTCTCCACCTGAGTGAGAAACCAAAAGCATGGCTCAAGCCCAGAACAGGTGTTTAATGGGGAAGCCACAAGGCAGCAGGCTTCCACATGCAGAACCTTTGAGAACATTGCTGTAGGGATTTGGCTGCATGATAAGCTTTTATTACTGTTAAGCAAAATTAAAGGCAGATTCTATAATACTGGCACAGAAGCTAACGGGGGCTTATTTGCTGGCCCACTTGAAAATCCTAAGTTTTGTTATATTTTTAGAAAGAAGGCATCTTTTACTGCCAACAAAACCTGTGGTGAGAAATGATGTTTAAGTTTGTCAAGATGTTTCCAATGTATTGCTGTTACTCTTACCTTCTTTGAAAAATATGTCTAATATAAACTCTATTAGTGTTCCAAGTAATATGTGGAATGCTGGAAACAACTTCTCGCTAATGGTCTTATTTTATTCACAAAGTGCCTGGAAAGTAGGGTGAGGATCATGATGATCATCTATTTTATAGAGGAGGAAGTTGAGGCAATAGAGAGACATGATCTTATGTTTCTTTTGCTAAAAGCTTTGTTCTGAGAAAACAAATATCATCCCCTTCAAAAAGTTTATTTTTTATCAAGAGACAAATTATAAAACCACAGGAAGGAAGCTGTAATTTTTTTTCCACTTCAGTCTAAATTGGATCTCCATAATGTTTGTCCTCACTACCCTCTGTTTTTTTCCTTTATCTCGTAGTCTAATGTAGACATACCTATTTATTGGTGTGATTTGCTTAGGTCCTTCAGATTGTCAACTCTATGGGACCAAGCACCATATTTTTACTGTATACCAAGCGCCCAACATCCCTGCTTGGCACATAATAGGTGCTCAATAAATTTCTCTTCAAGGAACAAATGCTTAATGAGTAAACGTAAACAATGTTTATTTTTTGAAAGCATCGAAAAGCAAGACTATGGAGAAGTGGGGGGGGGTGAATTAATCCAGATGGAAAAGAAATAAAACCTCTCCAATTTGCTTGAGACAATTATAGTTGTATGAACAAATAATATTAGTCAGCTCTTTTTATTTTCTTTTTTGACTTTTCTAGTATCTAAGAAAAGAAACAAGACCTAAGAGCAGGGAACATATATAGGCAACTGGGTAGTTCTGAAGGCGTCATAAGCAAAAAGCTTAAAGTGGTCATGTGAGTAAGTTAAAGCCTAGAGCCTTATGTGCAAGGGCTTGGAATGTATTGAAAAGTCCCAAAGTTGTGTACAGACTTAGAGTGAAGAGATTCAAGGTGAATTTAAGGGTGCATCCTACTATCCCACACCTCCTACTGTCCAAGGTATAGGAGAAACTTTGGTGGATGGCAAAGAGTCACTATCAAGAGTTAAGCACAGAACTTAAGCATGTTTAGTGGAAGAAGACTCTAACAAGGAGAGTTCAGGTTTAGCATCTGCTCCCAGCTCTTCCCATGATTGACAGCGCAGCCTTGGTAAAGTCACTAAGCCACCCTGGGCCACCATTTCTAGCTTGAATTGGAAAAAGATTTTCCAGCTTGAAGATCTATGGTGTTGTTATTCCTCCAAGTCTTGCCCTATGTTGTATATCCTTTCTGGAAATAGAGTTCTTGTATTTTAAATATTTTCACTTAACTGTTTTAATAAAAATTCTGTTTTCATGAGGGAAAATAAAATCTATATTTCTTTGTGAATTATACCTGTAAGAAACCTAGCTGTTTGGGCCATAAGGCTATAATAAAGCTTCAGGAGTCTACCTTGTGATTTCTTATCCCAAATGCAAAATAAATACATGGGAAGAAAGAGCCTTGTAAACCCAGATAAGTGCAGTAGTGATATAAATCTCAGGCAGATTTTCGTGAAACGGCTTGCCTATAGTCACACCACAGGTTGGTCCCTTGTCCCAGCCCCAGGCTCTTTTAAGTGTCTAATAATATTTCCACTGCTTCCCAACATGTGGAAGGAGTTGATGTGCTTTCTGAAATATCTAATTGCTATTAGGGACAGCTTTGATTTAGCTCTCCTCAGAAGTAATTCCGGACACTTTGATACAACAGGGTATTTATCAGTAGCTGGAATGAGTTAGGTCTGGGAGACTGGCCAGGATTCTGGCCAGGGAAAAAGGTCAAATGGGCCATAAGCTGAGTCCAACCAAGAGAGGAAGAGAATGTCAGAATAGTGCGCAGGTTGCAGGTTGGGCAGGCAGAAGCCCACTTCATTCATTCAGTAAGCACTAAAGAAGCATTTCCTGCATGTACAGCGTTTCAGGTCACTGTGGCCATTACAACTAACTCTGTGACTGCTTATCCAATGGTAATCATTTATGTCCATGTTTACATCTCCCACTAGTCTGGAATCTGTGAGACCAGGGATTGGTTCCTCTCTGTAACAACCCCACCCCCTATCCCCATCTGCTCAAGTACAGTGCATGGCTCATCTACATTATTAGACAAACACTCACGATAATTATTGTAACCATCGCTGCTTTTGTCTTTACTATTATTATCTGAAGGAATAACTAACTTACTAGTAAGCCATGAATTTTAATTGCCCATAGCAATCAATTTAGAGAAAATACCCTGGGGAAAAGGGATATGATTAGTTTACAAGATATGGTTTGATCTTATTAAACAATAAAACTTTATTAAACAATAAACTTGGATTCTAACACCTGTATAAATATTGATAAAAGATTCTCCTTTTCAACAAAGTGTCTATGGAAGGATTGACGAAGATATCTACTGAAACCGACTCTTGTGTTGAAAAACTTTAGCTCTTTACAGTGTAGTTTCCTAATATCCAAGATTCAGGAATATTCTGTCATCCTGCCTAGTGGGTAATGCCAGGGCTCCTGCCATTTGATCTTACAATCCTACTAGCTATCTTGAAACCTCACAAATTTACCCATCTCTTCCTATTGTTCTTTTTATAGCTTTGTTATATGCATCAAAATCATTTCCAGCACAATGCTAACCTTCTCAGTGATCCATATGTTTAAAATAAAAAGGATTGGGAGCAAGCTTAATGTCCTCCTCTTGGAAGTAGCATAAATTCTTAACAATAAAAAAAATCAGTGCATGACTCATAAGAATATATGGGTAGTTCTGTAGGGCCTTTTTCTTTCCCCATTTGTAACATAATTTATATACACACACTCATAATAAACATTTCATATATGCCTTCGGGTTTTTTTTCCCCAAGAAATCCTGTTTATAGGGACACCGCTGTTGAAGGTAAATAATGATACAGTTTTGGCCTTTATGATTCCAATCACCAGTAATGTCCTTTCCAGGGCCTTTTCACGATTTGTCTAATCCCCTGTCGCCCTCACCATCTTAGGCTAGTTGCTGTTCATGTCCACAAGAGATGAGCTGCAATACCATTATAGGATTCCCTAACAAAAGATTTCCACAATCATTTTCTAGCATCTTGGAGATTGACAAGGTCCCCTCCTGTTTCCCAAGCCCATTTCCCCCCTTATTCCTGGTGATTTCTTTTCTTATATACCAGAAAGAAAGCACCTCGCTGAGTGGTGACCTCGCTGGCTACATGGATACCTGCTAGAAACAACAAACCTCACGTGCTAAAACTGCTCCTTGATGTGTTGGGATTGGCGTGATGGCTCCTGTTTGATATACTGAGCTGCTTGGAGCTGCCTTTAAAAAAATCAATCCATATTAAAAATAAAAGTTCCTTTTGAAAATTACTCTTCATATTTCTTTGGGGAGGTTGTGCCACAAACCAGCTAAAAGTGCTGAAAAGTGTCATATAATGAAACCACGGGACTCTAACAGGCCAGGGAAGGAGAACATGTCTTGAGTAATTACAACACTTTTCAGTGTTCAATCAATGATTCAGTTTATCAGTCATTTCTGGTTTGTTTTCTTGTTGAAAAAAACTGAAAACTTTTAAAAGGATTTTAAGACACTGATTTTAATCTTCCATACAGTTTCTTTCAAATTGGTAAGTATATATATATTTCTATTTTAGAAAAACATGAGAAATAATTGCCTATGAACGTACCATAGGGAATAACTATTCATTAGCAATATTAATGATGGTTTCCCTAAGTCTTTATTCTCTGTCCTTTTTCTGGTCAGTTTTGCTAGTAGATTTCCTGTTTCATTTTGTGTATAAAGTAAATAATATGTGTCAAAATAATTTAAGAAAAAGAATACACATTCTTTAAAGAGAATACAGTCTTTAGAGAAACAAAATAATCAGGGGACATTTTTTTATAAATAATCTTTCGTGTCCATCTTCAGTTGGAGAGAATCCCTAGTTGTATGTGTTGCTTGAACACATGTTAATTGTATGTGTATATGAACATGCATGTTTATATACAGAGTCTAATACACATACATGCACTTTGTTCATTTTTTAAAAAAATGTTTCTGATAACGTTCTTCACATGACTCAGTTCAGACATGAGCGTGCCAGGTGTGGTGGCTCATGGCTCATTGATGAGGTGGCTCAGGAAAACAGCCAAATGAGCGGATAACTAATGGTGAAGAGCTGTGTTGGTTTAATGGGCCTGCAAGAGGATCTAACCTGAGTAAAGTTGTTGCAGTGTTCTAACCACAGATACGAGTTTGGTTGGTTTTCCTTTCACAGCCTAGTTAATATATTGGAACGTGAATGCCACTCCTCATGCGGACTCAAAGGATTAAGACAAATTTAAAGTAGGATTTGAAGAGGGTAGAAAAGCATATATTCAGCCTTTACTTAAATAAAGGAATGTTCCTATCAGCCTAAAGAATTAAGTTAAAAAAAAGAAGAGCTTCATAATTGCACAGAGATTGATCAACTGCTTCACAGATTTATGACGGGATTTACGTGGTAGTCAAGTCTCAACTCCTCCAAATGGCTCAAGGCCTTCCATAAGCCAAACTCCTGTATTGACTCAAATTTAGCTCCTCTAGTTCCCTATTCTGATCTGATCCAGTTAAGTGAGATGCATTTCTCCTCAAGTTGTGTTTATTTGCATCTTTTGCCACATGGGTACCCTCTCAGGGTGTCTTCCCTGTATCCAAATACTGGGGCCTCGGCCATGGGACCTTCCCACGTATGATATGGTGGAAGGTGCATGGGCTTGCTAAGTTGGACAGATCTGGGTTTGAATCCTGGCTCATCTATTTATCTGCTACATGACATTGAGGCTTTTTAATTCCCCTGAACCTTGATCTTCCCTTCAGCAAACCAAGGATGGTAACAGTGATCACTCCTATTTTATTTGAGCCCTACTATAATAATACTAGGTGTCATTCATTGAGAGTTCACGTGGCAATTAATCTAACCCTCACGATAATTAAGGATAGTTAATTTAATGCCCATTGTACAGATGAGAAAACGGAGGCTAGAGAGATTAAGAAACTTACCTTAGGTCACAGAGCTAGAAATTGGCAGAGATAGAATTCAAATCTAAAGAGTTTTTGTTTGCTTGTTTTAATGACTCCACGGCCAGTATTTTTTCCTCTTTGTTGTTATTTCTCCACCTTACCTTACAGAGTTTTAGTGAAGATTATAAGTGATGTATGTAAAGTATTTTCATAACAGGCACTTAATATAGGTTTTATTATTATCCATTTCTCTCAGCCCCGCTATCTTTGAACATTTGTCTGTAATATACATTTTGGTACAAGCTTTATTTCTATGAATATTTTTAGTTAATTCATTGGGGTAACTTGCATTTCTGCATGGCTGGCTTTACCTCTGGACAAAGTAGGAAGCTGCTTATGAAGTCTGATTTGGGGGAGACACTTTCCAAAATTCCCAAGCTCGCTCTTGGGATTGGTGCACTGTCTTTTATTCCATGATTAATACAATGCTTAAAAATGCAAAGTCCCCCAAGAATACTTTGAATTAAATATATTCATTCACACTTAATATTTTTTGAGTACCCAATAGGTACAGGAACTATTTTAGGCTATGGGCATATAAGATAAATAAGATGAGTTTCCTTTCAATCTGTTAATTCTGATTCAATATGAGTTGGAGGACTAACTGCCTAGCGTGGCACTGTCTGAGATGGTAGCCATGAATCGCATGTGGCCACCGAACACTCGAAATGTAGCTAGTCCACATTAAGATATGAGAAAGTGTCAAATACTTACTGATTTCAAAGACTTCATATGAAAAATAATGTAAAATACTCAGTAATAATTTTTGTAATGATTACATGTAGAAATGAAAATATTTTGTAATATATCATTAAACCAAATTTCATCTGTTTCTTTTAATATGGCTACTAGAAATCGAATATTCCACATGTGGCTCACACTGTGGCTCATGTTGTATTACTTCTGGACAGCTCTGGCTTTAGTGATTGGGTGGGGGGGTTTGGAGGATGAGTTAGAAATTACCATTTGTATGTATTTCATTTTACAAAAATTGGGTCATGTGGTTAATAACTGGTTTGTAACTTTGCTTTTCCCACTCAGTAATATAATTGGATGTCATTTCATGTCTTGGGTGGTAATTCATTATATGGATGGAGCATCATCTGTTCAACTCGAACCTGTGAACAGTTGTAGACTTGAATAGCTTAGAAAGAGTAGAAGGGCTAGAACTATGGGGTGGGATGTAGGATGTCACAATTAGAGGGGATGCCGAAGTCTCTGAGGTCAGAGGCCTCATTTGAGAGATGAGCCAGCCGAGGGCCAGAGATGATGAGTGACCTTTCTTTTGACTCTTTAAAAAGCTAACGCTCGAGTATTACAGTGTACCATACTCTGTGCTAAGCATCTTCTGCGTTATCTCCATAATATTCCTGACAGCCCATTAGGTAGGCACTATTGTTATTTCTGTTCAACAAATGAAGAAACTGAGGCTTAAAGGAGTTCACACAGCCAATAAATGGCAGAGATGGGACTTGAGCCAAATCTATTTGAACTTTCAGTCAGAATTTCCAACTATTGCACCAGCAATCCCCAGATTTTTCGATTGAACAAACTAATAATTTTTTTAAATGCAAAAACACAGGATTACCCACATTTTATTTTATCAATAAAACAACACTACTACTACCACTATTTCTTATAACCATTATTTCATAAAGGTAAGATTATTAAAAATAAAAACAATTGAATACATAGAGTTTTACTTTTTTAAAAAAAACCTCCTTTCATTGCCCGTATTTTTCAGATTTTACCATGGAGTGATGAAAACAGGGACAAAGACAGGCATTGGAACTGGGGCTGATGTGGGGCTCAGTAGGAGGAGATCGGTGCATTCAAAGTCAGATGCTGAACAATGACCAGGTTCAGATTGCCGGGCTCTTCTGCAAGTTCTTGCTATGCTGCATAGAAGTGCTGACCCTTGTCATTGTTGTCCTGGTCAGTGTAACGTTCTCCACTCCACGGGTACTTTATTGTACCTGATCTGTTTGGGGCAGCCTTGTCTGTGGATTATTTATCATTCAGCTCTGGAGATGGACAGTTGTTTTTTTCCACCTTAGTTGCTCTACAAGGATGTAAAGCATCAAGGTAGAGTCCTTCACCTTCAGGAAGCTGGCTCCATTGCACTGCCTTTGTATTTTGGAGCAGGCTGATGAGACGGCCATGCTGTTCTGCCGTCACTGTGTCAACTCTGCTTTTACACACAGTGGGCAACTTTTTGCTCTGCTCCCTTTTGCCAACCGAATAATTCTGAGCTCCCAATGCAAATACAGTCCCTCTCTGGCTTGATGCATCATTGATTTGGAGGTTTCCTAGAGACTGTAGGATTAAGTTGGTATCATACAGATTTTGTTATTCTCTTTCTAATACATATAACATGTCAGCACATCACTCATATTTAATGATTATTAAATGGCAAGTGTCTTTAGAAATGTTTAGTTTCCCCGGAGAAAAGCTCCAAATGTTATTTATTAATAAGCTTAGTGTTGCTGTTGTTTCTGGGTTGACTTTGTTTAGATAGGACTTCTACCTAGTGAATTTGAATTAGGTAAAAGCGCAAAGAACAAAAACAAACAAAAAAACCCTCAGGATAAGTATCAGAAAAGTCTTCACATTATTTAAAATAAAACTCAAGTGAAAAATTAAGGATTGGGGAGAAAAGAAGAAAGAAACAGCATTAGAATGGTGACACTTTCAGTGCTGGTGAATGCTTATTAGGTACTAGGCCAAAAATCTTGTACAAGAATGGAAATAAAATGTTTGTTACTTTTATTAATTAATTGCTAAAAAGGTTTGTTTTTACATTTTGTATTTTTATTTATAACATTTAAAATCAATTTTAGATCATTGATTTCTTCCAGGAGATCTCCATTCAATTGACATTGAATAATAAACGTTGAACGATGTGAACATTTTAATCTTTCTCCGTTGGGGAAATTGGAGTTCTAGTCTTCATTTTTCCATAACTGTTTTTTAATTGATGAAGGAAATTTTTCTTTTATCCCAGGGTTACTAACCTTCCTCAGCCTTTTGTGTATTCCCCAATCAAAAGGTTTTTGATTATCTAAAGAAATGACACCCACTGGTTCGCCTTTATAGATCATTTTGTTACCTCTTTCAAAGCATCTTAACAGGTTGGGGAGCCCAGATTTACCCTAACAAAAGCCAGCCTGGTCGCTCCCTTTTGTAACCTCCTCCTCTAAGCAATTTATAACTTTCCCTTCAGTGCACAGCAGAATCGGTTCTACTGGGATCCAAGAGCAGCTGTGGGGGTCCTGGATTGTTTTCAGAGGTCATCACAGGATCTTTCTAGAAAATTATGGCAGCACTAAAAATTCTCAGTGCCCAGAAGGGTAAAGAGAAAAACTTCCTTTTTTCAATCCCTGTTGATTTCTGCTGGTTACTTAATCTTTTTAATGATTTTCAACCTCTGGAAGTTTAAATTGTGCCCTGAGTTATCGTCTGTTTGGGGTAGCTGCATAATGAGAACTAGAGAAAGATTAAAGTGAGAGGGGTTTGGGGGGGGGAAAGAAGAGGTGACCTTTAGGGCACAGTCTTGGAGGGGAGAGAAGAGAAATTTTCAGAATTTTAAATTCTTTTTTTTTTTTTAACATCTTTATTAGAGTAGAATTGCTTTACAATTGTGTGTTAGTTTCTGCTGTATGACAAAGTGAATCAGCTATACGTATACATACATCCCCATATCCCCTCCCTCTTGCGTCTCCCTCCCACCCTCCCTATCCCACACCTCTAGGTGGTCACAAAGCACCAAGCTGATCTCCCTGTGCTATGTGGCTGCTTCCCACTAACTATCTATTTTACCTTTGGTAGTGTATGTGTGTCCATGCCACTCTCTCACTTCGTCCCAGCTTACCCTTCCCCCTCCCCGTGTCCTCAAGTCCATTCTCTATGTCTGCGTCTTTACAGAATTTTAAATTCTTAAAAGATTTTTTTAATTTTAATTTTTTCAGAAATTTAGAATTAAAAATCATAGAAATTGTTAGACAGGATGAAGACAAAACTCATGCTATTGATGAATAAAAAAAGATATGCAATGTAGCAATTAATTTCTTTTTTTCTTATTACACAAATACTTTTTTCTCTTAGTATCTTAAACAAAACAGAAGCATATAGAGTGGAAGTTGCTCTTTGTCTTCCATTCCTTTCCTTAAAGGAAGACACTGCCATCACTTAGAAATGTATCCTTTCTGTCCTTTTTCTGTGAATTTACATACACATATACTATGCAGATATAGAGAATATATTTTTGATTTTATGTAATTGGGGTCCATACTATATAGATTATTTGTGACTTGCTTTTTTCTCTTTACAATATGTCTTGGAAATCTTTATATGTTAATAAATATAGATCTACTACATTCTTTTTAAGGGTCATGCAGTATTTCATAGCATGGATATAACAGAAGCTATACAACTAGTGTCCAATTGATAGACATCATCTATGCTTATAGGTTTTGTCATTATAAGCAGTAGTGTAATGAACATACTTGCCCAAACACCTGTGGGCACCTACCTGTGTGAGTATCTGTAGAAAAATTTCCTGGAAGTGGAAGTAGCCGGCTTCATTCATTCTCAGTGAGACACCCCCTAACAGATATGCCTGCCTCTGTGATTCCATTGCCCACAGAGCACACAAAAGTTATTTCCGAAAATGTAAATCATGTTGCTTTTCTGCTTAAAACACTTTGAAGGCCTTCTTTTGCTTTAGGAAAATGACTCAACTCCTTGGTACGATTTTTCAAGTCCTGTCTCTAGCCACTGCTTACCCCTCATTTCTCATGGTTTTTTATGCTTCAGTCAAATCAAGCTACTTTAGTCATCCGATTTCCTCAGCCTCTCTTTCACACACACTTAGGTATTTATACCACATTCCTCTGTCTGGATACCCCTCCCAACTCCTGAATTTTATTTATCTTTAGAGCTCAGATCAAAAATACTTTTCTCCAGAAAGCTTTCCCTAAACCCCTCCAATCTCCAACCTACACCGCACCCCAGGCGTGCATGCACACACACACACACACACACACACACACACACACAGATTTCTAAGTGAGATGTCCCTGTATACATACCCTCATAGTGCTAAATTCTGCACACCAAGGGGTACCTTCCTACCTATGTGAATTCCCCCAAATCCCCTGTAATTTTTACATCTGTTATACTAGTCAGTGATAATTAATGTCCATGGTGTTGCATCAGGCACCATAAGATTCTGAAGTATCTTCTAACTCCTAAAGAACATTAAATTATTTCACAGAGACTAGCCTAGTACATGACATTATAAAGGGATTTCTCTGAGATGGGTGATCTTAGGTGGGAAATTGACGATTCTGTTGAAAGTGAAAAATGCAAATTCACAGAATCAGTGCTGGAAGGGTGCTTGGAAATCATCTAGTTTCTGGCTACTCAAATTGTGCTCTGTGCATCAACAGCAGCACGTCACCTGGGAGCTTGTCAGAAATGCCTCAGCCCCGACCTACTGAATCCAAACCTGCATTTTAATAAGCTCCCAGGTGACTCTCTTGCACATGAAAGTATGAGAAACGCTACTCTAGTTTTCAATCTGGCTCTCAGTTAAAATCACCCTGGGAGCGTTTTATAAATATCAGCGCTAGGTCCCACATCCTGGAGTTTCTGATTCTGTTGCTCTGGGAAATGGCCAGGCAGGACATTGCTGTTGTTACTACTTTTTAACTTCCCAAATGATTCCAAGTATAGTAGACAGCGTTGGAAACCCATGACTTGGGCCCTTCCTTTTCCGATGGTATTGATAAGGATGCTGTAGACAGCGATTTGGTGGCCAAATTGTGGTTAGAACTCATGTTTGCTTATTCTAGTCCTGTGTCCTTTCCCCCATGCCAACAGCCTCTGAGCGATCACTTAGAAACCCGATAAGGGATATTTTAATGGCCACACTCCGTGTTTTCAGAGGAAAAAGTTCACTGTCTAAGATGAGTTCTAGAAACTGGACAAAAGATCAGATCCAAAACATTTCCTTGCTTTTTCTCCCCCTACACTACTCGTCACAAGCATTCTGTCAGGTGAGACCCTTGACCCTGCTCGGAGTTCGGGCCACATCAGTCCTAGAGAAGTCTGCAGATTTATCCTCCGACAAGGAAGATGGGCCATCCCCTCCTCATCACAGAACCTAAAATACCTATGAAAAAAAGACCACTTTTGAACTCCCAATTCAGAAGAAGGGCCACAGTCTCAGGAAGCATACATAAAACCCCAGATAATTTGGCACCTGCGCCTGAAACCAGCAAGTTTGTCGCCGGGTTTTGGTTTCTAAAAAGAGTTTTGCCTTGGCTCTTATTTACAGCTCAGATGCTGCTGTTCTCCGCAAGTGGAGATCAGCCCCCTCCTCTGATGCAGGTGAGGGTGTTTGCTGCTCAACAGGCTGGTAATCCTAGGTGGAGAAGTAAGTGCTTAGAGCACTAGTTGGGAGGATCTCGGTGCCTTTTCCTTTGGAATGTGATATTATCACTAGATTAAGAGGCTAGACACCTGGTGAGGAAATATTAGCCTTATTCTGTCTGGGTGTTTTTGATGTCTTCCTGGATCATTGCTGGTTGGAGTACTTTCAGCTCCATTACAGATTACATGACCCTGAAATCCTCAGAAATAAAAATACAAGAATAATGTAAACATGGAAAATATACTTAATAAAAAGAAACTTCTAGACTGATGGCCTGCTTTGATTATTTCCAAAGTTTATATTGATTAGGTAGAAAACATTGATCTACAAATGGAACCTTCATGGTGAGGGGAAAACTACAGACCAACCGCTTATAAGTTGTTTTACTTGGATTCAGTTTACTCTAAAGGTAAAAGTAAGCTTCCATTCATATTTCACAAGAATGGCAACTTTACCTTGTAGCTCCAAGAGCAATTATTGAAAGTTCTCAGAGTGGATGCAGATAAAAGCGAACAGTGCACAGTGCCCACAGAGATTATCTTGATCCAGAGTGACACTGATGGGAGATGCAATATTGGAATGGGTTTAGCCAAGCTCAAGAAGTTAAAGGATGATTGAGGAGAAAATAGACACACACTCTCAAATGCTTGGACCCGTCTCAGAGGTTTCTGGGCTCTGGTATTTTGGAGAGACTGAAAATTCTCCAACTCCAAAATTTGTGATTAGTGACTTCTTATTTTAAAAAATTCAGTGCAGAGAAAAGTAATCTGGTTAGAAGTGTAGAAAATCCTTCTCTTTGTACTTCACTTCTTAATTTCTTTGAAGAATTGTTAGGGAGTCTTTTTCTAAAGCTCCTGCATACCCTTGTGGAGAAGTTAAAACCCGAATACAAGGAAAAAAAGAAAGAAAGAAAAGAAAAAGGAAGAAAGGAAGGAAGAAAGAAATGTGGTACATAAAATTTCTCACCACTTAAAAAAAGAAAACAAAACCAAAACCAAACCCATTCCATTGAAGCAGGTTGGCTTTTGTTGTTCAATTTTCTTTTTAAATGAAATATTAGAACCCTATAGAAAAGTACAATGTTACTAATATCTAAGAAATCACTTTAGCATTCTAAACATTTTATCATATTTGCTTTGAATTGTTTTTTAAGAAATACACCTTTACAGATACAGGTGAAGTCTCTTGTGTGCCCTTCTGTTACTGCCTTCACTATACTATAGTAATTTAATGCTTTTACTAAATATGACTGTACCAATAACCATTAGATAATATTGTTTGGCATGATTTTAAAGTTTATGTGCATGGTAATATATTGAATATATCCTTGTACAAATGTTGTTTTGCTCCAAATTGTCTTTGTGAGACTTTTTTCTATGTTCATTCACACAGCTCTAGTTAATTCATTTTACTTCATCGGTTGTATGAATATGACATGATAGATCCATTCTTCTGTTAATGATGAACATTTATGTTGTCTCTAAATCACAACATTGTTTATACTAGCTTAAAATATTTTACATGTCTCTTTGTACTTAGGTATGAAGATTTTTCTAGAAATATACCACAGACTATAATTGCTGGGTTGAAGGTAAGCAGTATTCAACATTATTATATATTCCCAATGTAGCAGGACATTTTAATCCAAAAGATGTGTCTAATAATTTTGAATTCCAGTGATACAGTTTAAAACCCTTTAATAAGTCTCATAATACAACATGGATCTGCCCTCTATAGCCTGTGTCCGGGACATGTGCTCGGCTCTCTGATATAGTTTCCCAATATGGAAATTATATGTGACATGTTCTTTTGTAACGCAGTACATGTGCTCTTCCTCCCTCCCCCAATCTTTTGACAGTAGCAATAACAAAATGGTAGAACCCACCTGCCTAAAACATTTTCACCTTTAAAATGACAGTCACCAACAGCTAAAATGAATTGGAATTATAGGCAAGGAGCCTGTAAGATTCATTAAAGAATATCAACTGAAGGACTTGTTTAGAAACAACACAGCCAGCTGGGCAGGGGTGGGCAGGGGGGCAGGAGCGGGGGAAAGCTATATTCCATTTAAAAGCTAAATCATGGGTTCCAGTTATAGGAAGAAACCTAATACTAGTATATTAACTAACTAAAGTTACCTTTTTTTGGTCCTCTCTCCTGATATTTATAGGTGGCTGGGTTGTAGGAAAATATCTAGAAAAGTTTTCAAGTTACAATAAAATTTTCTCATCTTACAAAAAGAGAAATCAAGGTTTTCTTTTACATACATCTTTTCAGCAACATTTAGCTTAAAGGTTTCAGGATAGATAGATCTATTAGAATCCACTTCTTAACCCAGATGAACCTAAGTCATACCATATTAGTGACAACTTCAATAAAATTGAGGTGCTGATATTAAACACTGAAATAGAGGAGAAAGAGTTGCACTAATATCATTTAGTATTTTATATATAAATATATATTCTCTCTATATTTCTATATCTCTGATATTTCCAGCTCATTGAGGTGGGGTAGTTAGCAGAAGAGCCTTTGGACCTTTGCCACTGCTCTAGAAGAACTTGAAGGTCCTCACTGACCTAATAAATGATCAATAAATACATGCATATATCTGGTATCCAAACTGCATTCATCCATCCATATATATATCACTGACATTTTTTGGAAAAGGCTACACTTATCTTCAACTAACATATACTTAGAAATCACTTGCAAAGGTGTATATTGGGAAGATGACAATAGAATATTTGATGGACTAAGCTGAAGTGTTCAGAGGAAGCACCCATATTCCCAAGTCTACTCTTCCTTTCTTTCTTACATCTGGTTCCAACACTTTCCTGATATTTCCTGCTTTGAAATAGGAAAAAATAATATAACAACAACATCACTTCTGGGAGACAGATCCCTTGCCCCCTATCCAATTTCCACTCTGGGTCTTGTCTGAATACATCCCTACTTTACTCACTGTCAAATGGTAGTTATGCCCTGTAATAGTACTTCTCTAATGGACTGAGTAGCTGTGACTTGACTATGCTGTCAATAACTGAAAGTTTGATGCATTTTGGTAGAACTCTTCATTCATGGTCTAAGAGAACAACTGACAGCGATAAGAGGTAACAGCAGGTCTTTTGAGCATCTGCTATCAGGCCAAGGGAAAATAATTGTCTGAATAGATGCTTACAATGCTGTACCATTGTAAGATGCCCCATCTTTCCATCTTCATCTCATATTGCCTCTTAACCTCTGAACAAGTTGTGCTCATTTTTCTTTCTTTTTTTTTTTTTTTGCGGTACGCGGGCCTCTCACTGTTGTGGCCTCTCCCGTTGCGGAGCACAGGCTCCGGACGTGCAGGCTCAGCGGCCATGGCACGCGGGCCCAGCCGCTCCGCGGCATGTGGGATCTTCCCAGACCAGGGCACGAACCCGTATCCCCTGCATCGGCAGGTGGACTCTCAACCACTGCGCCACCAGGGAAGCCCTCATTTTTCTTTTAACACCAAGACTTTTAAATACAAATTACAATAATCTTGACTTTCCTCCCTCTCATATCCATTTATTTAAATCTTACTGATTCTTCAAAGTTAGGTTGAACCCCATCTTTTCCTCAGCCCATTCCTTACAGAGAGCAGCTCACAGTTTCTACAAAGTTACAATAGAACTTCTGCCTGGACATCTCAACAGACTCAGTTGACATATAATTATGTACTATTTTGGACTAGCAATTTATGTCTTCTAGTTTTCTTTCCCCCAATAGATTGTAAATACCTTGAGGGCAGGAGCCATATATATTTCCTACTCTCTTCTCTAAAAGTCCTAGCAGGATTATGAAGCTATAGTGGGTATTTTTTGAAATTCATTAATTACTTCTTTGTCTTGACATTTAGCTTGCGATAGGTTTATGTCTCCTCTCCCTATGGAATTACAAACATCTTAGCAAAAACTTTAGCTAAGACTTTCGTGTCTCACACAGAGCAGTTGATCAATTAATATTTTTTTTAGCAAATAAGAATATCATGCTTTGAAAAATGGTGAGATTGATTAGTTTCAACGACAGGTTTTTTTTTTCCTCAAGGATTTTGCCATGGGAAAGGTGAGCAGCACAAATTCTGATCTCTAATTTCAAGGCAAGTGGGTTCCTCAGGGTTAGATTGTTTCTATTCAAAGTGTATCATCAGAGTAGGAATGAATCTTTTCCATCATTTAATCTGTAACATCTTATGCAGTGCCTGGTACATAGTAGGGCACCAGTAAATGATTACTGATCTGAGGTTGGATAAATTCAACAGGTAGTTCAAGCATTTATTGAGGTCTTATCGCTTTCCCCCATTATCTAATTTAATCCTTATGACAATCATTTGAAGAAGGTAATATTAGCATGATTTTACAATGATGGGACTGAAACCCAGAGATATTAACAGCAGTGTCCAGCTTCACAGCTAGAAAGGAACAGAGATAGAATACAAAGTTCATTTTGCTAGGATCCTCTAAACCCAAATCCCACACCCTTTTCATTTCATTTCATACTGCCTTGCCTTCAGGAATTTTATTTTTGGGGATGGGCCTTAGGTCAATTGATGTATGTCCAAGTCAATAGAGGAATCTCGTACTGGATCCAAGTCTACCTAAACTTGGTGGAGAGCCATCTCAAGGAACGGCTCTTGAAAAAGCCTGTTGTATGTTCCCTGAAGAATTTAGGACTGGCAGGCAAGAGAATTTTGACATGAAAAAGGCAAATAGGTGGAGACCTATTGACATTAGTTTCAGTGGCAAATATCACTCTTCATCAATTGTTATTCTTTGATGTCATTACTATAACTTCACATTCTTAAGCACTTTTTTACTTAAGTACGTTTTTTGGTTAGTTATTTACCACCTGATTGCCCAATAGAATTAACTCCTAGAACAAACATTTACTCCCTACTTTTTACCTCCCCCCTTAATATCAGGTAGTGTGTAGAACACGAATCTTATTTCTAAGGTTATCTGTTAATTTTAAGGGGAAAATAATAATCCCTGAAATTATATTAAGGATATGTGGACTTGTTTCAGAGCTGGAAGGAAACTTACCCATTAGTGACTCTCAGTGACTTGATCAAGGTCACAGAATCAGCTAACCTCTTAGTTAAAGTGTAGACCTAAAATGGACTCTAGAGATCATCTAATTCAGCACCTTCATTTTTTGGACAAGCTAATCTAACAGGTAGAAACAATTCCAGTACCTTTCAAGGTAAATACCTACACTGTCTTCTCACAATGACCTGGTTCCTCATTGCAGAAACGACTGATGCTTTGTGTGCCTTTGTGTTAACTTAAGGTAGACTCTTAAATATACCCACACCCCATAACTGAAATGGATAGAATCGAACGTTCAGTAGCTTTTTGGAAGCCTCACCATGGAAACAAAGGTTTGGAATCCCTCAGATTGGATTTCGATGTTCTTCCTCTAGAGCAGATAAATTGAGGCTCCTGCAGGCATGGGTTCTGTCGGATGAGACTTTAAATTTCAAAGTAAAAGATTCTTCTCGGCAGGATATTAGAATGTCGTGGTAGTGCACCATTAGTAAGGAATGAAGCCTGTCCCAATTCTCTTGGTCGACCCTTTGAAAACCTTGACTGAGGGAAAATCTCATTCTTGGCCTCCTGGACTCTTGGATGCACTAAAGAAATGTAATTGCTTTTTGCAGCTAATAGACACTTAAAAATTGCTTCCAAAGAAAATATATCTAGTCGTTGTTCATTAACGCGGAAAAATGGAGGTGTGAAAAAGTCAAAATACGTGTTTCGGAGCATAATAAAAAATATTCCTATGCCCAAAACACAAGAGCTCTAGAAAGCCAGTTCTGCCTCTGGGCAGTAGTTTTTGTTGTGTGGAGGGAGGTCCTAGTTTTGTAACTTAGAAAATGTAACAGTTGCTAGGTGGTCAGCTATAGGGGCTTATCCACCCTTATTTCCAAGCTGACACAACATGTTTTAAGTGGATGGTGTTTGGTTTCATTACCTTAACAGCATCTCTCTGTGCTCTTTGATGCATCCCTCCAGTGCTTAGTAATTTAGTAACAGGTTGGAAATGGGCTAGGGGTAAAATGAGCCTAGGGGTAAAATGAGTTACCATAGGGATAACTATCCAGGTCTTACTTTTGAATTAGCATAGTAGCAGAAGGTGTTATTTTGTCTCAGGGTTCAAGGGAAGAATAAAGATATAAATAATACTATACATACAAATTTGTTGAATGTATAAGTCCTCTAGAATCTGCTCTTAAAGTACTGGCTGATCAGAGATTGATATGTTCTAATCAGCTCAACATGAGACGTGATAATTTTACATTTGTGCAAGAGAAAAAATATGAATGTTTTCATGATGAAAATTACCTGTTCATACTTTGAACTTCTGTAAGACTTGGCTTATTTGAGATGCAGATGAGTTGGTTTTCTAATCTTTTGAAGCATGCCATTAATTATTATTATCAGTCTAAGGAGCTGAATGAAATTCTAGACATAAAATAGATCAATTCCAGATTTAATATTGGGTGTACGATTTAATTTTTTTCCATTTTGCCTGCTTTCTATTAGTCTTAAAGAACATCAATGATTATGCCTCACCGAATCACTTCAAGAAAGGGGTGCCCTTGTAAATATCTGGAACAGCTACCAGATGAGATGGTATATATACCAAATTTTTGAAAACCTTTTGTACATCTTCATAGCAACAATTTCCAAATATCTCCTGGTTTACAAAAAAGCGTGATTCAGCCAATAAAATTCACGTTGAACTCTAGGGTAGTCACTGTGGTCCTTTTGGCCCACACTGTAGTCAGAATGATCTCTGTGATAGCATTTAGGTCTTAGAAGTACCTTCTTCCTTTTGTTATTGTTCGCTTTTGCATGTGTGTGTATTGCAGTTAAAGACTAACCTTGGTTAAGATCAACAGTGAATGAAGAATACTTAGAAACCTCACACAGCAAACCGCTATTTAAATTTTTTTCTCCAATGCTAGTGATTTGTTGGAGTTTATAGGTTTTGGGGTAGAATATTTTAATATAAGCATTGCAAAGGTTTTCAGGTGTTCTTGAACATGAGAATGCTAGAAAGTACAATAACTTTTAAAATTCAAGAAAAGTTCATCGTTTGACTGTGATTTATGAAATGATGACAAATACCATAGATTTTATTTCCTGAGATTCTAATCAACTTAGGTGGGGGAAGTAAGGGATAATAATCTATATGATAAATAGCTTCAAAAATTCATGTGCACTAACAAATCTTTCTTTTGGATTTGAATGTTTTCTGAAAGGGCTAGTTATGCATGCTTTAGTGGGAATTTCTTTAATTAGCTCAATCAAACTGAGTATTTTGAATGGAGAGGAGAGGAAGTGGAGATTTTGACTGCATGGAAATTAGGTAGGGGGAGCAAATGGTCAAAAATAACGATGGTGAGATCTGAGCCACAAGGGATCAGATTCTCGACCCTTCCCCAGACTCTTCCATGCCTGATTCCTCCCCAACTTATCTCTCTTTTCCTTTATTGTAAGAATGTTCAGACTGCCCTATTCTTGGAGAGCTCTACAAACTCTTCCTTGGAAGGCAAAGCCTCCTAAATATCAGAGAGCCGAGAGTTCATTCTTGGATAGGAAATGCTCTTCTTAGGAAATAAAGAACAAAAGAAATTTATCTTTCCTTTTTTATTTTCAAAGAACTGTGATACGAGTGAATAGTACACCATGGCAATAGAGGACTACTTAGAAGACAATTCATGAACTCCCTAGCTGTTTTTACTTATTTGCAAATAACTTAATTGCTCAGTTTTTTTGCCCATGAGTTTGTGGAACCTTTTGCATGTGGCTGGTTCGCTCGGCCTACTGATGAAAGCGTTCAAGAGGAAGCTGAATGGTCACTTGCTGGAGATTTTAGAGACAGGGTTTAAGGACCAGATGTTGTGTTGAGTTAGGTTACCTCCAAAGTCTGTGCCAGTCTGAGGTCCTAGGAGAGGGCTGGCAAATAAGTTTAAACAAAGTACCCCTTTGATCAATTAATAATGTCTACAAAATGCCCTTGGTTGAAAAGAGTTCTGAAGCCATGTCCAAGCTCTTCAGGAGAAATGTTCATGATCTGTTAGTCAGCGTCTAGCTTTGCATAAAGGAGTGTTACCGTTTATGACTGTGTTTCCACCTGTCCTAGAAAATTCAATGAGAGTTGATTCTGACCTGCATTCCCCTGTGAAACTGTTTCCATAGTTTTCTGTTCATGTTCACTGATTAAATCTTGAAACCATCCAGCTATTGAACATGGCAAGCTGTTAGTCTGAAGGAGTAGAGAACAAGAGAGCATCGTTGAGCATAAGGTACAGTCTTAGAAAATAACTCAGTTGTATTTGTCATCAGCATCTCTTAAATAAAGGGCAATGCTTTAAAAATGTAGACATTTAGATTGGTATGAGATAATTTGCTGCTGTAACTGTAATTAAAAGTGACAAAAAAGAGTTGATATGTGATCTTGCAAGACAATGCAATAATAGACATAAATGTACAACCTCCATTTAAAACACGACCTGTTGAGTGTAGCATGGTTTTGAGCAGGACTGGCATTAAATCAGTCTCAAGAAATTATGGCCGAGGTTCATGTCTTAGATTAGTCGACCGCAGGATTCTCCCATCAAGATACATAAAGTGAGACATGAGATGTGTGTGATTTATATGAATTGCTGTTCACCTGTGTCTGTGAAAGGCTGTCGAAAGGGATGTTACCTTTAATCTAAAAGCACTCAGCTGCTGGCATTTTCGCATTGTCCCTACTTCGAAACGAAGATATGAGATTTAAGGTATTTCTGGGGAATTTTAAATAATTGCTAGAATCTATTTGAGTTCTGTAAAAACCTGTACATATCATGGAAAATGTCCTTGAAAACAAAGGACTATTCACATGGATGATCCCTTGCCAAATTGGGCGTGTGAAAGCTTATAAGAATTTGCTTATATACCTTAATATGGTGACTTAATGCCTTAAGAATATAACTCCTTCAAATGCCTTAAATTTCAAGAGGGTTTTACTACCCATGTTTTCTTTTAACAACGTGATGCATTTGGAATAATATAGGTGGGCAAATGATTCTTTAAGCATTACTCTTGGCACCAAAGAGGAATTAAAATACAAGGTTTACAGATTGTGTATGCTAATATATCAACAAAGCTAGAAAGCAGAAAGATCAGTGCAGGTATTTTTTTCCCATGCCGAGCTATGGGAGAGAGAATGCATTTCTCTAAATAGAATGGGCGCATCAATTCAATCTGAATAATCTTAGGGAGGTGAATTGAAAGTGGGTAGGAAGAACTTACTCTCAGAGTGAGTTGAAGCCATCAAAGTTCTCCAAGCATCCAAGGACCAAGTTGTGGGTAAAGTGAGTTAAAGGCACTTCTCGTTATGTTATGCAATGTGCTTTCCATATTCTTCCCAGACTTGAGCAATGGGCAGTATTTGCCTTTTCAAATAAACTACATACTTTCTTTCATCAAACAATAAGACTTCATATTTCCCTTGTTGCATCGACTGCCAGGAATCTCAGGATTATATTAAATACTCAATTTCAGAAACAATGTCATTCTAACTTTCTGGCATAATTATGTCTTTTTCCTAGATGATTTCTGTTCTGCCTTAAAAGATTGCTACCTTACAAGTGCTTTAAAATTTAAGTTACCTCAAATACTTTGTGAGAATATGAAGAGTGTAATTTCTGCATAAAATAAAAATACGTAAGAATTGTTAAAATAATTTCTTCTGTGTTTCGACCTTAAGATCTCAAGGTAAATATAGAAATTTGGGCCATTAGAATTCTGCAAATAATTGTAAAACCGAAGTCAAATGGGGCAGGGTTGTTGGGTTAAAATGTAAGTTTATGAGAAAAAGCCAAGTGCATCGTTATTCTTCATGTATAGAAAACACCACCTGCATTTCCTGTCTTTCATGTGACATATTGCTATCCCTCCGCTGTGGGACTCGTGCCTGCCCATGTTCCACGTGTATGAAAGGAGCATCTTTGAAGATTTTGTTCAAACACTGATCCCTCTCTGAAACTCTATATGCATGCCTCTCCTGATAGATGTTTTCCAATTCCCACTACATTAATTTTTTCACAAATATTTCTTTCTCACTGTCACATTGTTGTTGTTTACCTATTTTCATGTTGTTTCTCCACCTGTCTCCTAGATCATTGCTTCTTAATCTTGGCTATGCACTGGAATCACAAGGGGGTTTATAAAAAATACTGATGGGTGAATCCAACCCCCAGAGATTCTGATTTGATTGGTATGAGGTGCAGCCTGGGCATCAGGAGTTTCGAAATCTAAGTGATTCTACCTGCAGTCACAATTGAGAAGGTTAAACCGTAGTCTTTGGAACGTTGAGATCATCTTTATTTATTTTCCCCTGCTCTAAGAACAATGCCTTGAACTTAGTAGGTGTTTAAAAAATGTTTATTGATATGTCTGACATGGAAGCTATTGGGAAATCTTTCATTCTGTCAACCTGATAATCTTTAGGGAAGTATGATTATTTCAGTCTCATTCATTTATTCCTTTATACAACATGCATACATTAAGCGGCCTTGGTTAAAAAAAAGTTTTGTGGAGTTCTGCCCTCTAAAGAGAGCTGCATACAAAAGTTCAAGTGATTCCCTTCTCGTTCCACCACTGCTACTATAATTTACTATGTGCCTACTGTGTGCTGGCACTGTTCCAGATGCTTTATATATGTTAATATATAACTTAATCGCTCACAGCACAATCCTGTTTTTATTTTACAATTAACAGAATTGGAGAACAAGACTAAGGTCACAGCTCTGAGGCTGTGATTCACACCCAAGTGTGCCTGATTCAAATCCAATGTTCTTTGCACACACCAGGCTACTACTGAAAGGCCTTTGGTTTCTGTTGATGTTTTGTATGTATCTGTTTAATATGGGTAATGATAAAAAGCTTAATTCTAGGCTTGTCTTTTTAAGCTGTCTTTCCAATGGTTTGAAGACATAGAGGCCATCAAATGTCATTCAGTGGGATTTGTTCACTAATCTTACAGATGTTCTGTTTGATTGCAGTTGGTCACAAATCCTTCTAGACATTCCCTTCCCTTCCAGAGCCTGTACAAGACCTCATCAAGGGTAGATGGGCTGAGTGTGGCCAGTTTACTGGTTGATACAGTTGGTGGAATTGGAAAACTACTCACCCATCACATGACTCTTTAGTTACAAATGTAGGGACACAATAAAAAAATACAGGTACCAAATTAGACCTCCCAGTGAATACCAGTGGCTCAGGCTTGCCCTAGCCCCAGCTCCCCACCTCTTACATATATATACACGCCCACACACGTATACTCCAGGGTGCTTTTATTAAGTTTGTCTTCATTATTGATATATCTTCTTCTACTTTTCTACAATGTTCAGTTAGAAGATTGCCCACAGGCAAGATATTTTCAAAAATAACAGCTATGAACATATCAGTTTTCAGAGAAAGAAAGACAATGGTGATTATTATACGTGGTGTTGTTTGTCTATAATCTCTCTCTCTCTCTTTCTCTCCTACCTTCAATTTCCCAAATCAGATGATTTTAGCAATCTAATACCATAATCCATTTCTTCAAGATACCTGAGTATTTACTCAAGTTATTTAGAGATTCTTTATTTTGGTGCATATTTCTAATACAAACAACATTTTTCATAAAATATATCAATACAGAAACGTTGCACCCTGGTAAAAGGGGGTATAATACTTTTAATGTTGCTTCCTAAGAATTTACCTTGTACTGAAACTTTGCCTGGTGAATTCAAACAAAACCATGGGTAAGTTATTTTAGGTTAATCTCACTGAATGAAAATGAAAGCTGGTGTTCTCTTTGATGTAGTTGCGTGCTATATTAATGTTTATACAATGATGTCTCTTTTCCTGTTACTGTTTCAGACACATAAATGTAGAATGAAAACAGACTATTAATAAGTACTTTAAAGTGATTGGTATCATCAGATATTTCTTCAATTTAAACTTATATTTGTTAAACAACTTTTTTCAGGGTTTGGGTCTTCATGGGAGGGTTCCATTCTAGCGCCATTACTGCCTTCTACTCCTAAAAGCGTGCTTTGTTTGCCTAGTGAGCCAATACACTTACAAAAGGAAGACAACTCCTCTCTCCCTTCTTTAATAAATGGGAAGTTCAAGACTTTTAGTTTCCACAGAAGCTAATTATTCAAAGGGACCTAAACAATGTTTGGTAGAGATAGAGTTAGACTTAACTAAGGAAGTTAGAGTGGGAAGTGCGTCCTCGTGCTCTGTCATTACCAGAGAGAGGCTAGAAAAGGAGCAGCCTTGAGTAGCAGATCTTGAAGTTTGAAGGTTTGGGTCTGTTGAAGAACCAAATAGGGTTTTGCTTTGTAGAGTGATTTAATTATATTTTAGGAGGTTTACACATGTGATGGTAAAGACAAGGGATTAGAGCCTAGAGCAGTGGTCTCAAAGTGTTTACTAACACACCATTGTAAAGCAATTATACTCCAATAAAGATGCTAAAAAAAAAAAAAAAAAAAAGTGTTTCCTGGACCAGCACGCACACGTTAGAAATGGAAAGCCTCAGACCCCTACCCAGATTTCCTGAATCAGAACCTGAGTAAGTAGGCCAGTAACCAGTGGCTTAACAATGTTTCCAGATGGTTCTGTTTCACAGTCAAGTTTGAGAACCAGTAGTCTGGAGGCAGGAAGAGTAGACTTGACATATTTCAAGTTCAGGATCTGTACCTAAATTACTCTGCACCAGGCATGGAGTAGGTACTTGATACATATTTGCTGAATAAGCTAATAAAGTCAGAGATGATGAGAGCCCAGCCTAATAAAGAAACAAAATATAATATGGGAACCAAGAAAGACTTTAGCTCCATTTGTGATTCAGTCAAGAGCAGAATCAACTCTTAACGAATGGGGTTATATAAATAATTTATGAAATTTTCCCTTATTTGACAATTTTCTTCCTTGTTTTTCCTTGTATTTGCTCACTGTAAACTCAAAAGATGCATTGCACTTTCTTAAGAGGAAGCACCATAAAGAAAGGGGGAGAGTTCGGCAACTTACACCTACTTCTATAGAGGGCCTGGGTGTATCTCTTCCACTTGAAAGAGAACCAAGTGACCAGTGAGATGGCAGTAGCATGCCAGAAAGTAATGGCCCAAGTTCTGGGGCCGTCAGAAAACATGACATTGCTAACTAGGCAGGCAGTCCAAGATCGAGAAAGA
Source organism: Monodon monoceros (assembly GCF_005190385.1). NCBI lineage: Eukaryota > Metazoa > Chordata > Mammalia > Artiodactyla > Monodontidae > Monodon > Monodon monoceros. The sequence goes on from NW_021703767.1 coordinate 84,559,089, forward strand.
CTTGGGGTGGTTAGGACCAGGAGGAGGGGCCAAGTATTCCAGAAGCTGCACTGGCATTGTTTTTGATGAAATTCCAAACTTGCAGCAGAATGACCAGAAACTCAATCATTAAAGTCTTTGAATGCTCTTTGAAGGGAAATGTTCAATGAAAGAGTGGAGTGAAAAATGTCAGTGAGAGGGAGGTACCCAAATATCTACTCTCTGCCAATCATTCTGTTGGAACTTGGGAAACATATCTCATTTAATCCTCACCACCTCACTGTGTGTTAATATGTCCATTTTTTTTTTTTTTTTTTTTTTTTGCAGTACGCGGGCCTCTCACCGCTGTGGCCTCTCCCATTGCGGAGCACAGGCTCCGGACGTGCAGGCTCAGCGGCCATGGCTCACGCGCCCAGCCGCTCCGCGGCATGTGGGATCTTCCCGGACCGGGGCACAAACCCGTGTCCCCTGCATCGGCAAGTGGACTCTCAACCACTGCGCCACCAGGGAAGCCCCTATATGTCCATTTTATAAACAGGGACCAGAGGGAGTAATTTGTCCAAGGTTGTAGAGCCACAAAAGTAGTAACGCTGACGTACAAACAGGCATTCTAACTCCGAAGCCTGCGTTTAATCTCCTGTTACTAAATAAATACAATGCATAAAGTTGTTAGTTTCAGCCCTTTTGAATCTCTATAGAATGTATATTGGTTTACATAGACATTATTGTGTTTATAATTGTATGTAGCGCATAAACTGATAGTTTAAATAAAATATTTTGACTTGAGTTTTGAGGTTTGGGTCAGAAATGCAATCTGCAATAGTGCGTGTTGCCTGGGAAAATCGGATATGAACTGCCACATTCTGGCTCACATTCTTTAGAAGGAATGTAACTTTCCAGAATGTAACTTTCCATCTCTCTCTCTTGGTCTTTCTATGCTTTTTTTAGTGTCAACTGCTTTTAATTATATTTTTGTGCACTTAAGTAGAAACTGTTTTTTTTATGGTCATTGCTTTTTCTATAAAAGCACTACATTCCTCCTTATATTTGATGCGTATTTCAAGCTCTGATGTGTCTTAGGTTACACTAGTGATATCCAGTTGTACTTCTGTAAAGAATGAGTTTGCAGAATTGTCATATTCCTCCATCCTCTTCCTACATGAAAGTTACTTGTGGTCAGATCACATGGCGACTCTGTCAAAGAAGCCTTGGTTGCGAGAGAGATGACTTGAACTGGTCCTTGGTTGGTTTGAGGCTTAGGGTCTTGAAAATTGCTTTAATTTCTTCATCTGACAAATGGGTATCATAATATTTGACTTGAATTTACTTTCTTTGGGAGTGGTGGTGGGAAGAAATGAATTGGTTAATTTGTCAAATCATTATAGCGCCTTAAAGGAAACATGTGACATAAGTTAAATATATGTTCTACGTATTTTATTCTACAAACAGGCCTTGCAAGTGCTAAAAATCTAGAAGTCTTTTGGATAAAATAGGGTGAAGACTAAGAAATTATTCTTATTTTAAAATGTTTTTTATACCATAATTACTAGTTCACTATTTTCTTAGGGTTTCTCCCTCATCCCTCACTTCCAACGACTGTTCATTCCTGTGGGAGCTGCTTGCACAGCTCTTGGGGCCTTAGCAGGTGCTCAGTTGATTTGGGGTTGCACAGAAAGAAGTTGTAGACTATAGAGCAATGCCAAAACACTAATGGGGTATTCCTGCCTTTGTTTTTTCAAGTCCTAGGAATCTATGTCATGATGAATAAGAGATGGTAAAACTAAGCTGGAATTCAGCCAATATACACTGGTATAGCGAGTCATCAAAATATGGGAATACTTCTCTGCTGGTTGATAAATAGCCACTCCCATTACTCCCAACCTACCTTCACTCACTGCCCCAGCCTCCTTGATGTCAACACTCCTCGAATCTCTGGAATCCAGCAACCTAAGGGTTAACATTTGCCCTAGCAAGGGGCTTCCAGGAACCTGCTCTGGGGACGGTTTTGACTGGCTGTGCCCAGGACTTATATGTGTTAAATATTTTGAATATCTCCCTCTGTAACCACATATAAAACTCAAAAGATCAACCATACTAGCCACATTGAAACTCTTGGCAAGTTACTTTCATCATCACTGATATGTGAGAATCTTCTTGGATCTTAATTTCTACAATTTACACTTCTATTATTTCTTTAGGAACTTAATATCAGTGTTGGATGAGAGGAGAGAGAGAGATAAGAGAGCCATTGGGGAACAAGTTGAAGGCCCACAGCCTCACACTGGAGATGAGTTTGGCCATATTCAATTTTTATTGAACATCTTGAAGCATTTAAAATAAAATGATGTCCTATGGAACCCAGATGCATATAGCCAGGTGCTTTGCTCTATCTTTAAACCCATTTTATGGAAGATTTAATCCATATGTTAAATCATTGACTTCAAAAGGTATTCCTTGAGAGGCTAATCTAAATGATGAAAAACGGGTCTAAAAATTATGTTCAAATGTGTCATCTATGGGCTGGAGGTCAGAGGCTCAGGAGAGATAGAGAAACTTGGGGGAGTTTCATGAAGTCATTTAAGTACGTGGAATGTTCTAGAGCACAAGGGAACTCTTGAAATTTCATAATCATAGAATCTTTCTTCATTTCCAAAAGAGCATGTTTTTGAGACAGCATATAATATAGCTATTTGTTCTCTTGAACACATCTCAGGGAAGAAAAAGCAGTTGGGAAAATGAGCCCATTGTTTTTCAAAATTAGTGACAAACTTCAAAATAATTCCAAACAAACCTCAAATAAAACATTTTCCCCCTACTGTGAATCCTATTTAAACTGTTTGGGTCAGTCTGTTTTAATGAGTCGCATTCACGCTGACACATCCACACACTTCAGACAAAGACGACTGTACCTCTAAACCCATTTAAAAATGATAGATGACTGTCAGCTTTGTGAAAGCAGCACATGCAGTGGCTTGATAGCGCAGAATGAAAGCAATCTACAAGTGCAAGTCTGTTTCTTTTGGCAACGGAAGGAGTTGCTAATGGATTCATCATTTTCTGTTAAGCATGAATGTCAAACAAAAAAACATTTAGAGCTCTATTCAGCTGAATTTCCGGCTCAACGCTTGCCAGCCATGGAAGCCCTGTGACTTGGAACCTGCGCAGCCCATGCCTGATTCTTGTTTCCAAAGTTCCGTGGGGCCAGTGCCACGGAACTTGGACTTCTGCCTAGGGCTCCTCCTCCTCTCTTTGGCTCCCCCTCCCCCTTTCTCCAATCCTATGAAGCCACCAGTCAAGCTCCCTAAATGAATGCCCTCTACGGAGGCGAACTGTTTGCCAACTCTTAGGACTTCAGCTGACTCCGCCTCAGAATCACACAGGAAGTTCACTCATACCACTCAAGAAGGGATGGCAGGGTGAAGATTTGCTGTATCCAGGGTTTCTGGGGCCTTTGTGCCTTGGAACTTATTGGTTGCAGTGGTCATTGCATGCTTTCTCTTTTGGTGTTGTAAATATGCATCGTGTTCTGTACTCTATAATAAAAAATTAAATAAAAGTTAGAATGCCTGGGCTTCAGAAATGCTATGTTCTTGGGAGGATTTGAAGGAAAGTTCTGGCTTCAGAACACAGCTACTTATATCCCTGACTACAGAAGAGCTGCCTCTGAATGGGAAATTGGTTTCTTCAATTGGGCACACAGTGGGCAGTGGTAGGAGTGTGCTGAGGCCAAACATATCAGCAGCATCCACCCTGGCAGAGGAGAGGTGACAGTGACACAGACTTTGCCTTCACATACCAACTCCGCTACCAGCTATGTAACCTTGGGCAAATCTCTTGACTCCTCAGTGTCTCAGTTTCCTCATTTGGTTGTTTGGGGGATTAAATGAGATAATGTGAGAATAAGAGTGTAAATTATAAACTACTATGCAAGTGGATATCATTATTAATTGAACTATTTAAATTAATAAAATTAATTAATAAATACTAAGAGGTAATGTAGGATGGTCTAATAGGAAGAACTAGGAACAGAGATATTAAGACACTTAGCTCCTGCCAACTCTATTTTTTGTTCTGTGACTTTCAGAAAAATCAATGTGCCCTTAAGCTGGAGTAGGGATGTGCATCCCACCACTAATTTTATGAGTATACTGTACCATAGCTTCCTACATTATTTAATCTGTGGAAGTGGTCCCAATGGCTGTCTACTCTCCAAACATCAACCCTACTGCCAATCATTCCACTGTTATAGATTTACTGTTCTGCATTTCCCAGTCATTTTGCTCTTCCTATTGCTTATTAAAATGCAAACACATGGAAGAACAAAAGTTAGCCCTTTACTTAGCAATTAGCACTTAACATGTTGTAACTGGGTTAAGGCACAGGGTTGATGCCAGTGGGCTAGGGGAAGAAATATGACACCAGGAAGAAGGAAAGAAAGCCTTCCAATCAACTTTACTTTCTTTGTAGACATGCCTTGTGTCCCTCTTATATCTAATAGTGATATTGGGAGGAAACTTGGAATAAGTTGTGAAATGTTGCCAGTACTGTCTAAATGACAGAACTGTAAGTGATTTAATGTGACATTAATAATGGTGATGACCTCAGGCTAAGGGATGAAGGCAGAACTTGTAAAGAAATGAATTAGTGGTCTCCCTTGAAGATATTTTAATCTAAAACATAGAGTGTTGCCTCCCTAAGGAAGCCTTCCCTGATTGCCCAGATAGACTCAATCATAGCATATACTTCAAATAACTTCTTTTCACAATGTCATTAACTTGTTTGCATATTTGTAGTATATACATATTTACCGTGACTTGAGACTCTTTTAACTCTATATTCAATATGTCACACAATGCCTGGCACAATGTAGGAACTCAGGAAATATTTATGAATTTAATAGCTACAACATCTGGAAGATAAAATAGATTAAGCTATAATTCTCCCAGTGCACTGAGGACTTGGTTTACCTAACACCAAAACTTAAGATATTTTTCAGCAGAATATTAAACTTTATAAAGGTTTAGTCACACATGATCTAAAAAAATAATTCCACTTAGGTGGTGCTTTAATCAAATTAAATGATGTTTTGTTAAAGCATTTAGCCAAATGTTATATGCCTGTACCTCTTAGAAATATAATCAAATTCACCCAGGAATTATTTATGATTACACTATAGTGTATTGGCAGAGCTACATCACAAATGTCACTTCAACCTGCAAGAAATGATCAGATTCCTATTCCACAGGGCTGGTTTCAATGAGGAATTTTCAGAATGATGAAACCAGATTTAGCCGGTAGCAATTATTGGTACATTTCAGATGAGCTCAGCGTGAAGAATAAGACTGAAGAAAGATTAAGTCTCAAATACTAAGGGACAGAAAAAAAAAGAAAAGCGGGACCGAAAGGGCTTGAAATGCAGGAAAGGACCAGTTAGTTATCTGCAGGAAGCTGGTATTCTTATGTGAGATGCATGTGACCCAGTCTGGGTTAGAATGTTATCTCTATGTGATCTGCAGAATTTCTCTCTTGACTGTAGCAACCTCAGAAGAGTGAATTAAAGTCTTAAGGAGAAAAATCAATAAAGAAAAAAAAAAGATAAAAGCAATATGGCTGGAGAGCATTTCAAAAACCATATAAAAGCCTCTTAAATGGCCATGGAAGACTAACCAGTACTTATAAGGGTTTACAGGAATACCAATAAGAATAGATTTGTTGGCCTTCTTAAAGCAGCAAAGAGGCTTCTGGGTGGTTTATGGCATTTGGCTGGTCTTTGTTTCATTCCACTGTGTGACATACAGAAACATGAATTGTGTAAAACACTGCCTATGATGACAAGAAATTCATTGGAGAGATATTATGAGTAAGTTGGGATTAGAGTAGCACTTAATGCTCACTCAGTGCTACTGATGAAGTACAGTACTCTGAATACCTTTCCTGTGACTAGCTCGATTTTATTCCAAAGCTGGGAATTTCTCTGAACTATGCTGAATTTCTATGCTGAACTATGAGAATTTCTATGCTGAAACAGAAAACATAGACATAATCCCAGCAATAATAATGCTTTTCTAATATGTCTTTTAAAATCTGTAAAGTGATTTTTTTCTTATAATTACAAGAAGTAGAATTCATTCCAAACCTTCTCCAGACCAAATTATCTTCTTAATTTAAATGAGAAAATGAAGGAAGCAAGAAGGAAAGAGTTGAAATGGAAGTGACAGGAGTTTTGGGAGATGTGTAGAGTGTATTCCCACTAGTCAAGGAAAGGAATGTCAAATAAAATCTAGAGTTAGGGAAGTAGATTTCAAAATGTTCAAGGGAGATATAGGTATGACCCTCCCCCCACCAAGGTCTGAGATCCATCCATGGAGAGTATTTGAGGCTACATTTATCTAATCTGGCATTAATTCATTTGTTCATTTCAGTACATTCTTTATTGAGTTCTCATCATGTCACAGGTACTCTTCTACTAATGAGAAGCTTTCAGCTGTGAAATTCTGGCAATACAACCATGAATATTTTTAATTAGGAAGACAAAAAGTGTATTTTTTGATGAAAGCCCAAAGTGAAACTTTACAGAATCCTGTAAATCATGGACTCAGTTAGGTTAAATAACTTGTGAGAGCCCTAAGCTAGTAAGCAAAAGAGTTAAAATTCACACTTTGGCTCTGAGCTCCAAAGGAAGTGCTCTTGGCCTCAGTGCAACGATCTCAGAATTGCTTAATCAATGAGCTCCTGTAGCTAAATATGCCCCAATTAGGAGTGATTGTGTAGTATAGTTTTTATGGTTCAGATTCTTGTCCTTTTTTTGTCCAATAGAGTCAGTGCCTCCCTCTTCCCCCTTACACACACACACACACAGACATACACACACACACTCAGACACTCACCTGTAGGCTACCTAAGGAGAGACTTTAAGCACTCCTAGCTCAAGCAATGAGTGATGCTGCAACAAGCCATTCTTGCAGCCAGTCTTCTTTTACCCTGTGCCTTGATGATGGCCTCTCGACCTCTGTCTTTTTCCCTGCATGACATCCCAGGTAGACAATCTGTTTGTCCCATGGTTTTTCCAGAATGAGAATTTGCATTGCTTTGGTGGTTCTACATCCAGGAATAATAATTTACTTTCTCTTCATTGACCACTAAGGGCTAAGCTTTTCGCATATATTGCCTCTAATTTTCCCAACCACTTACAAGGACTACCATCTTTCATCTGCTGTCCAATACTTTGGGTACCATGGGTTCCCTATGGCCTGGGTTGCCTCTCAGGACCCATCCTCAGTACCTGCCTTCTCTAATGCGTGGTTTTAAATCTATTCCTGCTCTCCCACGGTCAGCCTTATTCCATGGGGAGAACGCAGACATGCCCACCCCTGTTTTGAAATATGACTCTCTTTTCTTGAAAACCCCTTAGAAGACTAAGGTTTCCTTTCTGAGTCATTTCTATGGGGTCCCAAGTCAAAGTTTGTACTTTGTTTCTGATACTATATCATGAACCTAAATTTAAGTCTTCATTTCTTCATCTGAAGAATGGGAATAACATATCTCTCTGGGTTGTAATAAAGATTACAATCTCGTGTAAATGTAGCACATTCCACTAACAAGCAAGTTTACCAAATGTGAGTGTAGGACTGTGGTAGGTCTGAAAGACATCTGTGTAAAGGTAAAGGAAAGGTACTGTAAAGGGTGTTCTGAGATAAATGAAAAACAGCTCACATACTTCATTAATTTACCCATGGATGGAGTGAGGTTCACCTTGTAGAGACCTATCCAGGAGTTTGTTTGTTTTTTAACGAGGAGAAGTCAAGTACCAACTCCAAAGGGGTTTATCTTGGCTCTGATAAAATAGAATGTTTTCAGTGTGACCTGGATGGAGGAGAGAACATCTTTATAGAAAAGGATTCTGCCCTTATTTTTTCTATTTTGCATTATTACACTCAACTTTTCCTCCAGATTTAGGTAAATTCAAATTTGTTTTGCTGTTGTTGTTGTTGTTTCTGTCAAATCCTTAGTGGCTGCTCAATACATTTTGAATGAATGGGTAAATGAATGAAAATGAACAATGATGTTTCAAACTATAAAAATTTATTATAGGGCTTCCCTGGTGGCGCAGTGGTTGAGAGTCCACCTGCCGATGCAGGGGACACGGGTTCGTGCCCCGGTCTGGGAGGATCCCACATGCCGCGGAGCGGCTGGGCCCGTGAGCCATGGCCGCTGAGCCTGCGCGTCCGGAGCCTGTGCTCCACAACGGGAGAGGCCACAGCAGTGAGAGGCCCGCGTACCGAAAAAAAAAAAAAAATTTATTATAGAAATTTCACACATAAGCAAGTTGAGAGAATAGTATAATGAACTCCTATGAACCCCATCCAGATTCAACAGTTATCAATTTATGGCCAGTCTTGTTTCATCCCCACTTGTTCTGTGCCCTTGCTTGGTTCTTTGTTTGTTTGTTTTCTAAAATTTTTATTGGAGTATAATTGCTTTACAATGGTGTGTTAGTTTCTGCTTTATAACAAAGTGAATCAGCTATACATATACATATATCCCCATATCTCCTCCCTCTTGCGTCTCCCTCCCACCCTCCCTATCCCACCCCTCTAGGTGGTCACAAAGCACTGAGCTGATCTCCCTGTGCTATGCAGCTGCTTCCCACTAGCTATCTGTTTTACGTTTGGTAGTGTATATATGTCCATGCCACTCTCTCACTTTGTCCCAGTTTACACTTCCCCCTCCCCGTATCCTCAAGTCCATTCTCTAGTAGGTCTGAGTCTTTATTCCCATCCTGCCCCTAGGTTCTTCATGACCATTTTTTTGTTGTTTTTTAGATTCCATATATATGTGTTAGCATACGGTATTTGTTTTTCTCTTTCCGACTTACTTCACTCTGTATGACAGACTCTAAGTCCACCCACCTCACTACAAATAACTCAATTTCATTTCTTTTTGTGGCTGAGTAATATTCCATTGTATATATGTGCCACATCTTCTTTATCCATTCATCTGTCGATGGACACTTAGGTTGCCTCCATGTCTTGGCTATTGTAAATAGAGCTGCAATGAACATTGTGGTACATGACTCTTTTTGAATTATGGTTTTCTCAGGGTACATGCCCAGTAGTGGGATTGCTGGGTCATATGGTAGTTCTATTTGTAGTTTTTTAAGGAACCTGCATACTGTTCTCCATAGTGGCTGTACCAATTCACATTCCCACCAGCAGTGCAAGAGGGTTCCCTTTTCTCCACACCCTCTCCAGCATTTATCGTTTGCAGATTTTTTGATCATGGCCATTCTGATCAGTGTGATGTGATACCTCATTGTAGTTTTGATTTGCATTTCTCTAATGATTAGTGATGTTGAGCATTCTTTCGTGTGTTTGTTGGCAGTCTGTATGTCTTCTTTGGAGAAATGTCTACTTAGGATTTCTGCCCATTTTTGTATTGGGTTGTTTGTTTTTTTGTTATTGAGCTGCATGAGCTGCTTATAAATTTGGAGATTAATCCTTTGTCAGTTGCTTCATTTGCAAATAGTTTCTCCCATTCTGAGGGTTGTCTTTTTGTCTTGTTTATGTTTTCCTTTGCTGTGCAAACGCTTTGAAGTTTCATTAGGTCCCATTTGTTTACTTTTGTTTTTATTTCCATTTCTCTAGGAGGTGGGTCAGAAAGGATCTTGCTGTGATTTATGTCACAGAGTGTTCTGCCTATGTTTCCCTCTAAGAGTTTTATAGTGTCTGGCCTTACATTTAGGTCTTTAATCCATTTTGAGCTTTTTTTTGTGTATGGTGTTAGGAAGTATTCTAATTTCATTCTTTTACAAGTAGCTGTCTGGTTTCCCTAGCACCACTTATTGAAGAGGCTGTCTTTTCTCCATTGTATATTCTTGCCTCCGTTATCAAAGATAAGGTGGCCATATGTGCGTGGGTTTATCTCTGGGCTTTCTATCCTGTTCCTTGATCTGTATTTCTGTTTTTGCGCCAGTACCATACTGACTTGATTACTGTAGATTTGTAGGGTAGTCTGAAGTCCAGTAGCCTGATTCCTCCAGCTCCATTTTTCTTTCTCAAGATTGCTTTGGCTATTTGAGGTCTTCTGTGTTTCCATACAAATGGTAAAACATTTTGTTCTAGTTCTGTGAAAAATGCCATTGGTAGTTTGATAGGGATTGCTTTGAATCTATAGATTGCTTTGGGTAGTATAGTCATTTTCACACTGTTGATTCTTCCAATCCAAAAACATGGTATAACTCTCCATCTGTTTGTATCATCTTTAATTTCTTTCATCAGTGTCTTATAGTTTTCTGCATACAGGTCTTTTGTCCTCTTAGATAGGTTTATTCCTAGGTTTTTTATTCTTTTAGTTGCAATGGTAAATGGGAGTGTTTTCTTGATTTCACTTTCAGATTGTTCATCATTAGTGTATAGGAATGCAAGAGATTTCTGTGCATTAATTTTGTATCCTGCTGCTTTATCAAATTCATTGATTAGCTCTAGTAGTTTTCTGGTAGCATCTTTAGGATTCTCTATGTATAGTATCAAGTCATCAGCAAACAGTGACAGTTTTACTTCTCCTTTTCCGATTTGGATTCCTTTTATTTCTTTTTCTTCTCTGATTACTGTGGCTAAAACTCCCAAAACTATGTTGAATAATAGTGGTGAGAGTGGGCAACCTTGTCTTGTTCCTGATCTTAGAGGAAATGGTTTCAGTTTTTCACCATTGAGAGCGACGTTGGCTGTGGGTTTGTCATATATGGCCTTTATTATGTTGAGATAAGTTCCCTCTATGCCTACTTTCTGGAGGGTTTATATCATAAATGGGTGTTGAATTTTGTCAAAAGCTTTTTCTGCGTCTATTGAGATGATCATATGGTTTTTCTCCTTCAGTTTGTTAATATGGTGTATCACATTGATTGATTTGCATATATTGAGGAATCCCTGCACTCATGGGATAAGCCCCACTTGATCATGCTGTATGATCCTTTTAATATGCTGTTGGATTCTGTTTGCTAGTATTTTGTTGAGGATTTTTGCATCTATGTTCATCAGCGATATTGGCCTGTAGTTTTCTTTCTTTGTGACATCTTTGTCTGGTTTTTGGTATCAGGGTGATGGTGGCCTCATAGAATGAGTTTGGGAGTGTTCCTCCCTCTGCTATATTTTGGAAGAGTTTGAGAAGGATAGGTGTTAGCTCTTCTCTAAATGTTTGATAGAATTTGCCTGTGAAGCCATCTGGTCTTGGGCTTTTGTTTGTTGGAAGATTTTTTTCTTTTGCGGTACACAGGCCTCTCACTGTTGTGGCCTCTCCCGTTGCGGAGCACAGGCTCCGGACGCGCAGGCCCAGCGGCCATGGCTCACGGGCCCAGCCGCTCCACGGCATGTGGGATCTTCCCAGACCGGGGCATGAACCCCTGTCCCCTGCATTGGCAGGTGGACTCTCAACCACTGCGCCACCAGGGAAGCCCTGTTGGAAGATTTTTAATCACAGTTTCAATTTCAGTGCTTGTGATAGGTCTGTTCACATTTTCTATTTCTTCCTGGTTCACTCTTGGAAGTTTGTGCTTTTCTAAGAATTTGTCCATTTCTTCCAGGTTGTCCATTTTATTGGCATATAGTTGCTTGTAGTAATGTCTCATGCTCCTTTGTATTTCTGCAGTGTCAGTTGTTACTTCTCCTTTTTCATTTCTAATTCTATTGATTTGAGTCTTCTCCCTTTTTTCTTGAAGAGTCTGGCTAATGGTTTATCAATTTTTGTTTATCTTCTCAAAAAACCAGCATTTAGTTTTATTGATCTTTGCTATTGTTTCCTTCATTTCTTTTTCACTTATTTCTGATCTGACCTTTATTATTTCTTTCCTTCTGCTAACTTGGGGTTTTTTTTGTTCTTGTTTCTCTAATTGCTTTAGGTGTAAGGTTAGCTCATTGATTTGAGCTGTTTCTTGTTTCTTGAGGTAGGATTTTATGGCTATAAACTTCTCTCTTAGAACTGGTTTTGCTGCATCCCATAGGTTTTGTGTTGTCGTGTTTTCATTGTCATTTGTTTCTAGGTATTTTTTGATTTCCTCTTTGATTTCTTCAATGATCTCTTGGTTATTAAGTAGTGTATTGTTTAGGCTCCATGTGTTTGTATTTTTTACAGATTTTTTTCCTTTACTTGATATCTAGTCTCATAGTGTTGTTGTTGGAAAAGATACTTAATATGATTTCAATTTTCTTAAATTTACCAAGGCTTGACTTGTGACCCAAGATATGACTTTGAGCACTTGAGAAGAAAGTGTATTCTGTTGTTTTTGGATGGAATGTCCTATGAATATCAGTTAAGTCCATCTTGTTTAATGTATCATTTAAAGCTTGTGTTTCCTTATTTATTTTCATTTTGGGTGATCTGTCCACTGGTGAAAGTGGGGTTTTAAAGTCCCCTACTATGATTGTGTTACTGTCGATTTCCCCTTTTTTGGCTGTTAGCATGTGCCTTATGTATTGAGGTGCTCCTATGTTGGGTGCATATATATTTACAATTGCTATATCTTCTTTTTGGATTGATCCCTTGATCATTATGTAGTGTCCTTCTTTGTCTCTTGTAATAGCCTTTATTTTAAAGCCTATTTTGCCTGATACGAGAATTGCTACTCCAGCTTTCTTTTGATTTCCATTTGCATGGATTATCTTTTTCCATCCCCCTCACTTTCAGTCTGTATGTGCCTCTAGGTCTGAAGTGGGTCTCTTGTAGACAGCATATATACGGGTCTTGTTTTCGTATCCATTCAGCCAGTCTATGTCTTTTGGTTGGAGCATTAAATCCATTTACATTTAAGGTAATTATCGATATGTATGTTCCTATTTCCATTTTCTTAATTGTTTTGGGTTTGTTATTGTAGGTCTTTTCCTTCTCTTGTGTTTCCTACCTAGAGAAGTTCCTTTAGCATTTGTTGTAAAGCTGATTTGGTGGTGCTGAATTCTCTTAGCTTTTGCTTGTCTGTAAAGGTTTGAATTTCTCTGTCGGATCTTAGTGAGATCCTTGCTGGGTAGAGTAATTGTGGTTGTAGGTTCTTCCCTTTCATCACTTTAAATACGTCCTGCCACTCCTTTCTGGCTCATAGAGTTTCTGCTGAAAGATCAGCTGTTAACCTTATGGAGATTCCCTTGTATGTTATTTGTTGTTTTCCCCTTGCTGCTTTTAATATTTTTTCTTTGTATTTAATTTTTGATAGTTTGATTAATATGTGTCTTGGCATGCTTCTCCTTGGATTTATCCTGTATGGGACTCTCTGTGCTCCTGGACTTGATTAACTATTTCCTTTCCCATATTAGGGAAGTTTTCAAGTATAATCTCTTCAAATATTTTCTCAGTCCCTTTCTTTTTCTCTTCTTCTTCTGGGACCCCTATAAATAGAATGTTGGTGCATTTAATGTTGTCCTAGAGGTCTCTGAGACTGTCCTCAATTCTTTTCACTACTTTTTCTTTATTCTGGTCTGCAGTAGTTATTTCTACTATTTTACCTTCCAGGTCACTTATCCATTCTTCTGCTTCAGTTATTGTGCTACTGATTCCTTCCAGAGAATTTTTAATTTCATTTATTCTGTTGTTCATCATTGTTTGTTTGCTCTTTAGTTCTTCTAGGTCCTTGTTAAACGCTTCTTGTAGTTTCTCCATTCTATTTCCAAGATTTTGGATCATCTTTACTATCACTACTCTGAATTCTTTTTCAGGTCGACTGCCTATTTCCTCTTCATTTGTTTGGTCTGCTGGGTTGTTACCTTGCTCCTTCCTCTGCTGTGTGTTTCTCTGTCTTCTCATTTTGCTTAACTTACTGTGTTTGGGTTTTCCTTTTTGCAGGCTGCAGGTTTGTAGTCCCCATTGTTTTTGGTGTCTGCCCCCAGTGGCTAACGTTGGTTCCGTGGGTCGTGTAGGCTTCCTGGTGGAGGGGACTGGTGCCTGTGTTCTGGTGGATGAGGCTGGATCTTGTCTTTTGGTGGGCAGGACTGCATCCAGCGGTGTGTTTTGTGGTGTCTGTGACCTTATTATGATTTTAGGCAGCCTCTCTGCTAATGGGTGGGGTTGTGTTCCTGTCCTGCTAGTTATTTGGCATAGGGTGTCCAGCACTGTAGCTTGCTGGTTGTTGAGTGGAGCTCAGTCTTAGTGTTGAGATGGAGATCTCTGGGAGAACTTTTGTCATTTGATATTATGTGGAGCTGGTAGGTCTCTGGTGGACCAATGTCCTGAACTCGGCTCTCCCACCTCAGAGGCACAGGCCTGACACCCGGCCAGAGCACAAGGCCCTGTCAGCCACATGGCTCAGAACAAAAGGGAGAAAAAATGAAAAAAATAAAATAAAGTTATTAAAATAAAAAATAATTATTAACAATAAAAAAGTAAAAAGTAATTTAAAATAGAAAAAAAAGAAAGAAAGAAAGAACAGAGCAAAGTAACCAAAAAAGAAATCCACCAGTGATAACAAGCACTAAAAACTACTAAAAAAAAAAAAAAAAAAAAAATGGAAAGACAGAACCCCAGGACAAATGGTAAAAGCAAAACTATACAGACAAAATCACACAAAGAAGCATACACATACACACTCACAAAAAGTAAAAAAGGAAAAAAATATATATATTGTTGCTCCCAAAGTCCACCGCCTCAATTTTGGGATGATTTGTTGTCTACTCAGGTATTCCACAGATTCAGGGTACATCAAGTTGATTGTGGAGATTTAATCCATTGCTCCTGAGGCTGCTGGGAGAGATTTCCCTTTCTCTTCTTTGTTCACACAGCTCCTGGGGTTCAGCTTTGGATTGGCTCCGCCTCTGCATGTAGGTCGCCTGAGGGCATCTGTTCCCTTTTGGGAAGTCTGAGGTCGTCTGCCAGCATTCAGTAGGTGTTCTGTAGGAGTTGTTCCATATGTAGATGTATTTCTGATGTTTGTGGGGAGGAAGGTGATCTCCATGTCTTACTCCTCCTCCATCTTGAAGGTCTCTCCCTTGCTTTGTTCTTTTAAGGCAAACTCAGGTGTCATATAATTTCAAGTGTAAAGATTTTAATATATATCTTTAAAAGATATGGACTCTTAAAAAACAATCCCAAAAGATCATACTAAAAATTAATAACATCCTTGATATTTGATATGGTCAGTTAAAATTTCCTGGCTGTTTTGCACATACATACTTTGTTTAAATTAGACCCCAAATAAGGTCCATAAATTGCAATTGATTAATATATCTCTTAAGGCTTATTTAATCTGTAACTTCTATCTTTTTTCTTCTACAGCTTATCTGTTGAAGTTGTTTGTCCTGTGGAGTTTTTCGTTTGTGCACTTTTCTATTCATATCCCTTTGGTATCGCTCCAAATATTTTCTCTTCCCTCTTTTTCCCATTAATTGATAACTTGATATAGAGGGTTGATCAGATTCAGGTTTGACTTTTGTTTAACAAAAATATTTCATAAGTGGTATTGTATACATCTATCAGGAGGCATATAGTATCTGATTGTCTCGAGATGTTAACAGCAATTAATGATCATTGCCTAGATCAATTAATTCATTAACAGCTGCAAAATGCACTATTCCATTTTTCCTTCTTCATTTACTAGCTTGAATAGTTCTCTAAAGAAGTATTCTTTATCAATGATTTCTTTACCTTGGGGAACAGTTCATATAATAAAGGCAGAATAAATGTTTAATTCTTTCATGGTATGAACCAGTTTTCAAAACAGTGTTAGATCTCTAACATTTTCCAAAAGTAATCAATAAATTTTTAAAAGTGTCATTATGAACTCATGAATTTAAACATACTTGACATGTTTCACTCCATTTTAGTTATTGCTCTTGATGCTGCTGAAATTATTCTGTCTTTAGCCAGTGGAGGCCTTTTGAAGTTTGCTGTTGAGCCCATTTGACAAAATCCTAATAGCCCTAATATTTTTCATGCTTTCTGGTATGACACTGTTGTATATTGCTTGCCCCACACTTAGAGTCAGCCATTTTCTGAAGAAGCCCTGGCTTCTTTTAATAAGAAGTAGTATCTAAGGGTCACCATCTGGTTAGTAGGAGTGCCTATTGCTTCTGGATTGGTCATTGCTCTTAGGCCTTGTCAGTGGACAGAAGTAATAAATATGTATTTTTTAAAGACAAAATACATCATAATTTCACATTGATACTTCCAACTCAAATTCGGGACTATAGAATTTTACTTAAACTCTTCTTACATCTGCATTCCTTTGTTGTACACCAACATTCCTGATTCTGGCACTAAAATAATTACTAATTTGCTTTATCCTACAATAAAGATATAACAAAATTAGACTAATAATATTAAGACTACCACCAACAATATGGTTACTGAAAACAGTTTAAATCGTGTTTGCAGTTCTTTGGTCCTTAGAATATATTCCACTAGGGATGAATATTCCAAACACTGCATTTTAAAGTTACCTGAGGGCTTCCCTGGTGGCGCAGTGGTTGAGAGTCCGCCTGCTGATGCAGGGGACACGGTTTCGGCCCCGGTCAGGGAAGATCCCACATGCCGTGGAACGGCTGGGCCCGTGAGCCATGGCCACTGAGCCTGCGCGTCCGGAGCCTGTGCTCCGCAACGGGAGAGGCCACAACAGTGAGAGGCCCGCGTACCGCAAAAAAAAAAAAAAAAAAAAAAAAAGATGCAGTAAAGTTACCTGGGATATTTTCCTTCTTTGTGGTTATGCTGCCAGACTAGGTACAGAGCTAGTACACACAAGTTTACACAATTATGTTACCATACATCCTCTTTTCCACTTTGCCTTTTTCTCCTAGCATAGCATAGTGAGTATACTCTGTGCTCCTTTTTACAGGAGGGTAGCACTCCATTATGTGCATGTGCCAGAATTGACGTAACTCTCCCCTATTGATTTGGGTTGTTTATAGTATTTAGCTTTCCCAAATAGTGTTATAATGAATGGTTTTGTGCACTTGATGTATTTGAATGTCTTTTCATATTTTGCCAGTGTATATTTGTGATAGATTTTTACAAGGAGGACTTTTGTGTCAAAGAGTAAATGTATGAGAATGTTTATTGTCGAACTCCTTTCCTTGGGGTTTATATCATTTTTTCATTTCCATGAGTAAAGCATAAAAGTGACTCACCAAAGATGATGTTGTCAAACATCTCAGAGTGGATTTAATTGACATTTCTCTTATTGAGGAGAAGGTTGAACATTTTTTCATATGACTAAGGGTCATTTGTATTTCTTTTTGACTAAAGTGTCTACTCTTACCTTTAGTCCATTTTACCTATAGGATTTTATGCCTCTCAGGTTTTTCTTTGTTTGTTTGTTTGTTTGTTTTGCCTCTCAGTTTTTAAAAGCTTTTCATTTTGGGCTATTAACTCTGTGTGATAGAAGTTGCAAGTATTTTATCCAGTTTGCCATTTGACTTTTTATTTTGCTTATGGTGTTCATTTTTGCTTTTCAATTAAAAACTTTGTGTGTTATTGTATGTATCATTTTTCCCCTTCTTTCTTCTGGATCTTGAGCCATAGTTTGGAAAGAAGCACTCTTCCCAAAATAAAAAGAAATTCTTCTGTTTTTCCAAGTAATATTTCTAGGATTTAGATGGCTTCATTAGACTTTAACATTTAACTCTGCTACATTTGAATTTATTTTTGTGTGTGCTATGAAGAATGGATCCAATTGTGTCTTTTTTCACATGGTTATCTAGTTAGCCCAGTACCTTATATATTAGAAAGTGCATTTTTTCCCCATTGGTTTGAGATGCTGCCCTTCTTGTGCGTTTCCAAGTGCAATGGATCTATTTCTGGATTTCCTATTCTGTTACATTTGTCAGTCCATTTATTCATACCAGACTGGTTTACTTGTAGAAGCTGTAACTGTATTTTAATACCCAATAAGGCTAGACTCCTGCTCCCACATCCCTCCTCCCAGTGCCATTGCTCGTCTTTTATTCAGGGTTTTCTTGGCTATTGTTCTTCCATATGAAATTTATAATCATTTTGTCTAATTCTAGAAAAAGGCTTAATTGTATTTTTGTGAAGGTTGCATTGCATTTAAATACTGAACTGAGAGAGACCTGTCATTTTTAACTATTAAGTTTTATAATCCAAAAACAATATGTCTTTCCTCTTTTTTTTTTTCTTTTTGTCTTTCAGGACATTTTATAGTTTTCCTCACATAGATTTTAAACATTTCTAGCCAAGTTTACTCCTAGGTTTTTTTTTTCTCTTTTTGGTAATCATATAAGGGATATTCGATTGCATATTCTGTTTTTTTTTTTTAACATCTTTATTGGAGTATAATTGCTTTACAATGGTGTGTTAGTTTCTGCTGTATAACAAAGTGAATCAGCTATATATATACATATATCCCCATATCTCTTCCCTCTTGCATCTCCCTCCCTGCATATTCTGTTTTGTTTGTACAGATGAAGACTATTGATTTTTGCATGATTTTCTAAACTGCTACTTAACTAAATTCTGTTATTGTTCCAAAAATCTTATTCATTTGTTCTTTTGCATTTTCCACATATATAATTGTATTATTTCCTTTCAACTATTTATTTCTTTTATGGTAACTAGGCTGTTTAGATTTTCTGTCTCTATTAAGGTATATTGTATTTTTCTTGAAAGGAACACATTTTACTTAGGTTTTCAAATTTATTTGCATTGAGTTGTGCAAAGTAGTTTTTAAAAAGTGTCTTTTTAAAAGTTTTCTTCATTTTGATAATTATCTCTCATTTGTCATTTTTAATTTTATGTATTTGTACTGTCTTAATTTTTTAAATAAATTATTTTTTCACTGACATATAATATGCAAAAAGGGAATAAATCATAAGTGTACATCTCAATGAGTTGTCACAAAGTGTACACACCTGCATAGCCCTGATGCCTAATCAAGATATGGAACACTATTGGAAATTGTACACCCTGAAACCCTACTGCGTCTCCCCCCAGTCACTACAAGTTTCCTACTCCTCAAGTAGGTAACTACTATCTGAATTCCAAAACTGTAGATTCATTTTGCTTGTTTGTCAATTCTATATAAATGGGATTATAGAGTCTTGCTTCTTCTTTAGGTCTAGCTTCTTTCACTCAGCATTACATTTGTGAGATTATTCCATGTTGCTGCATGTAGCAATAGTTCATTCATTTTAATTACTGAATAAAACTCCATTTGCTAATATACCACAATTTAATATCTGTTCTATTGTTGATTAACACATAGATTGTTTCTATTTGGTGGCCAGCTAAGAATAATGCTACTATGAACATTCTTATACATGTCTTCTGGTACACATATAAACATGTCCATGTGATAGATACTTATGAGGTGATTTGCTGGCTCATGAATCATACCATGTGTTCGTTCAGCTTTGGTAAATACTTCCAAAAAGTTTTTTAAAATGTTCCAATTTACACTCCCCAAAATAGTATATAAGAATTCCTTTTGCGCCACATCTTTATTAAACTTGGTATTATCAGTCATCTTAAATATAACTCTTCTGGTTTTGGATTTGCATTTCCCTGATGACCAGTGAGCATCTTTCACATGTTTTATTATCCATTTGGATATGACTGTTTAAGAAATAGCTGTTCAGTTCTTTTGCCCATGTTTCTATTGGATTGTCTCTCTTTTTTATTTAAAGAGGTTCTTTATGTTTTCTGCATACAAAACCTTTGTCAGATTTAAGAATTGCAAACATGAACTGTTACTCTGCATCTTATCTTTTAAGTCTCTAAATGAGCTTTTTGATGAGCAGAAGGTTTAAATTTTTATTTAGTCCAACTTATCATTTTTCCCTTTACGGTTAGTGCTTTTTTTTTTTTTTTTTCTATTTGAGAAGTCTTTGAGAAGGTATTCTCCTACCTCATGTTCTAAAACCGTAATTGTTTTACCCATCATGTTTAAATCTACAATCCATCTAGAGCTGAATGTTGTATGGTATAATGTGAGAATCAAGATTAATATTTTTGTATGGATATCCAATTGACCCACCACAGTTTGTGAGAATTCTCCCCTACTTATGACTCTGTAATGTGACCTCTGCCATAAATGAGGTGTCCCTCTTCTGTCTCACTGGTCCATTTGCCTAATCTTGAACTGGTGTCACACTGCCTTAATGTAGCTTGATATCCAGTGGTATAGATTCTCCAAATATATTCTTCAAACCTACCTTGTCTGTTCTGGGTTCTTTACATTTAAAAAAATAAATTTTAGAAACGTCAATTTCTCCCTCCAAAAACACTTGCTGGGATTTTGATTGTAGTTGCATTGAATCTGTTAATTGATTTGGGGAGAACTAACATGTTTACTCACCGAGTCTTCTAATTTATGAATGAAATATATCTATTTAGGGATTTTACAATTTCTTTCAATAATATTTTAAAGTTCTCTGTGTCAAAGTTTTGTGCATATTTTATTAGATTTATTCTAAGTTATTTAAAGTTGATGCTATTGTAAATGCTATTTTTCTCACAGTTTTGTTTATTAATAAAAATACAGTTATTTTTTGTAATTTGATTGTATATTGAGACCTTGCTAATTCACTATATATAATAACTTATCTCTAAATAATTTTGGATTTTTGCATGCACAATCATGCCAATTTGCAAATAATGACAGTGTTTTATTGCCCTGGACAGGACCTCCAGTACCATGTTGAATAAAAGTGGTGATAATGGGCATCTTTGCTTCATTTCTAATCTCAGAGGAGGGTGTTAGTACTTCAACATTAAGCATTTGGTTTGCAGTAGGATTTTTTTTACA
The DNA here is from genome assembly GCF_005190385.1 of Monodon monoceros. Taxonomy (NCBI): domain Eukaryota; kingdom Metazoa; phylum Chordata; class Mammalia; order Artiodactyla; family Monodontidae; genus Monodon; species Monodon monoceros. The sequence continues at coordinate 84,579,799 of NW_021703767.1, forward strand.
CCTTTTATCAGACTAAGGGAGTTTCCTCCTAGTCCTAGTTTTTCTAACAGTTTTTTTTTTCGGTACACGGGCCTCTCACTGCCGTGGCCTCTCCCGCTGTGGAGCACAGGCTCCGGACGCGCAGGCTCAGCGGCCATGGCTCACGGGCCCAGCCGCTCCGCGGCATGTGGGATACTCCCAGACGGGGGCACGAACCCGTGTCCCCTGCATCGGCAGGCAGACTCTCAACCACTGCGCCACCAGGGAAGCCCCAGTTGTGTTTTTTTTTAAGTAAATAGGTGATTAATTTTATCATATTCCTTTTCTGTAACTATGGAGTGATAATATAATTTTTAATCTAATTTTTAATGTGGTGAATTACATTGATTTATTTGAATTGAGGTATAATTTACATACATTAAAATGGACAGATTTTAAGTGTACAGCTTGATGAATTTTTGCTCATGTGTACGCTCACGTAATTACCATTTAGATTGAGATTTAGACTATCTTCATCCACCAGAAAGTTTCTTTGTGCCCATTCTCAGTTAATAATACTCAGAGGTAACCACTATTCTAATCTTTATCATCATGGATCAGTTTTGCTTGTTAACAGCATATAAATAAAATCATGCTGATGTACTTTTAGTGTCTGGATTCTTCCACTCAATATAATGTTTTTGACTCAGGTGTTATTTAACATGTTTTTAATTTCTAGCTGAAATTTCCTTTTTAGTTTTTGTTTTTACTTTTAGTTTTATTACATTTTAGTCATAGAATGTTGTTTGTACTATTTCTTCTTTTTAAAATGCATTGAGGCTATCTTTGTGGTCCAGGTATAGGAATATAATGGTTTTTTTAAAAAAAGAATGAAACAGAGATTTACTCTAGTAGTTTGGTCTTCTTAGAAGAAAGGTTTTTGGAGAAGCTCTGTAATCGTACTTTGAGGTAGGTGGGTAAAGCAGGTAGAGATGCTCTAAACACCTCTTTCAGTGTCACAATTGTATTCTATTGCTACATTGGAAATCTGGTTTAAATGAATTAATTTTAGAATTTAACTGAAGTTTTTGTTTTACTGGGATGTTGTGTATAGTGGAGAGGTCAAGCGCTTTCAAAGTCTATCTCTGCCCTTCACTAGCTCTAAAGCTTAGTGACTTAGAATTATTTATGTTGGTTTCCTCATCTGTAAAATAGAAATAATAGTATACATTTAATGTCATTTATGTGATGACTGATGAGATGGCTTATGTAAAGCATCTGGTAAGTGGAATATGTAGGCACTTAATAGATAGCAGCTATTGCTCTGCTTGTTATTCGTTTAAATAAGCTTAGTCCAACATGCTGTTCTCACCAACACAGGAGAAAATGACATCTAGTTCTAGAACAACTAAGCAGCAATTGAGCCTGGATTGAGAGGAGCAAACATTCACTAATCAAGCTTCATTTCTCTAAATTGACATATTATCCCTTATTCGTATCCAAATCATCAAGAAAAAGCATCTCAATAAAATATAGCAGGCCCTTTAAACATTTGTGTGAATTGTAATATGGATGACTCTTTGCAACATCAACATGAATCAAGGGCCAATCTGGTCACCAGGAAAGGTAGATTTTGGTCAACTTAGGGGAAAATGTCCTTATAACAGGAGAGGGGAAAAAGGCAGGAAATGAACGTGGCAAAAAAAGATGATAAACTTTACTTTCTGCATTATTTTGTGCAGAAGTGGGCCTTACTAAGTAAGGATCACTAGTTGAAGCCAGTGATCAGTTTTCATTCACAAAAAACACTGTCAAGTGCGTCCAGAGACTGAAACCTCTGTTTCTGGATTTTGCATTCCCTTCCACAGCAGTCCAAAATTATACCTTTCCTTCACATCTATGGTACTTTCAGTTTGTCCTTTGGCTTATAGCCAGATCCTTGTGCTCAGTCTCATTCATGACTATCTTCCAGTTGGAGAAGAATGAAGACTTGGAGAGGAAGGGGGCGGTGCAGTGGAAGAAAAGGATATATAGATGTGCCACAGGGAACTCCTACCTGTGACATGCGGTACTTCTCAAGGTTACAGGGATCAAGCTGCTCTCAGTCAGTTGTGAAGAGCAGGCTTTCCTCTGTCCTGTTGTGATTGCAGTGGGGAATAACTGGTTGTGATAATGACAGTGTGCTCCAGGGCTGATTGATGCTGTGACAATACCAGGCTTGCATGAAACCCACTGCCAAGGCTTAGGACCTCACTGAGACTATTGACAACTTCTTTTTCTACTTGACTCATGTTGCAATCACCTGCGAAGCACGTTGTCCAAAATTTCAAAGAGAGCCAAGCAGGATTAATAAACCAGAGGCAGCACTGCGTGGGCACTATTCATTGACAGGTAAAAAAGATGAAAAAAAAAAGTCAACCAAAGGAGATGTAAGGTGTGGTTGTTGAGAAACATGCCCATCATATTCAAGTCCTAACAGGTTCAGCTGGTTTTATATGGCTATATATGTTGCCACTTACCACCTCGTAACAGAACCATCACTAGGTAAACTTGCATGTAGCTAGCTCGCCCACTGGTCAGTGATTAATCATGATATGCCTATCTCTGTTAGGTTCTCAACTTTCTCAAAAAATCATAACTTTTCCATAATACTGACTTCAAAACACAAGTGCTTATGTTTGTGTTCATGTGTTTATGTTTGTGTTCAGCACTTTTTCATATACATTTTTAAATATACTAATACTTATAAATTAGAACTAGTTGACTTCAAAATTTGTGGAGTTTCAGGAATGACTTCATATATTATAGTTTCAACTTGTAACCTTAATTTTCATTACAGGTTGAATGTTAATGTAATCAGTGCGGGAATCAACAAAAAGGATTGGAAAGTGGATGTGAGATAGTGATGTCACCTAATATAAGGACAGCTGGATCTGGACTCTGTTGAAGATCTAGAAATCATGCTTGTGAATTAGCCCCAGGATGATCAGCCCCAGAGGGAGGAACTCATGCTAACTCAAGGGCACACAAGAGTCATACAAATCAGAAAGTCTATTTTTATGAATTCAGTGAGAAATATAACCAGATCATTGAGGTTGCCATAAAGTTCTCTTCCTATAGTCAAAGTATTTAAGAAGCCAAATTATAATAAGAGGCCAGTTTTTTATTTTTATTTATCCAGAAATTTTTCTCAGGAATCAGAAATAGCCAAAACCTAGGTGATTATTATATTACCTTCTATAGGCAGATATACTTGGGAAATGGGAGATTGCTTGATGAACACAGAGTCAGAATAGGGATTTTTATATTAATGGAATGTGTAAAAGAATCAAGCAGGGCTTCCCTGGTGGCGCAGTGGTTGAGAGTCCGCCTGCCGATGCAGGCGACACGGGTTCGTGCCCTGGTCCGGGAAGATCCCACATGCCGCGGAGCGGCTGGGCCCATGAGCCATGGCCGCTGAGCCTGCGCGTCTAGAGCCTGTGCTCCACAACGGGAGAGGCCACAACAGTGAGAGGCCCACGCACCGCAAAAAAATAAAGAAAGAAAGAAAGAATCAAGCAAAAACACTTTGAGATATTTGTCCAATACAAGCAATAATCTTGCTAATTGCTTTGACCACTTACACTGATCTCCAAACCTGGGACCATAAATACTCCCAAACCCTATAGTTAAGGCTTCCACTTCCAATGAAACACCCACCTTTTCCCACTCTTCTCAAAACACACACCCACTTCTAATTGCCATGTTCATTCTTTCATTTCTTAGTATGCACTTAGGAATGGAATTAATTGCTGGGTCAGAGGATGAGCCCATTTCTGTAGGTAATGTCAGATTGTTTTCCACAATGAGTCTATCAATTTACACTCTGTCATCCATGCATGCCTTCCTTTGTTCCACATTCTAGCCAACTCTTGATATTTTTAATTTTTGGCAAACAACTGTTCGTAAAATGATATCTTATTGTGATTCTAACATATTTCTCTGTTATTAGTAAAACTGAGCATCTTTCTATTTGTTCCTTGGCCATGCCTCTTATCTGCATCTGTTGAAATTACCACACACATTTGTCTTTAACCAGTTAATACAGTGAATTTCAATAAGATATTTTCCCATGTTTAATTCACATTGCATTCAAATTGTTATGAGATAGTATCTTTTTAAAAATTGCTAGACTTGGTTTAATAATATTTTATTTAGGGCTTTTACATTTAAGTTCAAAGCTGAGCTTGACTTATCAGTTAAGTGTTTTCTTACTGTTCTGCCTGATCGGTCCTTGTCACAATGTCTCCATCTCAGCCCAGTTTTTCTGTATTTGGAAAAAGTCTGGTAGTTTGTTTTTGAGAAAATTTTGAACTGCTGATTTATTTTCCTCATTATTTTAGAACAATTCAAGTTTCAGTTACTGTTGGGTCAGTTTTGATCCTTTTTTTCACTAGGATTTGTCATTTTTGCTTGTTTTTTAAAATTTTTTAGTGGGATATAATTTATATGTAGTAAATATATATGGAAGAATTTTGACAAATGTATACACCTATGTAACCAACACCTGTAAAGATATAGAATATTTTCATCACTGCAGGAAGTTCTTTCATGCCATTTTCCAAGGAATTCTACCCTCTATCTCTAAGAAACATTTCTGTTCTGATTTCTACCTTAGATTAGTCTTGTTTGTTCTTGAATTTCATATAAAGGGAATTATATCGTGTGTACTCTATGAGTTTGGATTCTTTTTCTCAAACTTTTTTTTTGAGATTCCTTCAAGTTGCTGCAGTATCAATGGCTTGTTACTTTTTGTTGCTGAGTAATATTCTATTATATGAATATTCCACAGTTTGTTTATCCGTTCTCCTATTAATGAGCATTTCCACTGTTTCCACTTTTGGCTATTACAAACAGAGCTGTTCTGAACATTCTCATGCAAGTCTCTTTGTGGACATGTTTCATTTTTCTTGGGTAAATAGCTGAGAGTTGAGTTGCTAGGTTATTGGATAGGTGAATGATAAACTTGAGAAGAAACTGCCTTACCATTTTCCAAAGTGGTTTTAGGATTTTACATTCTGCCAGCAGAATAGGAGAGTTCTGGTGCATCACCTTTTTTTTGCTAATATTTGGTATTATCACGTTTTCAATCTTAGTCACTCAAGTGGGTATATGGTGATATCTCATTATGGTTTTAACTTGTATCTCTCTATTAATGATTTTAAGCATCTTTTCATGAGCAGGCCTGTCATTCATATACTTTTTAAAATATAGATGTGTTGAAGTTTTTTTCGCCTATTTTTAAATTTTGTTCTCTTTTTTTTTTCTATTGACTTATAGTGCTTTATATTTTCTGGATACAAGTCCTTTGTCAGAAGTACAAATGGTAAATATATTCGCTCAGTTTGTGGTTTGTCTTTTTATTTTCTTAATTGTGTCTTTTGATATGCAGAGGTTTTTAATTCTGGTGATGTACAATTTATCAAATTTTTGAATTAGTGCTTTTTGTGTCCTGAGAAGTCTTTGCGCCTCCTCCACAATAGTCAGGATATTCCACTGTGTGTTCTATCATATGTATAATTTTGGCTTTTACATCTAGATGTATGAATTATCTTGAAATAAATTTTTTTCATGGTGTGAGATAGAAGATCAAGTTTCATTTTTTCCCACATGGACATCGTGTTATTCCAGCACTATTTATTGAAAAGACGTTTCATTCCCTATTGAATTACCTTGCTGTCTTTGATGAAAGTCAGTTGACCACATTTAATGGGGATCTGCTTTTGGACTTTTTATTCAACTCCATTGATATATATGTCTATCCTTAAGCCAATACAACACTCTCTTAATCAGTTACCATCATAGTAAACCCTCAGACTTTGTTGTTCTGTTTTAATTATTGTCATGGATATTCTGTTTTTTTTTTTTTAATATTTCCATCTGAAGCTACTAGGATTATGATTGCTATTGTAATCTGGCAATATTGGGCTTCTAATCCTTGAACATGACATCTCTCCTTTATTTGAGTTACTTTTCTCAGCAAAATTGTATAGTTTTTAGTGTAAAGTTCTTGCACATTTTGCTATATTTATTCCTAAAACTATTAAAATGTTGATGTTATAGCAAATGGTATTTTAAAATTTTCACTTTCAATTGTTCGTTGCTAGAGCATAAAAATACAATTGCTTTTAGATATTAACTTGTACTCTACAAGCTTGTTAAATTCACTTATTAGTTCCAGTAATTTATGTTTTAATTGGATTTTTCTACATACAAATCACACTGTATGCAAATAAAGGCAATTTTAGGGGCTTCCCTGGTGGTCTAGTGGTTAAGACTCTGCGCTTCCACTGCAGGGGACACGGGTTCTATCCCTGGTGTGGGAACTAAGATCCCACATGCCTCGTGGTGTGGCAAAAGAAAAAAAAAAAAGCAATTTCACTTCTTTTTTTCCTTTTTCTTCCTTTGCCTTTTTTCCCCCTTCCCTTGTTATAATTCCAGGATCTCCACTATGTTTTTAATATAAGTGGTGAGAGTGGATGTCCTTGCTTTGTTCTCAGTCTTAGAAAGTAGCCTTCAAAATTTTATCATTAAATATAGTGTTGGCTGAAGTTTTTCATAGATGCCCTTTATTAGATTGAGGAAGTTACCTCTGATTTCTAGTTTACTGAAAGTCTGCAGCATGAATGAATGTTGAATTTTATCAAATATTTTTCTACATCTATTTGAAACGTTCATATGATTTTTTTAATTCTGCTATTGTGGCATCTTATATTGATAGATTTTAAGTATTAAATCTACCTTGCATTCCTGGGATAAATTTCACTTGGTTATAATATATTATCCTTTTTACATATTACTGCATTTGTTTTGCTATTATTTTGTTGAGGATTTTAGCTTCTTGTTATGGGTGATATTTGCCTGCAATTTATTTTTTTGTGTCTAAAGTTCTTATCAGGTTTTGTTATTTTTATGGTTATGTTGACTTCATAAAATGAGATGGGTCACGTAGCCTCCTCCATTTCTTGAAAGAATTTGTGTAAAATTACTATTATTTCTTCCATAGGAATAAACTCTGGGTCTGGAGTTTTCTTTGTGAGAATATTTTTCAATCCCAAATTCAATTTTTTAAAATGGATAAAGGGCTATTCAGGTTTTCTGTTTCTTCTTGTGTCAGTTTAGTAATTTGTATCTGTCAAAAGTTGTCCACTTCATCTAAATTGTTGAATTTATTGGCATAAAATTGTTCTTAGCATTACTTTATTGATCTTTTAATATTTTTAGGCTCTGAATTGATGTTTTCTTTTTATTTACTCTTTTTCTTGATCAGTTTTGCTATAGGTTTATTAATCTTTACAGAGAGTCAACTTTTGCTTTTGTCATTATTCTCTATTGTTTGTTTTCTACTTTATTTATTTCTAGTATTGTCATTATTTCCTTCTTTTTACTTTGGGCTGAATTTGACTTTTTTCTAATTTATTAAAGTGAAAATTTAGATCGCAGATTTAAAATTTTTTATGTTCTAATATAAGCTACATATTTTTCTCTCAGTATTGCTTAGATATTTTGGTATTTTGTTTTTCATTATCATTCAGCTGAAAATATTTCTAAATTTCTTTGAGTTTCTACTTTGCCCATGGTTATTTAGAAACTTAATTTCCAGATATTTGGGACACTAAGCCAAGTTTTCACAATTTTTCACATAAAAAATACCATACTAATGATTTTCATATATCTGTATCTACATTTTAACATTTTATATTCGAGTTTAATTTTTAACCTCTCTGATTGCTGCTCTAGCTATATAGTTTTGATATCTATAATCTTTTATGTCTTTAAAAAAAGAATTAAAAGCAAATACATCAAAATGTTAGCACATATATAGGAGGAACATAGGTAGCTGTTACTTTTTTGTGAAATTTTCTATATTTTGATATTTCATAACTTAAATTTTTAAAATATTTATATAAAAAGCTGTATAGATTTATTCCTTTATTGTTCATTTGTACCTTCTCTCTGCCTTGATCAGCTTTGCCAGTGGTTTATTAATTTTATTACTTTTTTCAAAGAACTAATTTTCAACCTTGTTGGTCCTTTTTTTTTCCTTTTAGGTAGGTTTCATTTTTAATAGTAGTTTTAGGTTCATACCAAAATTAAGTAGAAACTATGGAGAGTTCCTATATACTCTCCCACACTCATATCTTCCCCTACTATCAACATCCCACACTACACAGTACATTTTTTTACCATTGTTGGACCTAAACTGACACATCATTATAACCCAAGTCCACAGTTTAGAGGACACTCTTGGTATTGAACATTCAGTGGGTTTTGACAAATGTATTATGACATGTATCAAATATTATAATATCATACAGAATAGTTTAACTGCCCTAAAAATCCTCTATGCCCTGCCTATTTATCTCCCTCCCCTGGACCTCCACAATCACCTATCTTTTTACTGTCTTCATAGTTTTGCCTTTTTCAGAATGTCATATAGTTAGAATCATGCAGTATGTAGTCTTTTCAGATTGGTTTCTTTCACTTAGTAAATATGCACTTATTATTCCTCTATGTCTTTTTGTGGCTTGATAGTTTATTTCATTTTGGTACTGAATAATATTTCATTGTCTGGACTTATCACAGTTTATTAATCCATTTACCTACTGAAGGACATCTTGGTTGCTTCCAAGTTTTGACAATTATGAATAAAGCTGCTGTAAACATCCATGTGCAGGTTTTTTTGTGTATGTAAGTTCTCAGCCCATTTCCATAAATACCAAAAAGTGCAATTGCTGGATTGTATGGTAAAATATGTCTAATTTTGGAAGAAACTGCTAAACTGTCTTCCAAAGTGACTGTATCATTTTGCATTTCCACTAGCAATCTACAAGAATTCCTGTTGCTCCACATTCTTTTCAGCATTTAGTGTTGTCAGCATTCTGGATTTTCACCATTCTTCTGGAGTGTAGTAACATGCCATTGTCATTTTAGTTTGCATTTCTCTGATGACGTATGCTGTGGAGAATCTTGTCATATACTTATTTGCCATTGGTATTTCTTCTTTAGTAAGGTATGTGTTCAGTTCTACTGACCATTTTTTAATTCAGTTTGTTTTCTTATTATTGAGTTTTAAGAGTACTTTGTATATTTTGGATAATGATCCTTCATCAGCCACATCTTTGCAAATATTTTCTCCCAGTCTGTGGTGGCTTGTCTTCTCATGCTCTTGAGAGCCATGTTTTTTATACTTTTTTCCCTTTACATTGAGTTTTGCTGTTTTTATTATTTCTTCCCTTTGAGTTTCCTTGGATTTACTTTGTTTCTTCATTTGATTTATTCTGCTATTATTCTAACATACTGAGTTGGATACTTAATTTATCTATTTTCAGCTTTTATTTTTTCTAATGAGACTTTAGATTATAATTTCCTTTCAGTTGCCATATTAGCTGTGTCTCCTAAGTTTTGGTTGATAGGCCAAATAAAAAGGAACTTAAAAAACAATGAAATTGCCACCAACCGAAATTTATGAAATGCAACTAAATTGGCACCTGGAAGATTACTAAATGTATGTTTTAAAGTTTTCTTATGTTATTGATTTTTTAAAATTTCATTGTGTTTAGAAAGTATATTTTATATAACATGGATTTAAAAATATATGCTGAATACTGCTTTATGGTCTAGATTAGAACATAGGCAACTTCTAAAAATACTCCATGTCTGCTTAAAAGAATATATATTCTCCAGTTTGAGGTGTATTACTCTATAGTCTCTTTCTGATAATTCAAATATCTGATGAATCTCACTAATGCAAACTTATTTCCTCATGCATTTGTGTTTTTCATGTTACCTGATGGAATTCTTTAAGGTCCGGTTTTATAACTGGCTCCTTGAGAAAGGATTTGCTTTTGTTTCTGCCAGGTATCTGAGGTAGTTACTAACTTAGGAACCCTTTAACAGAATTTTCAGCTGGGAAATTTTATGTGGCTAAATAGGTGGTAAAATTCTCGCCCCAAACTTACATGACAGCAGCCTGAGGAGGATGGGAATCCCAGAGGGCACTATTTTCTTTTTGTTTTCTGCTTCTCCTAGAGTCAAGGCCATGATCAGTATGCATCCTCAACATCTCTTTCTGTGGGACACATGTATTTTTAGTTCACTGACAGAAGGAGTCATCTTTATGTAGTCTCATCTTTGTGTAGAGGCCTTTAGTTTGGATTCTCATGCTGTAAAGGTCCTAGGCCCCTGTCCCTCTTCAGGTCTTTAGAACTTCCCTTCTCTTTACCTTAGTAGAATTGGGTTACAATATCTCACTTGTTGTGGGCACTATTAGTCAGGTTAGGTTAAGTGATGTTGCAATAATAAATTAACCCTGAATATTTTACATGTTACTTCTTGTTCATGCTACTTGTCTTGAGCAGGTTAGTGGAGAGTTCTGCTGCATAGAATTACCCAGGCGGATATAGGTTCCACCACCTTGGCTCATAACTTTGTCATTTGCTAAAGCAAAAGAACGGAAGATGGAAGACCACACTGGGCATATCACTGCCTCAGCTCTAAAGTAACTCATGTCACTTCTCTTCACATTTCACAGACCATCAGTAGGCACACAAACCCATTTATCTTCAGGTGGACTGGAAAGTGTAGTTTTCTGTTATATACCGTTGCCTCTGGGATAGTCACTACATGTTACCTAATGTTCTGAGTATATCTAAGTCCTTGAATTTCCAGCTTCAGTTTATGAACAATAATTAACTTCCTGTTTCATAAGTTCTTCAAAGATATTATACATAATTTAACATTTATATAATGATAAATCAGACTTTTAAAAATAATTCAGTGTCTTCAAATTCACGATGTCTACTGGCAAGATGCTTCAAAACTGATTGGACCCAATTTTACTTTAAGACCAACAAACAAAAAAATGTGTATGGGGATAGTCCCAGAAAGGTGGACATGAAAAGTGTATCTCCGGGCTTGCCTGGTGGCGCAGTGGTTGAGAATCCGTCTGCCTATGTAGGGGACACGTGTTCGAGCCCTTGTCCGGGAATATCCCACATGCCGCAGAACAACTAAGCCCGTGAGCCACAACTACTGAGCCCACACGTCACAACTACTGAAGCCCGTGTGCCTAGAGCCTGTGCTCCACAACAAGAGAAGCCAACAGGATGAGAAGCCCATGCACCACAATGAAGGGTAGCCCCCACTCGCCACAACTAAAGAAAGCCCACACCCAGCAATGAAGACCCAATGCAGCCAAAAATTAATAAATAAATAAATTTATTTTTAAAAAAGCATATCTCCAGGTATGGAGTTTCCTTAAAAAACTAAAAACAGAGCTACCACATGATCCAGCAATCCCATTCCTGGGCATATATCCAGAGAAAAATATGGTTCGAGAGGATACATGCACCCCAATGTTCATTGCAACGCTGTTTACAATAGCCAAGATATGGAAGCAACCTGAATGTCCATCAACAGATGAATGGATAAAGAAGATGTGGTACATATATACAATGGAATATTTCTCAGCCATTAAAAAAATGTAATAATGCCATTTGCAGCAACATGGATGGACCTGGATATTATCATACTAAGTGAAGTAAATCTGACAGAGAAAGACATATCATATGATATCACTTATATGCAGAATCTAAAAAAATGATACAAATGAACTTATTTACAAAACAAACAGACTCACAGGCTTAGAGAACAAATTTATGGTTACTAGCGGGGAAGGGTGGGGGAAGGGTAAGATTGGGAATTTGGGATTAACTTGTACACACTGCTATATTTAAAATAGATAACCAACAAGGACCTACTGTATAGCACAGGGAACTGTGCTTAATATTCTGTAATAACATAAGTGGGAAAAGATTAAACTAACAACATTGTTAATCAACTATACTCCAATATAAAATAAAAAAAATTTTTAAAAAGTGTACCTCCAGACAATTCATTAATCAGTAAGTCTGGCACCTTTCCTTGTAAGATTTGGCAGTCTATTTGCTCAGTGAGGTCTGTTTATTTTTTCCTAAGATTTTTAGAGAAAGTTAATAATTTATTGGCTAAATTCTTGCCTGTTCTTCATATTAAAGATATTTCATCTTTATTTGCTCTAATATAATTACTTTTTAAAGAATCACAATCACCATTATCATCATGGTCATCAATTACTAACAATATCAGTGAATACATACTGAGTTTGGGGTACTAGGGTTTTACATGGATTTATATAATTCATAGAAATGTTTCTTGTCATGAAATTTTTTATCCAAGAGAATTAAATCATAGCTCTTTAAAATAATTTATAATTCTGCTTCTTTCTTTTCCTGATCTTTCTTCAAAAACAGTGATTGTTTATTCTTATATGTTTTTATTTGATATTTTATATCTGTCAGACTAACAATGAAATTTTGTAGTTGATTCCTAAAGGAAACATCAAGGTGCTCTCAAGGAACTGGAATTAGGAGAAATAAAACTGCCCTTATCATGGCCTTATAACTTTATAAGACCCTTTGTGATATTGCCCTTGACTGTCTCTCCCAGTCATCTTACCGTTCTTCTCCTTGCCCATTGAACCCTTGCCCATTTGAAGTTAAACCTCAAATTCAGCATACAATGGTGCAAAATACAGACTTCTAGGCCAGTAAGACTTGACTACATTGATTGCATGGTATCATCTACAAGATTCATCCTCACCTTACCTGCTTCCTCACCTTATCACTTCCCCACTACCCCAGCTAAGCTATCTTTCCCAGCACTTCACTGCATTCTCTCTTGCCAAAGTCACAAATATCCTCCATGTTGCCTAAGCCACTGGCCAAATCTTGATCCTTAGAGTATGAACTCTACTCCTCAGAAGGCTTTTCATATAATTAGTGCTCCCACCATCTTGAAATGGTTTCTTCTTTGGGTTTCAGGAACAGCATGTGCTGCTGATTTTTCTCCTGCCTCATTGGTTGTTCTTCCTCAGTCTCCTTTGCTGGACTCTCTGTATTCCTGCTTCTAAACTGGAGTTGCTTCAGACCTCGATCTTGGGATCTCTTTTCTTCTCTGTCTTCATTCAACATCCTGAGGGGTTGAATTCAATTCCACGGCTTTAAAAACCACCTATTTACTGATGACTCCCAAATTCTTATCTTCAGTCCCAACCTCTCCCCTGTTGATAAGAGACTACAGACTATTTATCCAACTGCCTACTCAAAATCTGCCTTTTGATGTCTAATAGGAATGCTAAACTCATCATGTCCAAAACCAAAATCTTGATTGCCTTGTTTTACCCAAATATGCATCTCTATTTACCTATTGGTCAGGCCTCAAACTTTGACTGCATTCTTCAAAATACATTCTAAATCCCACCATTTATTACCTCTTTTACCTTTTTCTGCTCTGCTTCAAAGTACCATCATCTCTAACCTGGCCCTGCAGTACATACCTCCCTTGCTTCCCTATTGCCACCCGTGTCCCTCTTTAGTCAGTTCTTCATGTTGACTAAGAATTCCATGTTCTCAGCTGGAGTGATCCTTTTCAGAAGCAAATATGAGCATATCATTTTCCTCTTCAAAACCCTCTAATACCTTCTATCACATTAGGATAAGATCCAAAATTACTTACCATGGCCTTAAGACTCTTTCTGATATTGCCCTTGACTGCCTCTCCCAAATCATCTTACCATTCTCCTCCTTGCCCATTGAACTCCAGTCACACTGGTCTCCTGTTTCTCAAACATGTCAATCATGTTCCCATCACGAGGCCTTTCCTCTATTTGAACACTGGTCTTATGTCCACTTGGCTTGCTTCCTTATTTTACTCTGGTCTTTGTTCAGATATCACCCCCTTGGAAAGTTCTTTGCTGTGCACTTAATCTAAAGTAGATCCCTCAACCCTTTGTTTCTTTCCCTGCTTTATTTTTTCTTCATAACACTTACTCTTAACTGTTTCTGTATGATCAATTTATAGACATATGCATTTTTATTATCTGTCTCCTTCATTTGGAATATAAGATTTATGAGGGTAGAGATTTTATTCAGAGATCTTAGAATCACCATGGTATCACCAATACCTAGGCATTCAATAAACATGTACTTGTGTTAGAACAGATTAATATTTTGACATTTTGGTTTGTCCTCTAATCCTTTAAAATTTAGTTCATGTGAGTTCACTCCTAATAAATGTTTTCCTTTTTAGTGTGCTGGAAAAATCAGGTTCCTGACCTTATAAGGGAGACCTGAGACAATGGTCAATTTATGAAAGTAATGGATGGGGAGCTTCTCAGAAAGCCACCTTATCTTAGTGACTCCATCTGCATTTTTGTGTGTTTGTAATGTTTTCATGCAAAACTTCACTAGTTGGCTTCTCATACAAAAGGGAGGGTGCTGGAAGATATGAAATGAGTACATCGGGTCATGGGTGCAGGCAGGGTTGCACTTATAGCATGGTGGTGGTGAAGAGCATAGCTCTAGAGTGAGACTGGGTTTGAATCCTCTACCACTCAGTAGTCATGAGATTTGGGGCAAAATATTTAATCTCTCTATGCCTTGATTTCCTTATCTGTCAAATAAAAGGAAGAAGAATATTTACATTATAAGATTATTGTCAGCACATACACAAAGCTTAGAACAGTGTCTACTATATTACAAGTGCTCAACAAATAATTATTGTTAAATTATTAAAATAATTATTATCATTATTCTCTCAGTCTTTCAGAGATCAACTATTATAGTTTTTATCATAGGGATGGATTTGAGGAAAAAGGTGAAAAACTCCTTTGAGTTCTTTTCTTATTACTGACTCTGTTGCTCCTTTAATTTGGGAACACTTGTTCAGAGGAAGAAAAGCTTGTCACCTCTCTAGGTCCCAGCGGGTGGGTGGAGGGTAACCAGGAGATTACAAAACACTCTGCAAATATCAAATGGCAGGAAGCCTGTCAAAAGTAATTCCTCCTAATATTGCCACTGGACTGTGACTGATGGTTCCACCAAGACCTCACTGAGGAGATCTTACCTGACGACTCAACTCCCAAACGCTGGAGTAAATGAGGGGGTTACCGACGCAAGCATGGTTTCCTGGCTTCGCAGAGTGGCTTCCATGTTCACACTCAGACTAACACCAGGACACAGGAGACTGCATAGGGCACTTCAATGCAAACTGTCTATCTTCCCTCTTGTTCAAGTCTAATACCTCTTTTACCTTTTTCTGCTCTGCTTCAAAGTACCATCATCTCTAACCTGGCCCTGCAGTATGTACCTCTCTTGCTTCCCTATTGCCACTCGTGTCTCTCTTTAGTCAATTCTTCATGTTGACTAAGATGCAACATGCAAAATGTCTATTTTCCCTCTTGTTCAAGTCCTGGCTCCACTATATACTAGCTTTGTTAAAGGACTACTTGAAACAAAACAAAATGCAAAAACCATAACAACATTTATCGCACACTTACTTTACCATCCACCTTTCAAAGTGTTTCACACATAAATTCATTTAATGCTCATAATTACTTCATGAAATAGGTATTATTATTATTATCCCAGGGTTACAGAAGAAACTGAGACAGCCCCAGGAGGTTTAGGAATGTATCCACAGTCACACAATTGGAAGTGGTGGAGCTGGGATTCCAGAATGGTAAATCTGACTCCAGAGCCCAGAAGCTTAAGCACACCATGATATTGTCTAGGAAAGCTTTTAAGCATGCAAATTTTATGCACATTTTGGTTATTACTACTATTATTATCACAAATAGGCCTCCCTTACCTACGGAAACTTGTCCATTTCTCCTTTAAAAGTTATTTAAGGATGAGTGCAAGGTACTGGATAACACAGGGAAATCCTTAGAAGCCTTATAGAACTTTGTGCACAGATGTGTGACTAGGACAAAATTCACCCACATGTATTCTATTGGCTCACTCCTGTCAGCTGCCTTGTTTTAGACAGTTACCTGACTTCTTTAACAATGTAGTTGTGTTCTTTCATTTTTCCAGCAGAGTTGTAGGAAGGCCCATTGTCTCTTTTCTTCAGTCCAGGTGAGCGCTGGAGAGACTAAAAATGGAACAGCCAATCCTCTTTAGCCCTCTTTGCTGTATGTGTGAATTTTAATAAGTACTTTCTGTAGTTAGGCTCAAACAGTCAAGTAGAAATGTAGTAATAGCAGGCAAGAATCTTCCTAAAGGCAAATACTTGCCTGGAGAGATACCCCCTACTCAGTGGTTACTTCTTATTCTTTTGAAGCTGATCTGGAAGCAAGATTGGAGGTGTTTCCTCCTTCTTGAGCTGTAGACGAATACTTTTGTTGACTCAGTGGCTGTGGTGAGACGGAGAGCACCGTGATCCGCAGTGGAGCCCTTGCAGGTAGAGGCTTAATTAAGGATGTTTTGACTAAACTTCCTCCAGCCTTAAATTCATGATACAGACATTTTATCATACTTTGAAATGGGGTAAGACTACTCTTCCTCGTCTGATTTTGGCACTTGTTTCACATATCAGGGTGGTGGAGGAGCCTGAGCTTTAGAGGCAGATGGAAAAAGAAGCTGAGTTTAGCTGCAAGCTGCCCTGACTCTCGGCATATTACTTGTTTCTTTATTTTGTAAAATGGGATTCATAATACATCCTGGATAGTGAGAAAATGAGTGATACATGACATATAGAAGGCATATATATAATATATGACATATAAGGTACACTCAGTAAATGGTATTATTACTAACTGTAATGCTTAAAAAGATTTAGGGACGCTACTTTATATTCAAATGGCAGGAATCTATGTAAACATGTCCTAAATTATCCTTTTGTTGGACCCATATTCCTAAAATGTTAACAGTCTTCCTGCCTGAGAAATGGCCTTCCTTTAGATAGATAAGACTGTAGTCAACTTTGCAGAGACATATGGGCAATACCACAGCAGGAACAAACCTTCAAAAGTAGGGTAATGCAAACTTCTTACCCTGGATAGAGTATGCTTATATCCCATTAGCATTCTGTGTGCCAATGTGTCTTTGAAGTTACATCACTTCTCCGTGCGTCATTTTCTTCATCTGTAAAATGAGAGTGTTAGCTATCTCCGAATTCCCTGCTAGCTCAAACCATCTGTTGTTTTATTGGCGAGGTGAGAGATAGCATGATTCAGAGACTCTGGGTTTAGGAACTATGGGTTTTAATTGGGTTTTAATTATGAAATTGTTCCCTAAGAAGAAAGTTACTTTCTGTGGCCTGACCTTGGAGGTAGGAGAAGGCTGTAAGTCCCAAGAACAGAGTATTACTATCTTAACCACAAAGCTTTGTTGTACAACAAAAATACAAATTACCTGCAAATTCAAGGAATTAATTGGACTGCAAGACACTATATATTAAAAACATCTCCTGAATCTAGGAAAACAGGCTGGCTTCAGAAATGTGGCCAAGACCATTTCCTGTGGCTTATTAATTTCTGCTTTTCAAGACACAACCACTGAACACATACATTTATTCCTTGAAAATTTTTTTCACACAGGTTATTGGACATAACCTGGGTATCAAGTGTTAATAAGCATTTTCTACCCACGCTAGTTGAACAGTGTAACATCATTCATGCTATGACAAGCCTTGCATTTAGAAAGCCAGAGAAATATTAGTAATTTACTCTAAAATTTTTTTGATTATGATACTTTATAAATAAAATGTTTAAAAATAAATTAATTAATTAAAAAAAAATTTTTTTTGAAAAGGAATTCCCTGGTGGTTTAGTAGTTAAGACTCTGTACTTTCACTGCCGAGGGCCCGGGTTCAGTCCCTGGTCAGGGAACTAAGATCCCACAAGCTGTGCCGTACAGCCAAAAATAAATAAATAAATAAATAAATAAAATATAACGTTTAACACTATATTAAGTAGGAAATAAGAACAGCAACAATAATGATCTCTGAGCTTCCTGAAGGCAGGAACTGTCTTAGTCATCTTTATTTCCCCAGTTCCTGACACAAGCAAAAGGATATTTAAATATTGAAGAGAATGTTTACTATTTGTGCCATGGATATTTGAATTGAATTGATTTCTTGAGCTAGTAGAGCACTTTCTCAAGTGTTTTGCTAATTTTTCTTAAGTCAGTACTTTCATGCTGATATCTCATTTAGTCTTTAAAAAAATAAAATTCTATGAGTTATTTTGAAAACTAGGACTCATTCTTCACTTGGAAGCTAATAGTGAATTAAAAGTCCATCTACCCTTTAAGACCAGTCATTTCTCTCTAGTTCCATCTGTTAAATGCTCCTAAAGAACATCTGCTTTGGAGCAAGGCAAACTGTTGCTTTCTAGCTATATGAGTTGGAAACTTAACCTTTACTTAACCACTCAAGGCTCAGTTTCCTTGTGTGTAAAATGTCTTTGCTGTTGTTTGTTTTTGTTCTTGTTTTAGTCAATATTAGACCTAAGGTATATAAGCCTCTAGCACAATGCCTGGCACATGGGGGAGCTATTATTACTGTCTTATTATGAAGCTATTTGCCCCAGTAGTAAGATATGACATTTTCTGCAGGAAAATCAAGCAAGACCTGCTGCTATCTATTAAGTCTGCTGATATCTCTTTTTGGCTTGAAGATAAGATGTGGAATTTTGGAATTATCACATGAAATTAAAAATGCTACCAGTCTCCCCAAGTTCCTGAGCATCCACTCAGTCTGACCTACTGGAATAAATAAAAGTCAGGACAAGGTCCCCACGCAGAGCTGCATGATTCATGTTCAGACACCTTCTCTGATTCATAACGAGGGAGGAAATCACCCTGTCATTCCCAGAAGCCTGCAGAGCCAGCCTCACTTGGCAGAGACTGTGAGGGCTCCCAGCTTCCGGGCACAGAGTTTGGCTGTGTTCTGAATTCTTGGTAATGACCAAATTGCTGAGGAATATAGCTGAGCAGCAGGGCTGACGACTCATGAAGGTACTGTGGGTAATTAGAGATTCATTACAATCCCATAGTTTGTATCATGGCTCAGGGTCAACCCAGGGTCACTGCACATGGCAAATTTAGGGAGCTGTGTCTGGAAGGATGACGCCAGCTAGGAGGGGCTGGGAGCGGGAAGCGGACAGGGATGAAGAGCCGGGGGGGCTGGGACACAGATACACAGCCAGGGACTGGCAACAGCCCGGATGTGGGGCAGTGGGCCCCGCGGGCTCTGGGGAAGGGAGCAAAACACAGGCAGCTGAACTGGCTTCCCCACCGCCATCCCTGCCATCTCCAATTAACCTTCTAGGCCAAGGGTTCCCAGAGACTGGCATGTTAGGGGCCAGTCCCATTTCAAAAAATAATTGGGGCCTGACATAGGGTAGCCAACTTTTTATTTTGTAGAGTAAGGACATTGAAAACAAACAAAACAGTTGCCATCCACTATCACCATCATTTCACAAGAGAAAGGGGAGTTTTACACGAAATAATGTAAGAAGGACATAATCTCAGGATAAATGACAGTCATGTAAATTTAATTAATTTAGCTCACCAAGTTGTGGTTATTTTTCTCATTACCATGAAGACTTATGAAAACTCTGTTGCAGGCCGGCTTTAGGTTTTCCCTCCAGATTTTCCACAATGGCAAGACCCAGGGAACAGTTTTATAAAGAATATTCATGAGGAGAAAAATAACACTACACACTTCATGAACTTTAGGAAGAGAAACTTTATGAAGATTTCTTTAAGAAGAACTTTATGAAGAAAAATGACTTCCATCCCTTCTCTATACAAAAAGGGGGGGAAAAGGAAAGGAAAAGAAAAGAGAAGCTTATCTATTAAATCATTTCATTACAATGGTATTCAAAGTTCTGTTATAAAAATGTTCTGATGGATTTAAATAGGATTTTTGACCATGTATTTCTTCCAGGTAACATAGCAACAGTAACATACCTATAGCACTCTTTCATTTGTAAAGGATTTTCACATTCATAATCTTAGTTGATTCTCCAAACAAACCTATATATTTATAATAATCCTGTTATTTTCATATTACCCATTTTATGGACGAGGAAACAGGGTAAGATTTTCTCAAGTTTATACATTTGGTAAATTATGGGGCTAGAACTAAACCCATGTCCTTTGGTTCCAAATTCTGTGCTCTTTCTCTGTCTACTCTATGTGTTAAGGAAAGAAGGACATTGTTTGACATAATTTTCCCATGCTCAATCTGTTTTATTCTCTGGAACAAGATTATCACACTTTGGGAAAATCTTATAAACAACCCAAATTTCAACCATGGCAGACCTGAAACGAAAAGCTATGCTCTCAGTCCCAAGACACTCTAATTACAAAGAATGGGTATCTCAAACCTGGCATATATAAAGCCACAATTTTGTTTGCTTGTTTGTTTTTGCGGTACGCGGGCCTCTCACTGTTGTGGCCTCTCCCGTTGCAGAGCACAGGCTCCGGACGTGCAGGCTCAGTGGCCATGGCTCACGGGCCCAGCCACTCCGCGGCATGTGGGATCTTCCCGGACCGGGACACAAACCCGTGTCCCCTGCATCAGCAGGCGGACTCTCAACCACTGCGCCACCAGGGAAGCCCTATAAAGCCACATTTTGATACTCCAAGTGGACTACCCTCTGGGGTGGGATTACACAAAAGAGAAAAGCAGAAAACATTTAGTTAATAAGATAAACAAAATCATGTTAGTGCCTCACCTGTAGTTGATTTTGTGTTTTTTACTTTTAGATTTTTTTTTCCTTTAAAAAACTTTTGTACCTCTCTCTGCTCCATCAAATTGACTAACTTGATGCAAATTTGTTCACATTCAGATCTGGGAGATGTCTCCTTGCTCCAATGCATCCTTTCCAAAAGTTGGGGGCAGGGAGGCTGTGGGGCAAGGGGAATTTGGTTTGGGTGAGGGACAGCTGGGATGTGTTCCCTTGTGTGTGTCCAGCTGGACGCAGGTGGCTTCTGCACCTGCACAGGCTGAGGGAGCACAGAACACGCGGGCCCTCCCTAGGCACAAGGGATGGCTTCCCTCCATCCATATCTGGGTCTCCCGTACACCTCTGCCCTAATAATCATCTAGCTGGAGTTGAAACGCTTCTTGAACTCTGGGCCTGCCCTCGACTTTATTTCCCCTCCAGTACTAATGAACAGCAATATCCAGAACTGATAGAAAAGGAGGAATTAGTTTTTCAGGGAAAGAAGGGCTTTGACCTTAGAGATTAAAATCAGGGATTCTCTTGTCTACATCCCTTTGAAATTGTGAAGGGCTTTTGTGTTTTGCTTTTACAGAATAGTAGACCAGACTTCTAGGTAGGTTGGAACTTATAGATTTTTAAATTCTAAAATTCTTTGAAAATGAAAGGAATTGTATAATTTATGGTTTTCATACACTAATATGTAAGTGTCTCATTTGCCTGATTAATGGAGCCAAGATATGATCCTAATTAGCTCCTAACCCTAAGATTAAAAAATCCTTCATGTGAATTCAAATAAGGTTTGTATCTGAGTTAATGGAATTGCGCCATTAGCTCAGATACATTAACATTAGTGTTAATTTCTTCGTTTTGAGACTACACTATGGTTATATAAGATATAATCATTGGTGGAAGTGCGGTGAAGGTTACATGGAAACTGTACTATTTTTGCAAATTCTTCAGTCTTAAACTATTTCAAAATCAAAGTTATTAAGAACAACCCAACTCTTTATATAGCTTTCTCCTGGAAAGCTAAGAAATCTCCAAGAAGTCGAAAACATCAGTGGAAAGGGGATGTGTCATATATTTATATGCTCAGAATGCTGAGGATTTTTTTGTCTAGATAGTTCAAAACAATAATCTAAAATATTTCTTTACATGGTAATTACCATATGTTTCATGAATAGCTGATTATTTTCTCATGTATTAACAGGCCAAAGGGTTTTCTCTAAGAACTAGTAAAAGATACCTTTCTATTTAAAGAAACTCTATAAAACAGGCTTTTGGGAATTAATAATAGTTACCATCCATTGTGGAAGGTACTTGGCCTATGGGCTTCCTATACATTATCTCATTTAATCCTCACAGGAAACCTGCCAGATAGTTATTGTTCCCTTTTTACAGAAAAAAAACCCTGAGACACACAGAAGCTGAGTAACTTACACAAGGCCATCCGGCTGTAAGTGCCAGACTCGCTCCAGGGCAAGTTCTTGAAATTCCTATGCCAACACAGAAGTTAGTCACCCACCGGATTTTGATGAGAAAGTGTGTATTTTCTAACTCACCCAGCTATTCTTTAACATATATTCTACCGCAGATTTATTCTGTGCAGGTTTATTCTACTGTAAATTTATCATCCAATCATTCAGCGATTGACTCAGTCATTCAACAAACACTTACGGAGTGCCTAAAATATGCCTGGCCAAAACAGAAATACAGAATAATGCCCCTGCCCTCACAGAGGTAAACAAGTAGATAGATAAATATTTAAAAAATAGCAATAAACCTATTCAAGAACAAGGAGAGACGGGTGAGGTGAATGGAGGATGCAGTGGGAGTGAGGTGGAGAATGACACTGCTATTTTAGATGAAGGCCTGGGGCAGGCCTCTCTGAGGAGAAAGCAGATGAGCAGAGACGTGAAGATGTGAGGGGAAATGCCCTGGGAAAAGGAGCAGTGAGTACGCAGGCCCTGAGGAAGGAGGGACATGGAGATGCCAGTGGTGCTGGAGATCAGCGAGCCAGGAGAGCGGTTAGAAACACAGAGGGGAAGTATTAGGCTAGATCACCGCAGGTTTGGTAGCCAGTGACAGGAAACCACTGGAAAAAGACCTGGTCAAATTTACATCTGAAAAGAATGACTCTGGCTGCTGCCTGGGGAACTGTGAGCAAGGGGGCCCGGGTAGGAGCAAGGAGACCTTTGGTGGAGGTGCTAGGGGGAGGCGAGCTTAGATGAGGGCGAGTTTCCTTCTACCCTGGCTCTGAGATCTGTGACTTCCTGACAATAAACTCTAATACTGAATGTCTTTTGGCTTTACAATGTAGGGATCCCAACCTGCCAGAGCTGTGGGCAGAGAAGAAATAACACATTTTGTATTCTCAGTGTCTCTGGGAAAGGAAGAAAGAAATGACAGGCAGAAGGGAACAAAGCGTGTGTATGTTTTGCCATTGTCTCTAAAAGTGGATAATGTACATTCAGTTGCCCTCCCCCTTTCAACTCCCATAGTACTTATTTCTGCCTCACTAATTTTTACATAATTACATGTGGTCTTTCTGTGCAACTTCCTCTAAGGAGATAGATCTCTTCTTTCCAAGAATACTAGAAGCTCCTAACAGTAGATACTGTGTTGACATAGCTCTTATATTCAATGACTAAAACATCAGTGTAACGTAGTGAATGTTAAGAATTTATACCTTTAGAATGGATTAATATTTAGGCAATTGAATGGTGCAACTGAAGTGTGGTATTTATTTATTAAAGCAGACGGTTAGAAAGTACCTTGGCTTTGTTGGCTGTCTCCTTACTCAGACACATCCTTTCCAAAGGACATTCCATGGATTACTGTTCCACAGGATGTTAACAGGTGGTATTTGACAATAGGGTTTTGTGGTCAGATAGTTTGTGGCGTCTATGGATGAAATGAAATGACATAAATTTCTTCACTATAGGACTTCTCAGTGATTTTACCATGCTACTATCTGTTGTGACTATCCAAGGAGTGACATAATTTTAGTCTTTCCCTAACTTATTTGACCATGGAACTCTTTTTTCATGGAAATGTTTTTCAGAGAGCACCTCCTGAGACTGGAGTAATAAAATCTTGCAAAAGAGTTCAGTAGAAATCATGACAGATGATAAAGTAGGTAGAATTTTTTTCTGACTGCTTTAAAGACCAAAACCTGTAGCAAGGAAGAACAATTAGCAAAGGCTTGAATTGTCTTTTTGCAACTGATCATCAGAAAGACAGCATTTAAACATGCTTTCTACTCTAATCTTAACAAAATATTGACTATGCTTATTATCCTGGTGTGAAATACAGAATTCACTCAAGTCAAATTTTGTATGAGTCTATTGTTACATAGTCAATTAATTTGTTGGAGTCTAATAAAAGGATTCATTTACCAATTTTTTCAACTACAAAATAAAATTTAAACTATGAAATTTTAGTTAGCTAAAATCAGTACCAAAGTTTGTTGCTGGAAATGATTTCTGCAGACCCACAGTTGTGGTCACTACAGTACTTTATTTTTACACTTTCACCTTGGCCTGAAAATACTGAACCTGATCCATTTCTGCTTGCCTTCCATGGTGATGTGACCAAGAAGCAAATGTGAGCACAACACACTATTAAGAAGAGGCTGCAGTGGTCTGGGCATGGTCTCGAGATTAATCCATGAATATCATTCTGGGCATAGTTATGTGTCCAGACCTACAGCAGTTATGAGAATGGTCTGTTAAGGAGTCAAAAGCAACACTAACAGAGCATTTAGAGACTAATTTGGTGCTAAATAGAGTGGTACTCACGGTGTATTGTAACTGAAAGATCCTACTGTTTTTAACTGAGAGAGCTGGTGCCCACATTTCTTCCGTTAGCATCCATCAGAACCTGGCTGAGAATGACAACTAAGTAACAGGTATACTGAAAAAGACTATAAACTGAAAGAACTAATAAACCCTAGTGAAGATGGCATTATACCCCAAGGAGCCAAGAGGCAGACATTTTACATCACAGTGACTTTTCTATGACAGATACCAGATCTTACGTCGAGGGCAGCCCTTCTACTAAGAGATGAGATCTTAAGAGTTGTGGCTCACTGTTTGGCCTTTATTCAGTTAATTTTCATGTCTATTATCTGGGAGAATATTAAGTGAGCCAACTTGCTGTTTAACCTTACATCTGTAGCTTATAACTCATAATATATTAATAATGTAATCTGATTAAGTTCTTTCTTCAGTTTAAGCAGTTTTATACACCTCAGGCAATGAAACTTAATGTACGGCATGAAGCGCTCTCTTAAGAATAAGCAGTTGATATTTGCTCCATTTTAGAAAGAGAAACCAAGATGCCAAGGGACAGAGGTTTTGAAAGCTCTTCTAGGATAGATTCCTGGCTTTGTGAGCTTTGGTCCAATACATTACGTTGAACCACAATATACTTGCTATGTCACCGTTTTGCAAGACCTAGTGTGTCAGTGGTACCACCTCCTCTGAGATGCCTTTCTGAGATCCCACTGCCTGGGGTGAAGTCCAACATTCTTAGTGTGGCTTAAAAGGCCTTCTGCATAGCACTTTACACACACTGTTACCTTGACGTGGAAAAATCTCCAACTCTGATTCCCTACCCATCCTTGTGATTCCCTCTCTTTCCTCTAGGCCTTCCCTGACACCACTTGCACGCCTTAATTTTACCTTCCATTCCTCACCTATCTGATGCAAGTGCACATGCGTGCACACACACACACGCAGGTAAGTACTTAGGTTGGCGGTATATTGTTTAATGTTTATCTTCCTCACCGATCCCTAAGCTCCTTAAAGCACACATCGCACCTCTTTTATTCATTGTTGCATCCCTCCCATCTAACACAGTGCTAGGAAAATAGTTGCTCAATTAAGGAGTAAACAAATCAATAGAGAGTGTCGCTATGATGTTTACAGTGTTCATAACTTAGTGACTTTCCTGATGCCTCTGTTATGGGGGCTTGCCTTTACCCTAGCTAAAAATTAATAGTACTAAAGTTTAAAACATTTTTTAAAAAGTTTGTAAGCATCAGTTAGGATTCCTGCAGAGTAATCAAAGGCTTCATACCTGAGAAGAGTGTAGGTTCTAGAAAAATTGTTATAATAGCCTCAAGTCCTATCAGTAGCAAACAGTCTTTACTTTTTGCAAGTCCCTTAGGAAGACTTAGTATACATTTTAGGTCTGATGGATGTAGAAATAGAAAGCATGTCCTGGGCATCTGAAGATTTAACACTTGCCATTTTAGTTAGTCAGCCTAGGGTATGTAGTCATTTGCAATTTTTTTGAGGCACCAAATTTAGTCACATGATCTGTGCCTCTGGGTTGTGAAAGTAAATCATTTTTGTGTTTTTCTACTCACTATTTAATATAGTAACTCTTAAGAAGTAAAAATAAGCTTTATTTATGTAACAGTACCCAATGAACGAGAAACAGACATAGTGACAGGTGAAAAGGCAATAAATTTGTGGTGTGAACACATGCACAGAAAATAATTTATGGAACATCCAGGATCATTCCATTTTCTCTAGTTAGGGATTATTAAGGACTTGGGGTATATCCTTCGTAAATGTTGAGGGTCTTTCATATACATTTGACATTTTAGCACAGTGTAACTGTCAACCCCGGATAGAAGAGAATTGTTGCCACTGATTATATTATAATACATTGGAAAATCTTTCTGTGCTTGAAAAATATATTTAACTGTATATTGCCTGGAAATAGCACTGACAACAAACTCTTATTTTGTGAGGGGCCAGAAAGTGTTTTGAATGCTCTGGCAAAATACTGGCCAATTTGACCATCTTAACTAGTCTAGGCTGGGAGTGGACTAGAATGACATTTTTGCTGTATTATTATCCAGTTTTTCTGGGGTGTGGGACTTTTCTCTTCTTTCACTTTCCCCCCAGCCCCCGTCTCTCCCTTTGCAGAGCTAGCCTCCCTGGATGTTGCTGTGTCATGGGAAGGGACATAGTCTTGCCTTTGGTGATTCAAAAGCTGGGCTACGTTCATGGCCGTCTGACCTGTGCAGTCACAAAGGGCCTCCCACTCAGAAGGCTCAATGCTTGGTTCACTACTTTCCTGTTGCTATTTTTAAATTCTTAATAATTTTATCTTTGAACTTGTGTTTTCTATTATGTCCAGTGGGGCAATGGAGCATGAGCTTGAACAAAGGAAATACACACAATCTGAGTGTCACCATTCCTTTCTTCTGCATTCTCATATAGTATTGACAATGCCCAGTAAGCACAGAGTTTTGGTGGACTCACAGTGTGTGGAACTTCAGTTAGACTCAAACTCAGTATGGAACCTGCTTCTAATGCTGAAACAAAGCAGTGATGTTCTAAGAACATGAAAGCCCAAGGAATCTTCGAGATTCTTTCTTAACATCTGTTACTTCCTTGAATTAGCCACCCACTTATGCTGAAAATGATGACATAGAAGGAAAGGGAAAGACAGGGCAACCCATAGTTCAGTCTTCCCTTATTCATCAGTAAGCCAAAGGAAGAAAGTGTTGGTAGAATGTGCGCATATCAAGAAGTTAAATAAAAGCATTTAGTTAGTTTTGTGCAATGTTTCCAGTGTTGTGATAACCAAATACGTATGCATGTATGAACTAAGAAAAATGAATTGTGTAATTTCAATGCGTCTGCAT
Organism: Monodon monoceros; assembly: GCF_005190385.1. Taxonomy (NCBI): domain Eukaryota; kingdom Metazoa; phylum Chordata; class Mammalia; order Artiodactyla; family Monodontidae; genus Monodon; species Monodon monoceros. The sequence continues at coordinate 84,607,023 of NW_021703767.1, forward strand.
TTGAATCTGCATTTGAGTTAAATGTCCTTTTATAAAACTCACACTGCATAATAAAAAGATGAAGGGTAAAATTCATGCTAATAATCTAAATTTTTTGGTATTGTTCTCTACTTAGAAAGACATTAAATAGCAAGTAACAAACACCATGACAAGTCGAGAGAAAGAAAGCACAGAGAAAAAGGAAAAAACTTAAAAAAATACCTTTAATGACACATTTTTCTTGCTTTTTAAGCAGGAGGCCCCACATTTTCATTTTGTAATGGGTCCTGCAAACATGCAGCTGGCTCTTGTCACTGGGTCTCTCTGCTGACAGCCACTGGGACTGCTGGAGCCTCTGACCTCCCCCACCTTCCCAGACCCTCTTCCCTACAGAGAAATCATCATAAAGAGGCTGAACCCGTGTGGATGGGAGAGGGAGAGTTTAGTTCAATCAGGGAGTCCAGGTGTATCCAGTGCCGTGGTTTAAAAATTCCCAAACACTCTGCTATTTAGTAAGTAGTGCTACTAGTTATTACCCTGATGCTTTGCATGAAATTGCCGACACCTTGGAAACTGCTTAATGATACATAAAATTCTATTTTTTCTGTGTGGAATGCCACTGGGCAAGTGGGTATTACTTATAGATGTATAAATATTGTGCATATTAGCATGAGGAGTCACTTACAAGTCAGTAAGCTTTCTGAACTGTAGAAGAACAAAAGAGAAAAAAAATCACAGAGAAATGAATAATTTCATAGGATTTTGTTCAACGATTTCTTAACCTTGGTAAGGAGAACCATTTCTATAAAAGAGTGACTTTAATTTCATTTTGAAGGTAAAACAAAGGCAACATTAAATTAGTTTTCCATTTTACCATTTAGCCTTGAAAGAAAAAAAAAATATTTGCTTTCATTTTAGAATCCTGAAAGGAACAACAGAAGATTTTTGAAATATGGCAAAGCTAGTTCTCATTGTTGCCTCTCTTTAATCCTTTTTTCCCACTTTGTTCTTTGGATCTGCTCCATTCTGATTCGCCTTTATTTATTTGTTTATTTATTTTTTCATGCAACAACCCTAGGAACATATTTGCAAAGCCATTTATAAGGACAAGTGCACCAGCACAATTATTACTTGTTAGCATTAGAGATCAAGGCGTGGCCTTTCACACCATGGGGCTTACCCTGTGGGACAACTCTTAGGTTTCAGTTTCCAATTCCAGAAGCTAGAATCTTTTTGCATTTGTTTGGTGTTATTCTCATTACCTTTGTGTGTCATCATATCAGTGTGTCCTATGGAAATGCATACATGGGGATTGGGGGGGAGGGTCTCAGAAAATTGGGTTGAATCTATTCTTGTAGCTTGTGATGGTAACGAATTAGTCTTATGGGGCCTACACTTCTCACTCACAAAGTGAAGAAAAATCCTAGCTTATGGGGTTGCTATAAAGGTTAGATGTGACGTCTTATGCAGAGTTGGGTTTCTGGCACATGTAAGCCCTCCATGACTTTTTTTCTTTTCCTTTTTCCTTCCATATAAAACTTTACGCATGCTTAAAAATCAACTTCTTTATTATTGTTTTAAAAAGTAAAGTTATTACTATATATAAAAATTTCAAAAATGTGAACCGGTATGTCCATAATGAAAAGTATAAGTCCACCTTCCCACTCTGTTAGGCCTGTTCCCTAGGTAACCATAGAGCAACTTTCTGAAAATTCTCCTGATATATATAAGGATCTATTATTTATCTAGCTAGCTCCTCATTTTGTGTAATCAGAAATGAGGTCATGCTATACATGCTGATGTACAATTTAGTCTTAACATCTTTACATAGTAGCCTACAGTTCACAGTTCTATTCTTTTTAACTGCTCCACACTATCCCAGTTTGCGGATGTTCCACAATTTATTTATTTATTTATTTATTTATTTTGCGGTCCGCGGGCCTCTCACTGTTGTGGCCTCTCCCGTTGCGGAGCACAGGCTCCGGACGCGCAGGCTCAGCGGCCATGGCGCACGGGCCTAGCCGCTCCACGGCATGTGGGATCTTCCCAGACTGGGGCACGAACCCGTGTCCCCTGCATCGGCAGGCGGACTCTCAACCACTGCGCCACCAGGGAAGCCCCACAATTTATTTTTAATTGACTCTTGGTTTGTTTCCAGTTTTTTGTGATCCCAAACAGTGAGTATCATTATACACATATCCTTAAATCCATCTGGGTAAGTACTCATGTGGCGTGCATTTCCAGAAGTATAGTTGCTGAGTTGAAAGGCATATTAATTGTTACTTTGAATCTTTTCTGTGTTCTCCTCCAACTCCAGTTCCACCATTGATCTCCCTATCCCACCCCTGTCAAAAGAGCTAATCTAAATCGTCTACAATGATAAGTTTATGTAATAATAATAATGCCTTTCTATCATTTCTTAGAGTTTTGTGAAAAACAAATACTCTTGGTGAGAAGCCTATGTTAAATGAAGTTTGGTGTAAATTAAATTGTAATAAGTCAGGATATGTAGTAATAAACTTTACTACTTATAATCAAGTAAAAGGCCTTGACCCTTTAGAAATTTGGGACTAAACCATCAGTGGAGGTTTTTGGGGAAGAGTGTTGTTCTGAAATCATTCCACATGTGTAGACATCTACTCTGTGAGTGCTAATCCTATAAACTACAAACCTTCTCTAGAGTCCTTTTCATTGAAACCATTCTGGGTCTTAAATATAAGGGCCAAACATAAAGTAACATGAATGAGGCCCTCCCGCAGTGGGGCCTTCCATTACGTTATGCATCGCTGTCACAAAGGGAGACACTCATGTTTTTCTCCAACTTGGTGAATTGTGAACTTCCCTAGGTGGCTTTAGAAGCTCAAATTACAAACAGCTTCCTAATTGCCTTTGAAAACCACCCTTCCTATGAGCGTTGTTGAGTTATTGCTGATTGAGTCTTATCCTTGGGTTTTACTGTGTCCTCGCTGACAAGTCCTGGATCCAAGGAAAATACAGAGAAGTGCTCTGAAAGCAAACCTGTTCCTACCCATAAGAAAATGCCATTGTTCCGTTGCTGCCGTAGACTCGGGAAAACAATGCATGCCTTTCATCCCTCTATTTCTCTAATAGTCCTCATTTTATCTGCCTTGTCCACAAATGGGTTCCACCATGCAGGAAGTGACATGGCACAGTGAGTTTAAGAATACTCTTTATTTTTGTTGAGTTGGGTAACATTAAGTGTCTAGCTCTATAGCAGGAGAAAGTTTATGGTAACTCATGTCACAGTGAAGATGGCTCACTAATCCTCTGATTAGCTCATCTGGACAAATTTTGGCAATTGAAGCAATGTCATAAATTTAAGTTGCATGCCTTCAAGTCAAATTTTTCTGTAAGGAACTTCTTTTGAGTAATTATAAAATAAGTAGGTAGTCCCCTTCATAAATAAAAACATTTCCAAGGTCACATAGCTAGATCAACCTCAAATCTGTCAGAGTCCAAAATCTAAGTTTTTCTATCACACTAGATCATCTCTCAAATAAAAGGGGTGCGTAGCTTCTATGTAAAGCTTTAATTTTGTAATACTTGAGCTCTGCCCCTAAAGCAAACATTTTCTTCACAAATCAGTGATCTTGGGGAAAGAGTCTTTTTTTTTACTTCTCGATAATATCTATAATTTATATTAAATTGCAATCTGTTTATTGATTATCACATCAGATGAAAATGGCTAGGAAGATTTTTACCAAACTTGAAGAATGTGTTTGGGCTTATCTGACTTGAATCACAGGCTATAGTATATACGAAATTTATTCATCTGGTTTAATTGGAACTAGGGCACCCAGGAAAAACCTATGTGGCTGCCAGCTGGCAGAGACAAGGGACAGAGGAAACACAGAGGACAAAGAAAACAGCAGGGGTCCTATAGGAGCTCCAATCCAGAAGTTACAAAGGAGCGCTCCCCCATGCAAGTGTGACTTGTCTGTTGAACGGCCTCTCACATGGAAGCTCTGTGTGTTGTGGTCTGGGGTGAGTTGCAGCTGGGATTTGTTTACTTAAGGATGGTTAGTGATTCTATAATATCTTGGATTAATAAAATAAACCTCAGTTTGGGTTCTCTCTAGTTGCAAAACTTGGCTTCCAGATCTCAGCATTTACTGGTCATTCTGATTCTTCGAATTATTAAGGGGTATTAGACAGAAATGTACAGCAGGCATCATGCCTGGCCACGCATCAGGGGTTTTCAGGATCAACAGCTAAGGTGAGTCTATGTCCCAAGCCAAGAAAGTCCCCGTTTAAATCTGTTGTTTGTGCTGAGTTATTGATGGTGCCCTATTTCCCTTTCAGAATTTTCTGGGTTTGCTCAATGAATTATAGGATTGCCCTAACTATGGCTAATATGACTTTGCAGAGGTTGGGTTGAGTTGTGAGAGGTTGTCGGGCCCTGGAGACCAGGCCTCCAGCTAGTGGGAGCTTGAACGGCCAACCTCGGACCTTGGCTCAGACCGCAGCCTCTCAGCGAGGAGCTGCCCACCAGGAGTGGAGCCGGAAGCCCCTCCTCACAGCACAACAGGCCGGTCAGAGAGCAGGCCACTCTCGCCAGAACTGGCAGGAATTTTCCCCTCCTGAAGGCTCACACTTGCTTGGCCATGGCTGGTTCCTGCTAGGTCTGAGGTTTTAGCCAACAGGGTGGATGGGCTCATCCTCTGGATGACATAGTATCCTCTTCATCCCATTACGCCTCTCAGACCTGCTGTTGCTGCTTACTGTTCTACCTGCACACCCTCTTGCCATCTAAACCTTTCACATCACCCCCTCCTCTGTGCTTCTTCTTCTCCATCCGACCCCCCGAGCTCCTGCCCTCAGGCTTACCTGTCCCTCAGTAAGATGGTCAGCCCACTGAGGGCAGATACCACTTATCAAAATGCTTTGGATCCCCAGCACCTCAAATCTGAAAGATGCTCAGGAACTGTTTATTGATATGACAATTTTTATTAACAAACTCTGTCCGCCACTTTCTGGCGCCAATGCCATTCTCCTCTTCCACCTGGTGTAAAATGCCTACAGAACAGCAGTCTTCATTTTGCCAAAAAAGCTTACATACTTTGTACATCTCTCCACCTCCTTGTATCTTAGTATAAAAATGAACTAACGTCACAAATTCTTAAAAAGTTTTAAAACACTCTGAAAGCTTCTGAAGAAAGAAGCTAATACGAAAACATAAATAATTAGAAAATTGTATTTCTCTTGGTTAGACTGAAGACAGGGGCAGAGTTTTTAGGAAGGCCACTGACACAATGTATATATGTTACTTGGAAAGGGAAGGAGGACTGAGAACATAGTCTTCTCCATTTAACACTGCCAGGCTTTGTTTACCACCTTGGCTAATTGCCACCGTGGAGTGCCCTCGGAGTCTTGAGGGGATGGGACCCAGGATGAATACTTGCTTGTGAGTTTCTTGAGGCCAGGGTCTGACCGTTTATCATTTGTCTCTGCAATCACTGAAATGAGGCAACTGTTCGATAATCTTTCCTTAAATACGATGGTGGCAAGAAAGACCCACAGCTTCAGGCACGGTCTGAGGATTTTACACAAGGGTGGAATAGGATTCTGAATGCAGGAGGAGCCGTTACAAAGGGTTTCTGAAGGTGCAGGCAATACTTTAGCTTGGGATTGGCCCCGTGGCTTTCACATCCTGGAAGACCAGGGCCTGGCCGGAGACCAGTTCTTATTCAGAGCAATCCAAGATTCTTATTCAGCTGTGGCACGCAAATCCCGAGGGACCTGCCACTCACTGGCCTTATTCTCTATCCTACCCCAGTTTAAGAGATTTTGTTGAAGAAACACCAGGCTGCTCCCTACAGCATTGGACCGACTGTTTTTGTTGTTCCCTTTGTCCTGTCACCTTTCCCACCTACAAAATACTTACTTCTCCGAGCCTCAGCCCAGGCACTGTGTATGGCAGAAGGCCCCTAAGAACACCTCAACCTCATCTGTGCTCCTGTATCGACGTGGGCATAACTTATGCCATTGTATTGGAATTGCATATTTGGTTGTTTTTTTTGTGTGTGTGTCTCCCATATAGTAAGCTCTGTAAGTCAAAAACCTTCTCATCTTCACCCTGGTGCCCCTGAAACTCAGCAGAGTTCTTGGTATAATTTAGGAGCTCAATTAAAGTTTGTTGAACTGAACTGAGCCTTGTCTACAGACAGGTGAACATCACCATGTATTAAAACTGCATGGACGAAGTATTAAATATTACTGTAAATTCAGTGCTTTCTATCTTACCTTCTTTAACAAGCTAGAGGCTAAAGTTAGACAGTTCCTTGCTAGTGTATTTATTTGTAATAAGATTGAGGATTTTCAGGGAAAGAGAAGGGAAGTCGACCTATGAGTTTGTTTCCCCCATCCCAGATCATCTTCTATAATGATGATACCTCAGAGCCAAGATCAGAAATAATTGTGCCTGTCTTAGAAACCCCCAGGTTATTTTTAAGTAAAACAAAATGGGATGATTAGAAAAGATTATGTTTAGAAATATAATTATTTCCTAACTTCTGAGCACATGCCTTGAGAGTGCTTCTATGAATACATGCACTGACAAATATTCCATTAAAGGATAGACTTGCTTACAGCAAAAACATTTCAGTGCAACAGGGTTATCCACTCGACATTTTCTTATAGTACATTGTAATTATAGAGTGTAATTTTAAAAATTCTGATTAGGGAGAAAGAAGTGTGAATTGTAATTATTTCTGAAAGCTTATATATTAAAAATGTCCAATTTAAGGTAAAGTGGACCAAAGTTAGGATGTCTAAACTGAAGAATCTTAGTGGTATCTTCTTGAGAAAGAGATTGATAAGATATAATTAATAAAAAGTTTGAAAATAAATATTGCCTTTTATCGCCTCACTGAAGTATAGCCAAATATACTTTATATCTGCACAGTTGATCAGCCTTTGGCTAACTACTCTTATGTGAGACACCTCAGGCCATATTCCAGAAATTTAATATAGACAACTCTCCTTTCATGAGAATAACTAGACAGGGCAGATACCAATTATGCAGAGACTTTGCAATGATGATTGGTTGTCACTTACCCATCATTCCGAAGGGGTATCTTTCCAGCAATTAGGTCACCACCCAAGCTCTGTTACTGTAAGAAGGTCAAGATCTCAAAGTAAAAACTTTCAATACTGTGGAGGAGCTCCAGAGAACTGTCCACTATACCTCTGAATTCAGACGTACCTCTGAATATGTCAGCTGTGTTCAAGGATTCTGGAATAAAGAACATGGACTGGAAAAGTTCCCGCACAGTTTTGCTCTTAAGTTGTCTTATATGGGCTGACAGAATTGAAAGGATATAAAAAGATCTCAGTTCATTCAATAAGTATTTTTCTGAGGGTCCATGAACACTGTGCAAGACACGAAAAGACACTGCATGGTTCCTGCCCTAAAGTAACTAGGGACTAATTTAGAACATGTGATTTAAGTGCAAACAACATTTCAAGAACAGCAAATGAAATCCGTTTTCAAGAAGTGTCGAGGGAGATCAGGGAAGTATCAAGCAACAGGGTTTTGGAGTAGTGAAAAGTGTCAGTCTCCCTGCCTACCTGGGGCTGGTTTCCAGGTCGCAAATGTTGCAAATGTAGATTGCAGGATTCACTTGTACTCTGTGGTCTTGATGAAGCCCTGATTTCCGAGAAAAATATCTGTCCTCTGCTGATAAGTTTGACTGAATGATGCCAAGTGGAACTTGTGGTTCCATTTTGATCCAGGGACTCCTTGCCTTGAAATGGTAAGACCTAGGTTTTCAAAAAAAGTGTTTGTAGACCTTGCACTGTTCTTCCAAAAACAGACAAATGGAAGGGCCACCAGGTATGTAGTATGGGAGAATTAAGTTGAGAAAATGCATTTGAAGATGAGATTTTTAAATCGCCAAGTTTGAGAGAGAACTGTGAAGCAGCTCTGATTTCAGATGTTTCCAGTAATGTGCCACATAGGAAAACAAGCCTGAGATTCACAGGGATCGACCTCTGGCGAAATTCCTGGATCAACTTAATTTCTGATGAGGCAAAGAAAATTCAGAAGTTCTCTTCACTTTGACACTTCTAATTAGATGTATTCTAAAACAAAGGCATAGATTCAAATGTACAAAGGTTTTATTTGTATAATTTATTTGGCAAATATTTAAATGCCTATCTTTAAAAAATTAGGTATCTTTACCACATTTTCCAGTGTGCCAAGTTGCAGCTTACATGCTTAAAGGAACTTCAGGGTGTGGTGGAAATCTGTCCCTTTTGCCTCCCAGCATCCATTCCGCCTTTGTAAAATCATATCACTGCACTCTGAGGAGCTGTCTTGCCCTCACTGCATGTGGTTCCGTGGGCCTACTAGTCAAAGGACATTGTCCCCTCCTCCCCAGGCCAAAGTGGTGAGAAACTGGTCCAGGCCTGGCCCATCTGAGTATCCGCTGAGCCGGTCACATTGAATGCTCTACTAGAATCCTTCACTAGGATTTGATAGATAACTTATAGGAAAAGAAGCTCACTCTTTTCTCCTGGGGTTATTAGGGTGTGCTGTAATCCTGAGGCTGGCTTGCCTCCCTGGCTCCAGTTGTACAGGACGCTTATCAGCTTCAGGAAAGAATGAGGCCAATAATCAAGAGAAAGAGAAAAGAAAAAAACCAGAGACCAGAGATGAAGAAAAAAGAGGGTGAGTGTGAGCATGTGCGCATATGAGGGAAAATGAGCTGATGACACTTTTTAAGTCCCTTTCAGACTCTGGGCCCTGCTCCATCCCTGAATTTCTCAACCATATGAACCAAATATTTGCTTAAGCTAGCTTGAGTTGGATCTCTTTTCATCAATAGCAGAAAGAATCCAGTGTTATACATAAGGTTAAAACTTTATATTTTTAATCCCATCCCTACTAAAAAGGCAGTAGAAACTATCCATCCATTTGTCCATTCATCCATCCATCCATCTATGCAATGAACATCTAGTGGGAACTTGCTGTGTTCCAGGCTCTCTGCACAGCACTTTGGATACAAAAATGACTGAGACATGATCTCAATCCTCAAGGAGTTTCCAACCTTAGAGAGAGAGATGGATATGTGAATGAATCATTCATGATAAAGTGAGAGGTTTAAAAGTACTGATATGAGTAGCCACACATAGCTCTGTGGAATCCATTACCTCTGCCTGGGAAGTTGGAGAAAGTTGCACAATAAAGTAATAAGCAGGGGTGAATAGACAAAGAATGGTTTGAAGAAGAAGCTAGAATGTGTGAATAAATGTATAATACCTTGAAAGTTCCTGGTACTTCTGGGGACTGGTGAGATGGTCACTGTGGCAGAAGGTGGGTATAGAAGAGGAAGTGGTGGGATATGCGGCTGGAGAGCTGGGTTATGGTGGAATTGTGAAGGGTTTGATATGTGAGGCTAAGAACTTTGGATAATCCTAAAGTCAGCAATGAATAGCAACGGGCTTTTTCCCCTTTGCATGTTGTCTTGTCTTGTTTTGGGCAAGGGAGGCCATCTTCAGCTTATTTTTCAAGAACCTAACTGTGTTGTCTGTGTGGAGGATGAACCAAAGCTGAGTAGAGTGGCTTAGAGTGGATTAGTCCAAGCTAAAGGGTGTGAGGGTCAGGGGCAGTGCTGTCTTCAAGGGACATCTAGGAGATTGATGGGAGTGGTGCTTACCAAGGCAGTAGACAGAGCAGGGCTTGACCATAAAATCTGTAACTTGAATTTCCAGGTGGAAATTAAAGACATCAATCAACTTCAGGATTATAAGGAAAAGAGCGGGTATGGGGGAGAAGATAGCAGGTCCTCTTTTGGAAATATTAACTTGTGGGATGTGGAAGAGGTGATGTTTTATAGGCAGCTGCTAATGTGGGTACAGAACTTATAGAGTATCATCTTCAGGAAGTCTTGAAAATGTAGAGGGTAAAGCCCCAGTAAGATGGATGAGAGCTTTCACAGGAGAGCTTTAAGACTGAAGAGAGTACCAAACATCGAGGATGAGACCTCCTTGGGAAGCATCAATATTTAAAGAGTAGGAAGAAGAGGAGGAGCCAGTGTTATAGAGAAAGGAAATGGGAAAACCCAATACATAAGAAGGGCTCCTCTTATATTTTTGAATAAACGAATGGATGAATGAATAAGAACAGGAGGACTATAGAAATTAGGAGAGGAAAGAATTTTGAAAGCAGGGATGCAATGCAATGGTACATAAATGGAAGATAAAATTACAAATGATTAAGACTGATCTGTTCCCATTGCAGTGTTTCCTGAATATGTATTTTTTTTTTTAGCTGTTAAGTCTAACGGCTCTACAGCCTGTAGCATTAGACCTTAATATTTGCCCAAGTGGAGAAAAACAAATACCATATGCTAACACATATATATGGAATCTAAAAAAAAAAAAAAAGGTCATGAAGAACCTAGGGGCAAGACGGGAATAAAGACACCGACCTACTAGAGAATGGACTTGAGGATATGGGGAGGGGGAAGGGTAAGCTGTGACAAAGTGAGAGAGAGGCATGGACATATATACACTACCAAACGTAAAATAGATAGCTAGTGGGAAGCAGCCACATAGCACAGGGAGATCAGCTCGGTGCTTTGTGACCACCTAGAGGAGTGGGATAAGGAGGGTGGGAGGGAGGGAGACGCAAGAGGGAAGAGATATGGGAACATATGTATATGTATAACTGATTCACTTTGTTATAAAGCAGAAAATAGCACACCATTGTAAAGCAATTATATTCCAATAAAGATGTTTAAAAAAAAAATTTTGCCCAAGTGGAAAAAGTCAGAATATACCCAGGATATTCAAGGAAAGAGCCCATCACTAAGAGTATGATGCTTTTGCATTGAGGAGCAGCCTCACTGTGTTACTGGGGACTCCTGGCACTATAGCCATTTTCTCATTGACATTCATGCCAGAAGCTTCCACTGAGTCAACGTATGGAGGAGAGCACTAAGACAAGCCTTAATGTTAGTGCCCAGAAGGAGTTGCCATGGCACACTCAAACCACCTTTTGAAGAAGTGGGTGTTTCCTTACCGGATGTCAGTCTTCTTGATTAGGAGAATCTTCTTCTCTGTTCATTGGAGGAATAGCCGACATTTTCTTCATGCTCATGGCTGTAAATTGGAGACAACTGGGGAAAAAAGCTTCATAGAAAAAGAAGAAAAAATCTTTTTGCAGCATCTTTTAGAAACTGTGACAATTGCATCTTGATAATTATTCATTTAGTTTCAGAGGTTTCAGGAGTTCAAACAGAGGGAGCATGATTCATAAAATTTAAATAGTAGCAGGTAAAGTCAGATCTGTGACAGGGGGGCAGGAGGCTGCCAGGGTGCAATTAGAGATTTCTGGATCACAGGGCAGAGAAGGTGCAACTAATTAAAATGGCTGCAGCTTCAGGCCGTGGCCTTACTCAGAAGGCTTTAAAATGTTCTTGAAATTTCAGTTAGCACATTTAAATGATTAGCTCAGGTGGTGCTCCAATTTGCTCAAGTAAAAGTTGTCAGTAGGTTACAAACTGTGGATGCTGGGCACAAAAACTTAGAAAAACATTCACCGTATGACTCACATAGGCAGAACAGAAAATGACCTGATAGGTCTTTTCCAAATAATAATTAACACACATAGAACCTACCAGGTGCCCTCCACTGTTATAAGTGCTTTAGTTATTCATTGAATTCTTACAACTCTATGAGTTAGGTTTCATTATTATCCTCATTTTGCAAGAGAAGACATTAAAGTACAGGGAATTAGGAACTTAACCAAGGCCATACAGCTGGTAAATGGCATGACCAGGGACTCAAACCCAGGTTCTCTAGCTCCAGAGTCTGAATCTCCAGAAGCTTGGGAATGGTATGCATTATTTTCTGATTAAAAAGTATCGTATAGGACAAAGTGCTTTGTAAAAACTAAAAACTCCATCACAATAGAAAGAAAAAAATGTGGAGAAGAAGACAAGGGGAGTTGGAGAAAAAATATTAAGAAGGAAGAAGTAGAAGAGGAAGAGGTAAGAGAGAAAGAAAAGGAGGGAGAGAAAATTGATGGAAATAAAAAAGATAAGAGGGAGAAGCCTTCTGTGTACTGGCAACATCAAGGTTAACTAGCTCCACACTTATTGTCCAGTTGGATGCCAATGGCGAATGTCCAACACATGCCTTCACTCCAGCCAGGATGACATGATGACCCCCAAGTCATTACTTGTTCCTTCTAATTCCTGCTGTCCTGAATGTGTTCTCCTCCCCCCTCTCAGATTCCTTCCACACATGCTGACCTCCATCCTTCAAAACCACTTCAAGTCTAGCTCAGCCGGCAAACCTTTGCTGACTATTCCAGCTTTTAGTGAGTTTTAGACTGTTTAGAGAATCACAGAATTTTAGAATTTGACCACCGTTAGGCACTCTCTGGTTCAAATTGCTCATTTTACAAAAGAGGGAAACTGAGGCCCATGGAAGATAAATAGTTTTCCCAGGGTCACCCACCAGCTGTGACAGTGCTGGAAGCCACTCCAGGTCTCCTTCCACAACATGTTACGGCCCTGAATCTATAAGCTGATTGCATGTGTCTCCTCCCTCTAACCGGAATGTTACACTCACGGATCAGGCCCTGGTCTTCCTTGCCTTTGTGTTGTCTGCTTCACATAGCACAATGTTGCACATAGTAGGTGCTCAACAAATGATTGACTGATTAAGAACCAATGAATGTTGTCTTTGGACAGCAAAAAAACTGCTTAGAAATAGTAAAGAAAGTTAAAAAGAGACCATAATCTCTGCTCTAATGCAGAATATTTTCTGTAGCACTTACCTAAGAGCAATTACAACTCATACATATTAGAGATTGTCTTCAATTTTTAAAAATAAATGTGCCTTTTAATAATAATCTAAGCCAATGCATCCTCATTAGCCCTTTTTGTATTCTGTTATGCAGACGGAATACTTGTTTCTTTCTCAGGGCAGTAGGAAACTTATCTAGTGACAAAATATATGAATTTGCCTTTCTTAAGTTTCTCCACAAATGGTAAATAGAGCAAAGGAGCATCTTAAACCATGCCAACAAAGACCTCATTAAGTACTTGCTGGCAACTGATCGAGATTAATGTGTGGGTATATTCATTGGACAAAGTGCATGGAAGGCTCTTACTTAATAAACATAACAAATTACAAGGAAATAAATTGGTTCATTACTTTTAATTGGAGCATCCCCAATTGACCACATTATCAGGGTCAAATAGGACAACAGATATGAACCTTAGGCAAATATCACTTTATACTACACATTTATCAATTATCCCTGTAGTAGTATTAAGAACCGGTAATAATGACACTCTTAAAAGCAGTACTGATAGTACTAATAGTGTTGTGAAACCAGAAATCACAAGAAGAGGCAGGAGAATGAGTGACAGACCACACAGACATGTAGTGATAAGAGAAAGTCCTCTAGTTCTAATGGAAACACATATGCTGAAAGCTTTCCAAAAGGAAGGTAAAAAGGAAAACAGGAGAAACCAACAGCTATTAAGTTACTATTCCGTGCTGTGCTCTTCACTGTATCACAAACATGGCCTTGTTTAACCCTCACCAACCACCCTGCAGTAGATACTTTCAGCCCTATTTTCTAAGTGAAGATACTAAGATTTCGAGAGGTGAAATCGTCTATGTATGTAAATGGTGAGTCTGGCTTCAAACCCAGTTCTGTATGACTTCAGATATCGTGGTGGACACTGTTGGTGTCCCACTCAACATCCACTGCCACTCTTCTTTGTTCATAGGACAAAGGTATGGAGCGACTTTGTGTATCCATAGCAACTGGCCTTCTTACTAGCCCCACACGGTAAATCTTGACTTGTCTAGTGACCTCTTGCCAGTGACTGATTTACAGTTTACAGTGACTCACCCTTGGTCAATGGAACATGAGGACCTGTCTGCTCTGGAGGCTTCTGGGAATATTCTTCTTGCTCTTAAAAATGGGCCCACAGAAGAGAGACACCCTTTGGCCTTTGGATATTGTTGTCATTTGCAATCAAGAGCTGCAATCATGACCTGCTGACATGAGGAGGGAGGAAAGATGGAAAGTACCTGGGTCTGTGATTGTGCATTTGAATTGCTGAGTTCACTGACCTAAGATGACCCTAGCTCCAGCCTTCTTGTTATGTGAACTCATACATTTTCCTTTTTGCATAAGCTACTTTTAGTTTTGCAGGCCAAAACATCTTCCCAGATACAAATTCCATGTCCTTTCAACAAAACTGAGATTGAATTAGAAATGGAACAAAACACTGCTGCCTAAGAGAGATTTTAGGCAAGTTGAAATTGTCCAAAGCACGTGAGGAAACAAGGCTCTCAAAGAAAATAGCAGAGGACAGTCGGACAGGAAAGTATGTTTACAGTGCCTGTGTGGGCCAAAGGCTTAATACCAACTGCAGGTTTCACCTCTAATGACACCTTTCTTCTGAGAAGCTTAAGGGACTTAGGGCAGAGGGAGCCCTTTGTTTGGGGTGGCTTCTGATGAATGCATTCTCTTTGGTCCTTTAGTTCTCTTCACAGAACACAGCATCCTTTTGGAATGGGTCCAACCTTGCAGAAAGGAGTAAAAATTGGCCAAGCCGGAAACATGTCTTACCATCCCTTCTTGTCTGCACATTCCATGGTCTGTGTGCATTGCCCAGATTATAGAGGAAATTAAATTACCATTGTTTAGAATTGGTTCCTTGAAAACCGGTCTTATGGGCCTTGATACTTGGCAAGACTGGTCCAGGTTATTGCAGCTCTTTTAAGTAAGGTGGGTACTCCTGGCACTGCTGTGGAAGAGCTCTTAGCATGCTCACAGCAAAAAATTAGAAACATCAGCGTTGCCGTACCTTATAGATCCTTGTGGTTGTAAACCAGAGCAGAATATCTGGGAAATAAGAGTATATATACATATAAACACATTTATATATAAACAAAGCAAGACCAGCTGCAAAAAAAAATCAGTGCGTGCAATGTGGAATTAATGAGAAAGAATAGAAATGATACAGCCATTTAGACTTGGGTGCAATTCCTGACTGGCCATTGTGTAACGCTGTGACCTTTGGCCATTTATCCAGACCTTCTCACTTTCAGTTTCCTCCTCTGTTTGTTGGCAGTAACAATACCAAGGTCATAGGAGGGATCTAAGGTTTGGAGATGTCATTAACTTACTTCCTGAACATTTATACAGTACTCACTGCTCTGTCACGTGGATTATCTCAGTTAATTCTCATAACCTTATGAGGTAGATATTTTCTTCCTTTGCCCATTTTTTCAGTTGTGGAAACTGAGGCCTAGAAAAGGACTAATAATTTTCTGACAGTCACACAGCTAGTGAGTTGGAGAGAGGAGTTGAATGCGGGGGGGCTGACTCCATTCATCCAGGCAATGATCAGGCCCTGCAGATACCGAGCTGAACGTCCTCCCCGCCCAGGCTCTCCACCCAGCCTGAGGAGCTCTTCTTTCCTGAGGCTCATCACCTGCCTCACTTGTAGGATTTCTGAGCACTGACCCATTCCAGTCATCACCCACTCACTTGTTCCTGCCAGAATTTTTTCCTTTTCGTAATTTGGCCCCAAACTAAAGTTAATAGTATCGGGTAAACTTTTACATCCAAATTTCAGCCTCCTTTGATTTGAAAGGGGTTTCTTCTGAGATCATCTGTTGTTTTAAGGGCTAATGTCGAGGTCTCTAAGAGAAGAAGCCATTGAGACAAAGGCCTCTGCCCAAAGCAAAACTGTCCAATTAGAGGGCATCCATGTGCTGGGATGGGCGTGCCTTGTTTTGCCCTCCGGGTGGCCCACACACGCTCCCCGCCACTTCACAGACTCAGCCCATCTTGTTCCTTTCCCTCCCGCCTGCCTCTGTCAGCAGTGAGTGGCTGTCGGGGAAAAAGCCCATTGCTGTTTGCTACCACCACTCACCCACCCCCATCCCACCCCAAACCTTGATACATTCCAATCAGCAGCCTTTGTGGCTGGCCCTTTGAGCCAGATGAGCCTGAGGAAAGCCAGAAGTAAGATGACTTGCTCCATTCAGCTCAGTGATGCAACAGGAAACAAGAAAGTACTACTCAGAGCAGCCGGCTACATGCAGGTGTTTGGCTATCTCCTTCCCTAGGCGATTGTGAACAGGATGGGACTTCTTGGCCCGGAATGACCTGTGGAGAGTCTGCATGGAGACAAGAACAAGGTCTGGGTGGTATTTAGACATCCCTTTTCGTTGTGTGTAGGGCTAGGTTTAAGAGGATTGACCCCAGGGAATTCCTTCCCTCCAGCTTACCTTATGAGCTGTCCTAGTCGGCCACAAATCACTCGGGGTGAAGATTCCCACACTGAAGGCTAATCATGCCTTCATCAGAATTTATATGATTTGCTGGTTCTGCAGAATCCTCTTTCTGACCGACCACACATTTACAATGTACTGTTCCTGGACACTGTCTGCATGCCCTGAGCTGTGTCAAGCATTATTAACATCTACAAACTTTGCTCAAGATTGATGTTTTCAATCATCTGGGTGGTTTTCCCTTTCACTTCACTCCATCTGAATTGATATTTTTTACTTCGGTCTTTCCTCCTCTCTCCCCCTCCATCCTTCCCTCCCCCTCCCTCCCTCCCTCCCCCTCGCTCCCCCTCCCTCCTTCCCTCCCTCCCTCCCTTCCTTCCTTCCTTCCCTCCTTCCTTCCTTCCTGTCTTGCATTTTATTCTACTCATGCAACTGTTACTAGTTTCCACTGCTGTCACACTTGGTATTTAAAGATAACCTGACATCAGAATAGGGTTTCCTGGGGCCCTGGGCATGACTGTGGGTCCTGGTTTCCTATGACGACACATTCCCATGTCAGCTACGGAATAGGGGACTCCAGGTGCTCCAGGTAAGGCTAATTTCTGGGTAAATGGATACAACCCAGGGAGTCCCAGAAATTGTGACCCACAGCTTAGGGTGGGTCACACTGTACGACCCAGTTTAATATTGCTTTCTCTGGGAAGCCTTCTCTAAATCTGAAGTCCACATTCCAGGCTGGCTTAAAAAAAAAAATCCCTCCTCTGCCCTCCCATGGCACCTTTTGTATTGCTGTTAGACTTACTTGTTTCTCCACATAGACAGTGAGATCCTTGGGGGCAGAGACTGGGTATCAAACATCTCTGTATCTCAAGTGCCTAGCACATTGTCCAGCAAATTAATAAGTACCCAATAAAATGTTTGTTGACTTAATAAATGAATGAGGTAGACCTGTGAATTCTCTTTGGAAAACGCTGGTTCAAATTGACTTCACTTTCTTCTCTTTGGGAAGAAATGCCCAGGCTGTATCAATACATAATTGATAAAAATGATGGACAAAAAAACACATTACAAAAATAAATGATATAGAATTAATTAATTTAAAATACCTCAAGGTACTTCATTCAGAAACTGTTAAAGGAAGGGATACATGCCCAATAGACAATCAGACAAGAAGTGACAGGGGTTTTTTTGGTTTGTTTTTAGCAAAGGTCATTGGATAGATGTCTCTGTGTCACTTGCTATGGATCTCAATTTCTGGGTTGTTTGGGTGACCAGGTATGTTATGAGTGATGCCCTAAGTGCTATAAAGTTATAAAGGTGAAGAAGAGGAAATTTAAGGCGTAGCCAAAGGAACCTCTGAAAATGAAATTTAAAGATATGCTTAAAGTTCTGCATGTAAAGGTATGCTTAAACTATGTTCCCAGACTGTCTTATCTCCTTACAAATCCTGCCTCCTGTCCTGTGTGCTTCCCTTTCTTGGAGTCAGTTGTCATCTTCACCTTTTCAGTCCCTGCACACATTCGTAATCTCTGCCTCCTTCTAGCTCTCAGCTTTGCCTGGCCTCTTCCATAATCTCTTTTGCAAAAGATATCTCTGGAGGAGTTAACGGTAGCGATGCCTCTTACAGATCAACCAGCACATGCCCTGAGCATCTTTACACATATACCTGTCTCTAACAAGCAGCCAGACATAAGTGGTTTTCTCAACTTAATGGATGATTTGTTGCCCTTGCCCTAAGAACAATCCTAGAATTTGCTGCAGGAAAATTCATAGGCTACTTTTAGGAGCTTTGTAATGGATTGCTACCGGTTGCCAGCATCTTAGCTTGGTTTCCTTGAGAGGAAACAATCATGCCTTAGACATGCAAGCAAAATTTGCTTTCTGATGCCAAGCTGGCAAAAAACATGGTCCCAGGTATTGATCTGTGAAAGGGAAAAGGCATCAGGATGAAAGTTTCTAATTTATTACATCTCTCAAAAATAAATAGTTGACAAATTAATGGGGTTATTTTTTTTCCCCCAGAGTACTTGCTTGAGCTGAACTCACCTTTGCCAGTCACTCAGCTCTCTGGAAGTTAACAAAAAGGTTTTAAGATAGAAACTGAACTATTTAGCCTTCATTAATCATTCATACTGTTCAAACACATCATCCAGTAACTGAAGAGGGGTTAATGTAGCTAAGCTTGAGGCTGTTGTCAAAAGTAGGTTTAACTTTCTATGAACTCACTGGACACAAAGAATGCTGCCTGCTTACTATTCCAAATGTCACCAGCTAGGAGCAAACGGATGACTACTAATGGTAATTAAATACCTCTGAAGCCATTTGTACCAATAACAAAGAGTTACTGTCAGAACTTGAATGAGGTCCATCTGCCCATTTTAAAAGAATGTTAACATTATATAAGTGATAAAGCAGACAGCAACAGCTAAATAAATAGACAAACAAATAAGTTTGGTGATAACATTTCTCTAGATGAACACTTGATTTCTTTGGCCTTTTCTTTGGAAACAAGAGATTAATGAAAATATTCTGTAGACTTTAGTTGTTTCAGTCCCACTTTGGCCCATGAAGTAATTAGAAGGAGGTTTTTAGTAAAGGTCCTCCATCTATATTTTCAAAGCTGTGGAAAACGATGTTGATATTCTATTTAACGTTTTATTCTTTCTGCCTTGCACATGTCCTGGATTCAGTTTCTACTATTGACTATTTAATTTCACATGCTCTCATCTCCTTAAGTGAAGGGGGAAAAAAAGAGTGTGGATTTCTCGGCTTTCTGTCTTCAGAGCATAGAACCCCACAGTTGCTACTTCTTGCACAGATGCACAGACAGCCCAGGGTTTTTCTTTGGTGGGCCCATCTATTCAATTGCCCCTGAGGCCCCTGCAAGGGGCTGTCTGACTTCTGCTGGATGTCCACTGTGGTTTTCTCTGCATCTTCATCTTTTTCTACTGTGATGAGACAAAATATGAAAAGATATTGCATGAAAGAACCAAAGGGTGAAGGGTATCAAAATGCTTTTGAAATGCACCTAAAGTCCTAGAGCAGCCAGAATAAAAGTGTACAGAGGGTTCTGAGAGGAAGCTAATGCATTCATCAAGCCTTTGGGAAAGTAGTTTCTTGTAAAGCTATGGACTTGATTAAATCAGTCAAAGGGTCTTTAATAGCTCTCGTTTGCCAGAAGGTAGAAGTACTTGTATATCTGGTGGCTCAGTTCTAGTGAGAAGAGAAAGTGGCAGGTGAAGAAGAAGAATAGCAAGGGCCTTAGCGGCAATTGTGTAGTGTGGGTAAATGAGTAGCGAGAACTGAGACATTTATCTCTGCCCTTACATAATGCTTAAAGCAGTGCTGGAGAAGGAATAACAAAACAACATCTTGGAGACACAGAGATCAAAGCTAAGAAAAAAAAAATGGATGTGTAAAATGCAAACCGGCAGCCTGTATGAATTAGGTCTTTTTATGTTCCAAATAACAGAAAACTTAAACTGTTTAAAACGAGAGAATTTATTGACTTAACGGAACTGGGAAGACTGGAGGTAGGGCAGGCTTCAAGACTGGTTTGATCTAGCTCAGAAATGCCCTGAAGAACGCCGTCTCTTTGCTCTGCCTTTTGTTCATGGTGTCGGTTTTGTCTTAAGTTTGTTTTCACACATGGTTGCAAGATGGCTGCCAACAGCTGCTGGGACTGCAATCTTTCTCATAAATGTCCAGAAAGAGAGAGAGAGGTAGAGGCTCTTTCTCCCAACCAAACAAAAGTCCTGGATTTCACTCTGATAAGATCAGTTTAGGTTATGTTTGTGATGGGAATGGGCTCAAACTGGGTTGCAATCCAGTGCTCACATCAAGAACTGGGGAAAAGAGATCAATGATGCTCAAGCTGTAAAGTGGTGGTGGTGGGGAGAAGAGCAGTGGAACAGACGTGACAGGCAGCTCACAATGTTTTCTGTGACTCAAGTTCATCAATTCTGCATGGTTCCCGAGAAACGAGACATTCCATCAAGTACATGTTTTCCCTCTTTCCTTAATAGAGTTATCTTAGAAGAATTTACAATATTTCTCAAAGTGTAGTTCATGGACTGAAATGATAAGGGTTGATTAAATGAATATTCCTGGGCCCTTCCCAAGACCTGATTCATAATCTCTGTGAGTGGAAGCTGGGAATTTGCATTTTTAGTAAGCTTCCTGGGTGGTTTTTATGCCCATTAAAATATGGAAATTTCATAGAAACTTGCTCAAAGATAAAGGTATCAGGAGGCTCTCTTCTTGCTTTAGGGAGGTTTGATAAAGTTTCTTACAGCATCTTCGCCAACTGTCTTCAACAAAAAGAGCTATCAATAATTGCCACCCTAGTAACATCTCATGTTAACATGGACCTTATTTTATCTTAGTAAAATGTTAAAATCTTTTATTACGTCTATCTACACAGTGTTTTATATATTTTATGGGGAGGGGGAATACGTCTAGCTCTTTGGCATCATGCAGGCAAAAAAATAATGCATTTCATTATTCTCTTGTTAAGGGAATTAAACACATACACTTAAACTTCATCTTAACTTCCTTTTGGATCCAGTGATGGGTATTGCTTCTAAATATTATAAACTTATAAATAAGTTTATAATCAACTTATAAATCTCTCATCAACTTATAAATATTGATGAGAGATGGTTCTCTACTCTATTTGGAAAAAGGGCAAGTAACTTCTAACTTTACTTGGTTTCTTTTTATTCGTGTAGAAATTCATTTTCTCCTGAGAAAGACGAAAACAAGAATGAGGATTTGTCCTCTGGCTGACCAACGATTTACAGGTAAAATTTTTTTTCACAAAATGGGTTGATTTTGATTAATTTTTCCTTATATACTGAGATAGATAAATAATGTTATCTTTATTATCATCCTATATTATCCACTGGTGACAGTGAATCTCAAAGCATGAAGAACCTGAATGAGTTTTCCAATGGATTGGTATCATAGGGACAAAACTTCTAATGAATCATGTGCACATATTTTAAACTTATTTGTTCATTCAAAAATATTATTGTGTATCTAGTATATACTAGGCTGTTGCACTAAATGTTGAGGATATAGTCATCAGTAAAACGTATGTGGTACCTTCTCTCGTGGAGTTCATAGTCTAATACTGTGCTATTCAATATGGTAGCCGCTAGTCACATAAGACTATTTATATTTAAATTCAAATTAAAGGAAATTAGAATTTAGTTATTCAGTTGTTTTAGTCACATTTCAAATGCTTAACAGCCATATGTGGCTAGTGGCTATTGTGTGAGACAGCACAGAAATTGAATATTTTCATTGGACAACACTGGTGGTAGAATCAAACAGATTTCACTTCAAATCATGGTTCCAACAGTTAGTAGTTGTATGATCTTGGAAAAGTTACTTAATTTCTCTGAGCCTCAGTTTACTGATTTCTAAAATAGGGATATAATAGCTATGCACAGCATTATAGTGAAGATTACATGAGATAATGTTGGGATAAAAATTAAATGAGATAAAGACTTTTAGGTGAGTAATTAGCATATGGTAAACACTCAGTAATTCTGGACCATCGTCATCATCTTGAGCACTGAAAATTCTGTTGATCATAGAAGCATTTTATGCTATTCAGCAGATGCTGGATGGATGGGAGAAGATGGATCTTGGCTGTGGTGTCCTTGTCACCCAGACTCCATTCTAGAGTTCTCCAGTGAAGTGCTTTTAGATTTCTTGTGCTTGTTTACTTGAACTATGAACTGCATGGGGTCACAAATCACCCTTTCAATATATTAGACTGCTTTTAAATATAAGAGAAGTTGTGAGAACCACCCAACTATTTCTTCTAACGTTAAACAACAAACCAAGGGACATAATGACATTGTGGCTTTTAAAAAATGATATTGTAGTAAGTGGGCACAGCTAATGGGGTGAATTTATTAACATTATCTTAGGCAGAGTTACCTGCTAGTGCAGAGTAACAAACAGTTTTTATCTCCAAGGCCAGTTGCACCTGATTTGTAATAGGTTCCTATAGAGCTTTTGAGAAGTATTATAAGGCCTATCAAAACGTAGCAAGGAAAAACCCTGTGATCAATTAGTGATGTCTGCCAGGGGCACTGGAGTTAGGAAGGGTTGGCATATATTTACATATTTATCAACCTTTTTTAAAGGCCAAGTTGATTACAGAAACAAGTAGGTTTCTTGTTTTTGGTTGCTATTGCTATTGCTATTGCTAATTGCAGCCATCTTCAGTAGATTCAAGTTTATCTGTCTGATGTTTAAAATTACCTCAGGCCTATTTTCTCTAGGGTATAAAATCCTGCACTACTTGAAGGCAGGGAGCAGGGACAGTGTTTTACATTTCACAGTCCATTAGTTCAGGTGACAACTCTTGAGATATGCTATTTATGCTATTACTTAGCTCCCAAATTAGTGAGAGGTGGGAGGAAATAATAAAAGACGTAAAAATCTTTCTAAAGTACGATTATGCTGTGTCACTCCCTACTCAGGAGCCCACAGTGGTTCCCTGTTGCTAATGAGCATCTCTTTTTAACTTTGGAGATATTCTATAAGCCAGCTCCACATCCTATGTTTCTAGACTTATTTTTTACAACTCACCAACGGCAGCAGTCCACTCCAGAGCATCCCAAAGCTACACAGTGCCCAGTTTATTTTTCGTGATAATAGTTCCATATTTGTTGGTTTGATCTTCCCAAACAGATTATTTGTATTTAAAAAATAAGGTTACATTGTACATGTCTTATAAACTTCCCAATGCATTGAATGCAACGAAAAGTAGGCAGTAAATGATAAGACCCCTGAGGATAGGGGCCTTCTTAACAGTCACTGGGCTCAACAAATATTTGTTGATCTTGTTTCTTGATTGCAGTATTTCAATAAATATTTGATTGATTCCCTGATCGAAAAGAGAAACTGAAGTATTCCTGTTATTTTTCTGTTATAAATTCTTTGTAGCAGGTATTCTGTCTGTTTGTGTAAAGGAAATAACATGATGTTGTCTACAACAGGGATTGATTGACATTGAAAAATAAAAACCCACATCATTCTTCTAACAGTTACCCTGAGGCAGCTTTTTGGGAGAGACCTGAGTATCTGACTAATTTCTGAAGGGTGATTTATGGTATATATGGCTAATGAGAACAGGGCAACTCTGGATAGATATCTCTAGGTATATCTTACAGCTATAAATTATGGTTAATAATCACAAACTAAAAATTCCAAACCCTTAATATGTTAAGAGATTTGATTCATAAACACTTTTACCCCAATCTTGAAAAATTATATTACCTCAGTATGTTGTAAAGCAGCAAAACAATTATTAAAAAACTGGATTCTTTTTGCAATTATTTTGGACTATGGATTAAAATTGTATTAGAGTCATTTACAACCCCCAAAGTTATTTATTTTCTTTTGTTCCAACTAAAACCAGGAATGGTTTAAAGGGGAAAGATTGAGAAAGGGTGGGCATGTATGAAGCTAAAGTGATATTGGTTTTATTAGTAAAACATGTTTACATAGGAATTGTTAAATAGAAAAGAAAACAGTTTTGTTTAGCAACAAATAGGCAGGTGTAGAACTATAATTTTATAATATTATTGATGATTGTGGGGAAATTTTACTCTTAGTACTGTATTTAAATCACAGAAGTATTGTAAAATAATTTGAATTCTGTAAATGTGAAAGTATGTGACATTCCTTCCCTCTCTCCTTCTCTTTCTCTCTCTCTCCCCCGACCCCCTGCCCTGCCACCATCTCCCCCTTACTCCTGAATTCATCTGATCATATTAGATCTACCTTCTTACTCAAAACAATAGCTTTACAAGAAAATTCCAATATGAAATTACATTCTGGCATACAAGTACACAGATAACCTTTTTTGATGATGGAAGGTTTGTTTTGGGGCCCTCCGCAGTAGGCTCATATCTGAATACTAGAATGAGGCTGTATGTCAATATTCCTAAGTAGGAGGAACA
Source organism: Monodon monoceros (assembly GCF_005190385.1). NCBI lineage: Eukaryota > Metazoa > Chordata > Mammalia > Artiodactyla > Monodontidae > Monodon > Monodon monoceros. The sequence continues at coordinate 84,631,286 of NW_021703767.1, forward strand.
CTGTGGCTCTGGTCTTATTCAACTACTTAACAACACCCAGCGCACAGGACTCTCTCTCCCTTCCACGCCTTTGTACATGTCATGCCTTATTGCTATAACAGAAGCACTCTTTCCTGCCTGTCTCACCTCGGTAACTTCTATTTATCCATGAGGTCCTGATTAGCCCCCATACACCCCAACACCTCCCCCTAGCACACCACACACCCACCCACACACACCCGTACCTTTGGCTAGGTCAGGGACCCTTTCTCTCTCAGTGTGCTCACAGCACTCTGAACTTGCCTCTTTCATAGCGGGTGAAACCTATATTGTCACTTGTCACCTTACTTGATTTTCTTCACACTTGCTGCTTGAGGACAGGGAGATGTTTTAATTTCCACAAAATACCAGCACCTAGTCCAGTGCCTGGCATCGAAAAGAAACTCTGTGTGCATTGATTTAATGAATGGATAGTTGATGAAATCTTATTCAAAATTCTTCACAATTACTGAATAAATACAAGCAGTTTTATTATTAGATTATTAACTCTTCAAGGGTGAGGACTATAAACTATGTTTATGAACCCTCAGTGCCTACAGCAATCTTTTGCTCACCGATGTATTGAAAGAAATGCTTGCTGCAGGGTTGAATTGCTACTTTCAGATATAATCAATAACTATGCTAAGGTCCTTGATATTTCCTAATTAGTAAAAGTTGGGGCAGAGGGAAGTTGGTTTTCTCAACAGAGGATACTAGTTTGTAAGTTTTATAGAAATTATCTGTTGTTGCTTCTAGAGCAAGCTTTCCAAAATTTATCTGATAGTGAGAATCATCTGAGGGCCAGTCACAAAAATATAGCTCTCTTGCTCCCACCCCAGACCTACTGCATTAGAGTCTCCAGGAGTGGGGATTTTCCTCTGACTTGGGAAGTTTGGGATACTATTCACAGGACTTAAAAGCAGTCTTACCTAAGTGCTCTGATAGCCACATTTTATATTCAAAATTATAAATTTGCTTTTTCCTCAGATTATACAAAGTACATTCTATCTTAGTGCATCAGAATGATTCCAAATACTAAAAAGTTTCAACTTAGTAGAAGTCCATAATAATTAGGATTCCTTTGTGAGCCAGATTTTCTGATTTGATTAGCCTTGGGCCTGTTCCAATTAAATTTAAATACGAGCTCAAAAAGAGACAGTGAAACTTCAAAAGCATCTCATCAAGGAGAAAACTGAGAATGGCTCCTTTTCCAGGGATTTGGCCATTCCTACAAACTGATGGTACTCACCAGGTGAGTCTTTAACCTTCTCCCTTGCACACCAAACAGGCACACATGTGTGTAACAGCTCCCTGCCACCACCGTAAAGCAAATTACGAGGAACAAAGGACATTAGCCTTCCGGTGCTTAGGAGGGAGGTACCCTGAAGAAACACACAGGGGACACAGAACAAACAAGGAAGAACTAAGCGGCTAATGAACAGGACAGGAAACTAAACCAGAAAAATAAACAGGCAGAAAAAGCAACTGGTGACCAAACAAAGGAGGAGGATGACTCCGCCGAACCCAGGAGCCTGGTGCTCACCTGGGGCACACCTGCTGAACAGGTGAAGGGAAGCGGCTGGGGCTGAAGCCTTCTGTGGGTCCCAGCCCCCACTCCTCCACACCCTGAAACAGCGAGGGTGGCAGAGTCACCAGGAGAGCTGTGTCTGTGGCTCCGTGCTCTTTTGCCCTGATGGAAGACCCATAAATACTTTATTACGAAGAGCCCATAGACAAGGCAATGTTTACAGCAAACAAGTAGCAGGAAGGATGGACTGAAACTCATCAAAGCTATAATGTTCACTTAATTAAAAGAAAGCTTCTGCTTCTGCTGGGTAACTAGGTTCAACTCGAGCCACATTAGAGGTGAGGAGGACAGTAAGAGTGGTTATCAATAAATATTTGTAATTTGTTTGCAATGCAAAAATCCTTTCTTTGGGAGGCTCCAATGTAAGTGGACACACATATTAAATATAACTAACAAATATTTATTAAGCACCAGTGCTATATAATGTACATATTAAATATATTTTGTTAAAGACAGTCAACCCGACAGTGACGCTGCATGTGTAAAAGCGCCTGAAAAGAAAGGTTTGATTATTAACATGTTTCTCAAATGCTCATGTGAAGTTTATTTGGGGTGGGGTAGAAGAGTGGGTGGGGAATTGTCAGAGAATATTCAAAAGATTGATTCTCTTTATAAAGGGACACAATGAAATTTGCCATTTTCTGATTCATACAGAGCTTTCCATGAAAAGTTCTATTTTTTTAGTGAAATTATATTTGTCCTGCTTGAAAACACTCTTGCACATTTTCTTAAGGAAAAAACTTCAAAGGCAAGTTAGAACCATTTCTGTATTTCTTAACTTTCGATTAATCAGAGGGGGAAATATTTTTCATGGGTATAGAGCCAAAAGTGAGGTTGATGCACAAAATTTGAGCCATGAAATCTTATGTTTCCAAAATGCAAGGCACAAATTTACCTCTGCAATTTATTTCTAGCAGCCAATGAAAAGAGGGAAGCGCTGCCAGTTCCAAGATCTAGTATATACATGAAAGCAAAAACCAAACCAATTCTTCAAACCAAGAACAAAAATATGGATACTGAGACCAGAGAGAAATGTCTCCCATACCTGCTCTTAGAGAGGATTCTGAGCAACAGAAAAAAAAGAAAACCTCTATAGTCCTTATGATAAATATCCTTTGCTTCAATTTCTTATTTTTAATTTAAGCTATCTTGCCGAATTGTATGAATTACTGTAAGAATTTAAATCTGTTTAGAACAAGGTTGGGATAAGTCAAGAGAGAGAAAAATATACCTGTCTGAATTAGGAAATGGAGACCCAACCTTCTGGAGGCCCTTTTCCATTCGTTTTCTAAGTATCTGTTCAGTCTCACTGTTTTACTTTTCTAAGAAAAACTTTGGGAATGCCTTCGTCACTCTACAAATAAAAGTCCTTTTGGATTATTGTACCAGAGAAATACAAAGGTGTGGCTTTCTTAGCCCTCACAGTTCTGGGCCCGCCCTGTGGATGTCCAAGAAAAGGAGCTAAGTCCGTGTCTCCCCATTCATGTTGACCTTTAGACAGAACACACCATAGAGAATAGCCTGGCACTTGAGCTTATCAAAAAAGTAGACTTTTTTTTTCTCACCCTTGGACATTTGCTCTTTTCCCAAAACCGCCCTGTACTTTCCCATCTCTGCACCTTTGCCTTACTTAGTGTCTGCCTCTGGAATGCTTTTCCCTTCCCACATCTGTGTCTTGTCAGCTTGTAGAAATCATACATCTTTTCTAGGTCAATCCAAATGCCACTTCTTCCAGGAAGACTTGTCTGCTTACCCAAATGTGATCACCCCTCCCAAATCTCCCAGAGTCCGTCAACTAACATAGAATAAGAACACATTCTGCACTGCATCTGAGACACCTATGGATAAGCTTTATTTTGTCAATTTGGTCAAAAATTCCCTGGGCGATTTTTTTTTTTTTTTTGCAACTTCCCGTGAATCTGTAATTTTTCCAAATAAAAAGTTAAAAACAATTCCCTGAGGATATTCAACTTCATACATCTCTCCCCAAAGATCTAAGACAGTGACCGGCACTCAGCAGTAGACCCTTGACAAGGACTGTGGAGTAATGTCCTGAGTGAACTTTGGGCTTATCTTTCCTTCCTACTTGGGAAAACCTGGGACAAATCGCTTAGTCTTTCTAAGCCTCAATTTTTCATCTGTCAACTGAGAATAATAATGTCACTTCACTGGGTTATTATGCAGATAAAGTGAGATAATAAATGTGCTAGTATTTCATTAGTTGTGAGCACTGTGGCCATGTTAGTTATTATTATGATTGATACTAAAGCAACTGTATATGTACAACCCTCAGAGTTGCCCTCAGTGCCAGTCAGTTGTAGGTGGAATAATTCTACGACAGTTTTAGCTTGTCACCCTTCCTATCTCCTTGTCATACTTTATGACATTCTAGAAGCACTCTTTTATCTTTCGATCCCTCCCTACTGTCCCCAAAATGACCTATTCTATCTTCTTCATTAGGACTTAGAGATAGTTGGAAGAACAGAAAACCAGAGCACCTTCATAAAGTTGTGCTCTGGAGCATTTATAACATGACTGTATGTTTATAGTCAAAACATTTCTAATTCAGTTTGTGCTCTGAAAATCATTATTCGGTATGAAATATTTGTATGAAGAAAGGCCCTGACTTATAAACACCAACTCATGAACCGTCCAGTTTTGGCCTAGAACAAGTGTCCTAGAACAAGGACTTCAGCTGTATACCACCAGAAATTCAGGACAGGCCATTGGCGGTCTTAGTAGGAGACAGTGAGGAACTTCATGGGAGGAAACCCCATTAACCAAGAGAATGGAGTTCACAGACTGGATGCAACAACAATGGTGCATCATGCTGTGTCCTACTTAGATAGTTCTCAGGCTTAGGACTCATACTACCACTTTAACAGGAAAAATATATTAAAATAGCTTAATTACTACAGAAGAATGCTAAGAAATGCAAGTCAGAACTTCTTTGTGAGCCCACTAACAGAGGGTAATCAAGGGAGAAGGAGGTTCAGTATCTTTTTCTCTATAGTTCAGAGACTACTAAAATCCAAATTAGAGCAAGGAATAGAAGTTTTGCTACACATCAGAAGGAACTGATGATTTCCCTGGTGTGACCTGGGCCCCATGCGGCCAGTGTTAGAAGCAGGAGAGGACTTCAGTGGCAGAGGAGTTGACCCAGTGCCCTGGGACATGCCTCGTCATCTGAGACCACGTAGGGCGGACCCCTTGTGGTGGCTATGGGATCTGTACCTTAGAGCACACGTGAGACATACCATAAATGCACCATGAACTTGAGAAAGAGTGGAGTTGCCACTATTCTGTGGGTAGGGACCAAGCCAGACAAATGCTTTTCAATTTTATTAATGTAACCCTCTCAAACCCCTCCCCAGGGCTTGGGGAATCATGGGTTATTCCCATGTAATCCATCTCACTAACTGACTTCTCTCCATGATCCAACTTTACGCACTCACCTTTGCCATCAGGATCACCAGGAACTCATGCTGGCCCAAATCCATCTCATTTTGCTCCTTCTTCTTTAGCTCTAGTTTCAACTACTCTTTTTTCATCTTCATGCTTGTGTTCAGGAAAGGAGGTGGAAGGAGCCAAGAGGAAGTGTCCTTTTGTCCTGAGTTGAAACAAAGAATCCCCTTTCCTATGGAAGCACAGCTGTTCATAGTGTGTGGCTTCCAAAGAGCTCTGAGAATTCTAGACTAAGAGGTTTTGCTGTGATCTAAACTTCCTTACACTGATTATATCATTCCCATGGGACTATGCGACTTGTATTCCAACCAACCAATTTCTTCAGCCATATCTTCCAGACTGAGAGGTCTATAAGGAGAAGAACTTGACTCACTTATTTTACACTCACTCCGTAAGAGGGACTTGCTTCATGTTGGTTGAATTGAATCATATAATTTAGGGATCATCTATTTTAGCCAATACAGCCTTGAGATAGGAAAAACTTTTTCTCAGCCTCGGGGCTTCAATAGTCTGCTATCGCCTAATTCAAATGACATTTTCCTGTTAAGTACATGGTCCACACCACTGAGTTCTATCATATATTGTCTATCATTCATCAATATAGTGATATAAATATAATTAACATGTTTTCTCTTAATTTGGTTAAGTGCTATACTTGGTGGCATTTTTACTCCATCTCTACTGAATTCAATAGTTAGATATGATTTCTTTTGTGCTAAAAATAACAAAGATAGTATTTGGAAGAAATCACAATGGACGAGCTGATAAATTATTTATAGCAATTTCCAGCAGCCTGCCAATCTGTTTTGTAATGTAGTCGAATCTTAATTTTTAATGAAGGAACCTATGAAAATCTGCTGGGGTGAAAAACATGACCTCTAAATGATACCACAAAGGAGCCCATCACGTAGGTGGGCGGACCCTTCCTTTCCCATCACCTCACGAGGGCTTCACCTCCAGCTGACCTTACCTGGTCCAAGCCGAGGGGAGGTGGTTGGTACAAAACCTAAGACAGGAAAGGTGGAGTGAGGGAGAAGCCCAGTTCTGAAAGGGGATAAAACAAACCACCTTGGGAGACCATTGTGTGCCATTTCAAAAGTTTGTTTTGACTAATGCTCTGTGCTATTCAATTTTATATCCTTAACCTGTTGTGTCTGTTTCTAGTAAAAAAAAAAATAATAATAATCAGGGGAAATTAAGGACAATGAGAGAGTATTAGTGAATACAGATAGAGGAGAGATGAAAGCAGCCCTGTGGAGGGAGTGCCGCTTTATCTCTGATGATACATCTTAATGTGAAGTTTGTCAATCCCATTTTTTGTTTGTTTGTTTGGTTTTTGGTTGTTTTTTTTTTTTTTTTTTTTTTTGCGGTACGCGGGCCTCTCACTGTTGCGGCCTCTCCCGTTGCGGAGCAACAGGCTCCGGACGCGCACGCTCAGCGGCCATGGCTCACGGGCCCAGCCGCTCCGCGGCATGTGGGATCTTCCCGGACCGGGGCACGAACCCGTGTCCCCTGCATCGGCAGGTGGACTCTCAACCACTGCGCCACCAGGGAAGCCCTGTCAATCCCATTTTTACCACGTGTGCTTCAGTAAAAAAGCATTTGACTTCATATAGTCTTGCTCCTGATTAAATTCCCCAAATTGTTAATGGACCTTTTGCTGTTCAGAGAAATCCGACAGACCTGCTCACTTTGAGCTGTTGCATATTAAATGTTAGAACTTGTATGATCTTGGGGATCATTTGCTCCAAACTCCTCACTGAGCAGATGAGGAAACTGAGGCTCAGAAATGTTAAGTGGCTTGCCCAGGGTCACACAACAGCAAATGAAAAGGTCATAGAGTAGTTCACGTCCTTTGAATCCTGGCTTCATCCTTTCTAGTGCATATTCTCTTCCATACCCTGCCATCTCCACCAGGGACATATGCATAGGGTCTGAACCCTAACATGTTTATTTTAAACCATGCTTTTCCTCAATATCCCTGTTGTTTTACTTCCTTACTTGCTTTACTCCTTTACTTACACTACTTCTTTACTTTACTTCAGCCTTTCTTCGACAAACCTAAAGAAGGCACTCTATGAAAAAGAGTCATACTGTCTTTTACCGTGGGGTTCTCTGAATTTAAAATAGTAGAAGGCAGTGAAACAGTGATAACACATTTGAGGAAAAGAGGGCAAATCAGATGATGAAGAGAGCAGAAGCCTCACCTGCCTTAATACCACTCTGAGGGGAGCAAGGGAGACTTCCTTTGTGAATGACGAAGAAAGAAGTTGTGATCTGTTTGTGCAAAACTTCAAATCATTTAACCAGACAAAACAGAGTTTAATTTAGCCGACAAGAACACTATGAATCACTGGGGTGGTGGAAGGTGAAACTCCCTTTGATACTCATAATTAGAAAATTGTGAGCAGAAATTGCTCACGTAAAATAAACTTTCAGTTGTGTTGCAACATGTTGGAGAAACAGGTAGAGACGGCTTGAAATTTCTTAATTGTTGAAATTCCTGCAGCTTTCGCAAAGGGCTGTATGAATTGAAACCTAAATTTATCATCATGTCTGTGCTCCATGACTTAGTATAGCGCACTGGGTAATGATCTAGTCTAAGGGATTGCCAGTTGTATTGATAATATTATAAACTGTGCATTTGTTAAATGCAAACTTATTTTAAGATGGTATTGCAGCCCCAGTGGCCCTCTATTTTGCTATCAACTGAGTTAAACTTGGAGCAATATAGTGAAGAAATAAAAGGACCTATTTTCTATGAGTTAAAACAAGATAGAAATAAGAAATTAAGTTACTATTACTCATCAAAAATAATTTTGTCCTTTTATGAAGATTTTCAAAGATAATAAAATAAGAGAGATCATATAATATACAATTTATGTACCCATCACTTAGATCTAATAATTTTTAACACTTGCCATATTTGCTTCATATTGATACGTTTTGTTTCTGCTGAATTCTTTTGAAGTAAATTTCAGACACCATGACATTTCACTTCTAAACACTTTAATATACGTCTATAAAAATGTGAATATTTTTGGTATAACCACAACACCAATATCTCTACTAATATAGTTAACAGATATTTCCTAAAAGTGCCTAAAACCCAACTGATAATCAATTTACCCCATATATATTTTATAGCTGGATTTGTTTAAACCAGGATCCAATTAAGACCACACATTACATTTAGCTGTTATGGCTCAAATTTCTTGTAATCCAAACCGATAGCACTTGTCCACTCCCCCTACCAACATACATTTTTTTATGTAAGATTGACTTTTTTACATGACTACAGGCTAGTTGTCCTGTAGAATGCCATATTGTTTTTGGTGACGGTTTAACTTTTTCTTCTATTCCCTGTGTTTCCTATAAACTGGAATTTTTGCCTATAGGTCTAATTAAACTCAAGTGAAACATTTTTCGGTAAGAATATTTCATAGAAATTTAACAGTTCCACTCCTACATACACACCTAAAAAAAATGAGAGCACATGGCCACCAGAAAAAGTCTCATTACAAGAATGTTCATAATAGCATCATTTACAATCACTCCAAATTGGAAACAACCTAAATGTGCATTAACAGAAGAGCGAGTAAACAAAATGCAAGATATTCATACAATGGTGTACTACTTAGCACTTAAAAGGAATTAACCAGTGATACACACATTAGTATGGATACATCTTAAAAGCATACTACTGAGCGAAAGAAACCATTCATAAAAGTGTACATATTCTGTGATCCCATTTATTTGAAGTTCAAGAACCTTCAAATTAAACTATGATGTTAGCAATCAAAACAGTGGTTGACTTTGGAAACAGGGGAAACTGGCTGACTCTAAAGGGGAAGGAGGGAATTTTCTGGGGCAGTGGAAAAGTTCTATATCTTGACTTGGGTGTGGTAACACGGGTGCTCAGATTTTTCAAAACTCATTGAACTACCTTGACTTTTATAGTATGTAAGTAACAGCCCAATAAAAGGAAAAAATAGGTGGCTCTACATACATCATATCGCATTTCTCAAGATACACACAGTTATTATTTGTGACACTAAGATTGATCACTAGAAAACATAAACATTTTAGTGTACTTTTTAATTAAAAAAAAAGCTGAGTGAGAGCATGGTGAGAATTCCAAGATCAGAGACACCTTTTGGATACAGTCCAATTTTTTTCCTCAAAATCAAACTGAGCCCTCTGAAAACGAAAAGGTTGTTCTTACCCTTTTGTGAGAAAGTGGTGGGAATGGATGAACTGAAACAAAATCTCATGTAAAAGTAAGGAGTAAGGAGATGCTGATCCAGAAAGATGAGAAATTTAGGAAAGAGTGAGAGAAAAAAGGTCCCAGGGACCCACCCACCCACAAAATCACAAGGGAATCACAGTGTACTTTTCAGAGAGAGGAGGGCTCAGGAGCCGAGTTGGTGGAGATCTGCTGTGATAAGCAGCCCCTCCCTAGCTTGGGCCCTGCAGAGTCTCCCAGCGCAGGGCCCTCTGCGGACACCAGCCCAGCCACCCCTGTCACACCCTGGACTTCAGTGCCTGGAACTGAGCCTGAAGAGGGGACAGCACTGCCCAGTTCTAGCAGCTGTGTGGCACTCAGGACTTCTCAGGCTAGGGGCCTGTGTGTCTCCTGGTTAGATGGGGTAATCTGAAAGCTCACTAAAGCGTTTTGTCCTCATAATTCCCAGAGGGATTATTGCTTCACTGATGGTTTTTAATCATAGCATGTCGTGAAACAACATCGATATAAAAAGAAATATTGACACAACCCAGAGGGCTGAGGCTTCTGAGTTTGACATTTGTAATGGTGGGTCTGACTTTAAGAAAACCTGAGGTACCAAATCCTAGATGCTATAAGCTGTTTTCACAAGGCAGGCTGCAGGGAAGGTTCACATTCACATTGCAAAAGGATGTTTCACTTTATAAAAATGGTTTACCACCGGTTTCCTTAGATCATCTATCCATCCCCTCTTCCCCCTGACACACACACACACACACACACACACACACACACACATTGGTCACAGGACTCACAGTCAGTCGTTCCTTCTCTCCCAGCTGGCGAGAACACAGGCCGTGCATCACCAAGCCATAGGCAACTTTCCAGAGACGGGATGGGATTTATGTTTTCTTTGTGATGTGTGCGCTGTATTATGAAGTCTTCTTTCTATTAAGTATTTCAGAGCCTTAAATCTATAATCTTTCAAAAGTTCTCCTTAAGGAAAGGTATGGAAGAATGATTATTAAAACATGTATTGAATGAAAACATGTTCTATCTTAATGATAAACTATAAATCAAGTTAAAAGGATATTGTCTCACCAGAAACTATATTATTGAAATATGATAATGCTCTGTGGCCTCCTATGATTTGAATCATTTAATCTATTTATTTATTCATTTATACCCTCTTTCCAATATATATTTGAAAATGTTTACAAAATACATGTGATTCCAAGGGATAAAATAAGAGATTGTCAAATCAAGATAGAAGGAAAATATGGGTATGGAAATAACACCAGGGCAAAGTTTAACATGTGTTGTCATGTCTTGTCCAGTACTAGAGGCAGGAACAGATTTAGCCCTGAGCTTACTGGACTCAGGTATAGCAATAAAACCTTGCTCAGGAGAAATTCCTCCAGTGGATCCTCATGAAGGGGGCAAGGTGTGATGAGAAAGACTTTTCCCATCTCCACCTCAGATAGTGAGTTTCACTTAATTACTTCTCATGGTGCCCATCAGTTCATGGCTAAGGCCAAAGTTAAATGTAATAAAAGCAATTGTCCAAAGAACTCCCACCTCCCAAAAACCAAAGTGTGATCTAAGTATGTAGCCTTTGGAACAATGGCTTGATTTAGAGAAATGTATGGGCAGCACATCCTTCCAATTGTCTTCCTTGAATACGGTATTTCCTACTTGTGTAATTTTCAAGAAATGCAGAGTAGAGAGTTTAAGTCTCTGGCAACAAATGAAATAACAACTGAGCTTTTATTGAGCACTAAATATGTACCAGACGTTCTAAGCACTTGACATGTATTATTTAATCTTCAGGATGATGTCATGAGGTTATCATTCTCATTTTTAACAGATGATTTAAAGAGGCATGGGAAGGTGAAAGTGTGTTCAACTTTTACCTTCCCATGCCTCTTTAAATCATCTGTTAAAAATGAGAATGATAACCTCATGGCATCATCCTGAGGATTAAATAACACCGAAGTATTAGGGAATAAAAACTGGGCAGTCTGACTCCACCGTCTTATACTGATTTTAGGAATATAGCTCTGGTAGGTCACTAGTGTAGGTCAGAGCCTAGAGAAGGAAAGACTTGGCTTATGTCTCCCCAAACTCAGAAACCTGACCAGGTCAACTGCCTGAATATGTCCATCTCACCTCTTCATGAATGTGATTTTGTCCATTTTTTAAAATAGCCTCAAAATAATAGTATAGATCCAGAAAGATATGTACGAGGAAAAGATAGCCACCCACCTTTTACAGGATACCTTTCATAGGAAAACACATCTCTTCCCAATCACAGGAGTCTCCCCAGGTCTGTCATCCAGTCTGATATGTTTTAGAGCATTTTAGGTTAACCTAAAAGTGCAGTTAGAAGCCTACTAAAGTGAATTGACCTTGCTATATGTCAAGTGCTTTACATTTTTCTTTAGTTCACTGAAAAGCCTTAAAGTCAAAGGCCAGTGGTTCTCAAAGTGTGGTCCCTGGACTGGAAGCATCAACATATCCTGAGAACTTACTAGACATGTAAGTTCAGGGACCCCACCCAGACCTACTGTTTCAGACACTCTGGGGGCAGGGCCCAGCAATCTGAGTTTGAAAATGTCCTCCAGGTGATTCTGATGTACCCTAAAGCCTGAGAACAGCTGCCCTAAACCAGCTGCCCTCTTCAGCAGAAAGGCTAAGGCAGGACATGGCTTTTATCTCTCAAGAGATGATAGTATGATGGAATTGGAAGGAACCTTGGCAATGACCTCCCAGAACCAATTCCCTTTCTCATAGATGAGAAACCTGAGGCTCAGGGAAGTAGAGTGATTTGCCTGAGCTCACACAGCAAGTGAGTAGACAAAATGGGCTTGACCCAATTTTCTTGACTCCAGGTCTGAAGTTTTTCCTCTGGCACCAATTCTTATTTGTCCTCTGACAGTTATATTACCTTCAGTGGTGATTTTTCTCTCTTGTCTGCAATGTCTCTGTGAGCGAAACCTTGTAAAAGTGGTTGCTGTATTCACTCCCCTGAATCTTTCTCATCCTGACCTCGGATCCACCTAAGAAGGTGAATGAGCAGGTACTACAGTGGGTGATTCACTCTCTCATGTCATCCTGTTCTGTGTACGTTGAAAATGCTCCAAGCCAGTGAACTCCTCTCTAGAACTACTGACGCTCATGTTTTTGAAAGCTTAAGAAGAACTTACATTCCATTTTCTGAAGAACCCTAAGCTGAGCTTTCAAATCATTAGTTATAACGATCATCGGAGAATGCAAAAATCCTAAATGATGCCTTTTTGTTAGGGTTTCTAGTTTCCCTGAGTTTTCCAACACTTTTAAACACATAGAAACCTGAGAAGACAAGTTATTTAACTTTCCTGTGCCTCAGTTTCCTTGTGTAAAATAATGCTTCACTTAAAGAAATGTTATGCAAATTAGGTAAAATGATATACACCAAGCCTGAGGCCTCGCATAAAGTAGATGCCTAATAATTGTTAGTTCATTCTCCCTCCTTTCTTCCTGGTCTTGTTGGTCTTAATATCTGACAGGTGATTGGAGGTACCATGTAATTATTAATGACTTTTCAAAGACAAACATAGGAGCAGTTCATCTTGTCCCATAAGAAGCTGCTGGTTGATGTCTCCTTTTTCATTTTTCCCTGTGGTTGTTCTAAGGGATTTGCTCTGTTTTGTATTAATTGGATTCATACGTCCTAAACTTTCCTTTATCAACCTTCCTTCCTGGGACAGGGAAAACTAGATGACAGGGCCTACCAAAGAAAAGCATGTCATCTGTTGGCTTCAGGAGAGTGGATCTAAAGGGGCGAACTCTGTGTTATGCTCTTGGGGTACATCAGTAATTTTTAGAGCAGTAATTTAGGTTGACATTGAATAAAAGAAACTTTAATCACATATGATTTTCCCGTGGCATGTTTTGGGTGAGCACTAGAGAGATAGAGGATAAAAAGAGTCCCTTGAATTGTGTTTTGGTTGCTCAAGTTCTGCAAAATTCAAGCATGGATTTCATAGTTTTGAAAAGAATCCGTATTTTAAAACAGTAGAAGTTGAGCTTTATGCTGCATTGGTGTAGCAAGCTTGCCTTTTTTTAAAGTCTGTCTATGAATCCTCACCTATCATTTCACTTACCTTTTCACTCTTTGTTCTACTGGTATCACAGATATCATTTTTCTATAAAACAACGTTGCCCAGTGTGTGTTTTCTAACCATCAGGGCAGGCTGCCTGACCTGCAAACCCAGTTCTTCAAGCCATCATCAGTATTAATATTCACCATTACAATCTGTGGAATTAGGAGGTAATAATAGTATTCACAACAAACTACAGAGGTCTGTGGTAACTTACTCTGATTCCCCACCAAATGTCCTAGAATGCTTATGGAAGATTGAGATAATATTCCAACTGCCTGGCGATACTTCTTGGAAGTAGCTGTTTATTTTGTTCTGGTGTTGTTTTAAAGTATCTTAAAAATGTCTTGAAGTATATATTCTACTTCCACTTCACTAAGTACTAATTTGGTTATTTAATAGTTGACACTCCCTATCCAAACACTAGGTCAGACTCTGAAATTTCGCCTTGTCACTTTCCTGTGAACATATACTGCTCAAATTAAAATATAACTGACAAAAAGGTAATAGAAATGGATGGTTATTCCACTCCAAGAGACGAAGGGAAAAGAAAATCACCTTTGCGAGGGTTAACTTTCTCAGAATCAGATATTGGTCCTAGCTACAGTTTCATGTCCCCCACCGGCTGCCAGAAGGGCAGTGAGCGAGGTAAGGGCGATGCTGGAGATAATTGGTGGTTTCTCATGCAGTTCTGTTTACCTCGGAGAATGGCTCAGATTCATGGGGTGGCTCATCTGTTTGTTTCCCAGGAGTGTCCTCCTCATCAGGTACAAATGACTTGTTGTTCCCCCTGTCCCGTCTGCCTCCTTGGTGACGGATAGACGAGAACTGTTCCCTGTGCTCTGGGACTCTAATGTGATCTGGGTCGTGCTGGTGGCAGGAGGGGAGGGGGTGGGGGGCATCGAGGGGAACAAGGGGAAGTTAACACTAGGGGAACTACAGTCTTTCTTGGAAAAGAAAGTGTGTTTGTGTTCTAGGGCTAGTGCCCTTCTCTCACAGCTGCTATAATATTGATCTAGCCGTGATTCAGGGTTCGATGTTAACATCACCCTCGTCAGTGGGAAAGTGAGCCAGGGAAATGGAGAACTCAGTATTTCTTCTGATGAAGCAACTCCAAGAAACTAAATATTACAAGGAGGGTGCGGGAAGGAACACCACTTCTTTGAGTCTCATGGTAGATACAGGAGCCTTGAAATGAATAGTAATACCTCTGGCTTTTATAGCTCCCCTATAACCCAGGGGCTTGAAGCTCATTGTACGTTAGTCAAAATCACCCTGTCAAGGGAGGCGATCTCAGGATACATATTAAGCAGGAGGAAATCGAGGCAAGAAGATTAGCCGCTTACCCAGATTCCCATACTAATACTACCATTGGCAGAGCTGGGAACTCACAACGCCCCGTTTATCCCATGACCTGTGGTTTGGACAGATGGCCACCTCACGGGAGCTCGCAGGACGCTCTAAGAGCTAATGGCTCTCAGTCCTCAAGCATTTCCACTATCTGCTTGTTAGCATGCCTTGAATTTCCACCACTAGCAAGACAAGTGTTTGAACAAGTTATTGTATCTCTACAAGAACGCCCTTTAAAGAATCTATTAATAACCACCATGCTTTGAGTGTCTACTGTGTTTTGCCTAAGCACTTTTTATACAATAGTTCTCATCCTTAAAATAGCCCTGCCAGGTAAGTATTAATACATTAATGTAAAATCAAGAAGCAACTGAGGGCCATTAGAGTTCAGGGAACTTGCCCAAGGAGGGTAGTGAAGCTCAGAGAATTTAAATAACGTGCTCTAGGTCACACAGATAAGAAGTGCTGAAGCCCCAAATTGAGGGATGCCAGGTTCCAAAGCTTGTACTCTTCTGTGGAGTCATGCTTCCTCTTTTAACCTTTTCCGGGGGGAACTTAAGCCATCTGCACCTTTCCTTGATAAGTTTATCAAAGGTTAACAGACTAATCACCTTGCAAACTGGAGCAAGATTGAGAAAGGGAGAGAGGCAGGTGGTGGGCTTTAGGGAACTGGGTGGAGGAGAAGAGGGGAGGTGGCCTAATATATAAGGCACACTTTGCCTCATTCATAATTGTGCCAGGCCCCTGCCAAGTTTCCTTGTAGGTGAGTGTGCCACTGCCCAGTGCTGCAACTCAGCTTCTTAGAAACCTGGCCATTCAAGAGAGAACTCTTTACGTGTTACGTTTCACTCATCGCGGCCTTCCTATGCAGATGGACGTGATCCTAACCAACTTCGTTACACAAACTTTACATCACTTCTTGGTGGCTCCTTAGCCATCATTCCATTGCCATCTAGACTATGAGCTGCTCCAGGGTAAGGACTGTGTCCTATTTACGTCTGAGCCACCATGACAGTGTCTTGAAACACATAAATGTTCATAGGGAAGAACCATTAGAGGAGTGTTGGTAATGACTTCATTTTACTTGCTGTCTTCATCACCATGGCCTATAGGAGATGAAAAATTTGGTGCTGAGGCAAGAAGAAACAGTGAGACCTTACCTCTAAAGTTAATCACTTAGATGTTTATTAAGAAACAAAGCAAGGTATTGTGGGAAATTCAAAGATTTGGAAAACTCTTTGGTGGCATTTGCAATGTAGTTAAGAAAACAGAAAAATTAAGAACAAAGTATAATAGAAATTGAGGTACCTAAGAGCAGAATTCAACGAATTGTATAATGCAGGCTCAGAGATAGCGTGGTGGAGAAACTGGCTAAGTTAGTATGAGAAATGTTTAACAGAGATGACATATATGACCTTGACTTTGAAGGTCAAGTAGACAGAGGACAGGGATTGCCAGAGGGAGCTATTCTGGTCAACAGAAGAAAGGTTAATCAGAGGTGACTTTGTTTAGAGGAATGGCAAATAAAGAAATACACTTGGAAGATAGAGCACATGGAGAGATGTAGTGGCAGATGGGAAAGAAAAATAGTTTATGGAGAGCCTAAACCTTATTTTAGAGGAAGAAGGGAACCAGGGAAGGTTTTTGAGAAGGAAAGCAACGTGATCAGACTTGTGTTTCAGAGCCACCCTGTAGATAATATGGAAAGGAAATTGCTCTGTGAAAGCAGGCAGGCTAAGTGATTTCTTGACTATTTTCTTTGATCCTAGGGTAAGAGTCCTTTGCAACATTTACTTTGCAGAGGCCATAAAACCACATCAAAACGAATCATGCACTATCATCCTCTAGGTTTCTGGTTCCAGTGGGCCTGATGCAATGCTTAGGTTTACTGAAATTTCAAGTAATCAGAGTGGGAGGGAAATCATTTTAGCAAACACAGGCCATTTGTGTAGAACACCAGATGAACTCACAGTCAAAGTCTGTGTCAAGGAGAGTGAGAATCATCACCGGGCAGGTTAGGGAGGGCCCTCCTATTTCCTGTGCCCAGTGGTGAGCTGAGTGGGGGGGGTCCATTCTGTCTCACCCAGGACAGTTAGGACTCGAGACACCTTCTGCGGTGAATCTTGGTACCTCGACACCAGGAGCACTTCGCCTGGTTTGGGTAGTTTGTGTTTTTGTTCCATCAGGCATAATGCTGCCGAGCACTTAGAGGCACATTTTCCGCACAGTGTGTAGGGATTTAGTGGTACAACTCCCATTCACATTAATAGAAATCCCACCAGGAAATCTCCGTCTGGGCCACACTGAAAATTCACCCCTGATTGTTCTGTTTGATTTGTTTCACCTGTGTCTTCCTCCCTTCTGCCCTGAGGACATTTGTGGGCCCGTTAGTGCCAGCCTGAGCTCCGCACTGAGTTTTAATCCCCAGTCTAAGTGAGGAGACTCAGAGGTATCTTTATTGCAGAAAGAAAGGGTGGATTTAGAGTGGTTTTATTTGAAGCTATAGTGGTTCTAAGAAAGTCAACAATCCCCTGGGTGCTGCTCTCAGGACAGATATATGCTCACCTTCAAAGGTGAATGTTGTTGTGTTCGGTACGGAAGTGAGAGAAATCGAGTGAATCCCCAGTATGATGGGGGAGCCCCTGGAGCCACCTGCCTGGGGGTTCAGGGCACAGTGGAGTCCAGTCCTGAGAAGATGCAGGCTGGTCAAGTGCCCCAGTGTGGAGAGCATCTGGCGAGGAGAAATCAACCATTTCACTCCAACACACGCTCAGTCATCATACTTCTCACACGATGTGCCTGCCACGTATGCACTTTTGAGGGTAGCAAAGATTATTGCTAAAGGTTGTGAATTGTTACCTATTTTTCTCTAAAATATGTAGTTTCTTTAATTTAATAGTGTCTTTCACAGAGGCTTGATTTGCTTGATTTGCTCTTGCCCATTTAGGTACCACAGCATGCTGATTATTGGACTTTTCACGATGTTGGGGCATGGTGGCTGGTTTGACACCAGGACTCAGCTGACACGTTGTTTCTATCCTTGGCCACTGTCCTTGGCCCGTCTGATGTTCAGCAACCCTTGTCTTTATGTCCTTTCCGTGTGCTCTTGGGTACTGACAATTAAATGAGACCTAAAGATGTGAGCTGTGACTCTTCCCTTAGGATCTCAGTGCTGTATATTTGGGAAACTCGACTTCAGATTCAGGAGAGAACTTTGCCTTACAGCTTCCTCACCACCTAAAAATGTGATTAAGACTATGGACTCTGGAGTCAGACTGCCAGGGCTGACATCCACTGTGTGCCCGTAAACAAATTATTCAACCTCTCCAAGTCATTGTTTTCACCTCTGTAAGATACAGACAATAATAGTGCTATGAAGTAAGCACTAGGGTAAAACTTAAATGAGATAATCCATGTAAAGAACTTAGTACTGTGTCTCCTTCATAGGAAGAGCTCAAAAACTATTGCTATTATTAATTATCATTACTTCTGCAATTCCAAATAGCAGTGCAGGTATTTCATATATAGAAGCAGAAACAATTTAAAGGAGACTTTGAGTATGCTACTTTTCATTCTGCATTATCATCCACTTCTTTACATAATGTGTTCTTTAAAAATTAACCTTTAAAGGTTAGCTATAATAATAATTAGGCAGCATTGTACATGTGTAACACTCTATGGTTTACTCCCAGCCACCATGCGAGATAGGCAGCAATGATACACTCTCCCCATTTCCCAGGTTGGGAAACTGAGTCACAAAATGGTAAATGGCTTCCTAAATGCACATAGCTAGTATGTGATGTGACTGAGACAATCTCAATTTCTGTTTCACTAAATATGGTGTGTTTTATACTTGCAGGGAAGACACACAATAGAAAGAAAACAATAAGATTTTCTGAGCAAACGAAAAGGGAGGGAAAAAAATCTGGGAAAGCTGATGTAATTCACTATCAGAAGAAGCCAAACAGCATTGTCCTGATGCCCTTGTAAAGCCAATCATCTTCGACCTGTAGATGTTTAATTGGAAATGATTTGGAAAAACACAATTCACATTCTGTGGTAGCAACTTGTTTCCTTAAGGGTAATTTCACTCTTAAGTGATCTCAAATTCTACCAGAAAGATGTAAGCAAGAATATTGTACCACAGCCTTCCCAAGGAGCAGCGTCTCAATCTGCATTTTTATCATCATCATGAATTATTTATTAAGAAACAAATTGCTTATAAGGGCACGCTAAAAAAACTGTCCAAACAGAGTGAAAATCTCCTAGATCTCATCTTTGTCTCTGCAAGTTAATAATCTAATGCAATTCCACAAAAGTAAATGCATATACAAACAAACGAAATAACATTAAGCCAAATGGGTCAATGATAAGCGAGTTATACTGTATAATTGAGAGCCTCTGGATCTCTGTTAGGGATTTCATTTTTCGTGCCAAATTTGAGTCTGAATTATCTTCTGAACTGGGGGGAAAAGCAGCAAATGGTGTAGAGACTGCTTATGTTTTCAACCCCTTGAGGACTGGTCTGCACTCTTGCTTTGCCTTGTACCTCAAGCACTTGTCATAGAGTTGACACATACTAGATTGTGGGTAAATGACGCTGGGCAAATCAAGTGAGATAACAGGATAGATACGCAATTAGTTGGAGCTAGATTGACAGAGGGAAAATTCCAAAAACATCCTGAAAGACTTCACGGAAGAGGCAACTACATTAAACAGAGGAGCCTGACCATTATTTCACTCCTGGTGATCCTCTGTGGAAGTCTAGCCACACAATCTCAACTGTAACTTGCTGGGGAAAGGAAAAGCAAGACTGTCCCTACTACTCATTCTCAAAGGAAGAATAGAGATTTAAAAAAATTTACGCTAGGGGCTTCCCTGGTGGCGCAGTGGTTGAGAATCTGCCTGCTAATGCAGGGGATACGGGTTCCAGCCCTGGTCTGGGAAGATCCCACATGCCGCAGAGCAAGTGAGCCCGTGCGCCACAACTACTGAGCCTGCGCGTCTGGAGCCTGTGCTCCGCAACGAGAGGCCACGATAGTGAGAGGCCCGTGCACTGCGATGAAGAGTGGCCCCCGCTTGCCACAACTAGAGAAAGCTCTCGCACAGAAACGAAGACGCAACATAGCAAAAATAAATTAATTAATTAATAAACTCCTACCCCCAACATCTAAAAAAAAAAAAAATTGTGCTAAAAAATTTATTTTTAATAGAATTATTACCTAGTATAATGACATGTGAAAAGCTCACTTTATTTTGTTGTATATAGTCAAGCATATAGCAGAAAGTTCAGTTTGTAGATTAATTTACCAACAAAATAATTCTTTGGCTTCCATTGATCAGTTAGATGAGAGAGGAAGAAGGGAACTGTAGATTGATCCCTGGAAAAGAAAGCCAGAAAGAATTTCTCTCGCAAGGATTGTCCACCTCACTTAACTCTTAACTTCCTGATTCAGAAAGCCATTCAAATGAAAACTTGAATTGAAAATAAGCAATAGACAAATTGTCTCCTCA
Organism: Monodon monoceros; assembly: GCF_005190385.1. Lineage (NCBI taxonomy): Eukaryota > Metazoa > Chordata > Mammalia > Artiodactyla > Monodontidae > Monodon > Monodon monoceros. The sequence continues at coordinate 84,651,588 of NW_021703767.1, forward strand.
AAAATCCCCCTGCTCTAGAGTTTGAGGGCTCCTCGATGTTCCAGAATCCCATGTTCCCTTTTTCCTTATCTCCTCCTGAAGAGTTTTGATTCACTCCTAAGAAATAGTATCTCCTCTCCTTCAATGACTGTCTGTATTTCATGCCTTCTCTTTGGATGCCATATCTTAATTGTAATTATACTCAGAACCAGTTTGTAGCTTCCATGTCAGCTCAGACACAGCAAGGAGATGGTCACGGGGTCCTCGATGGCTCCTGGTAAGAGGTAAGGTTGTTTAAGAAGCATTTGGAGTGGAACTAGAATTCCCAGGAAATCTCATGAAGACTAGATGTTCTTTTGTTAGAGCTTGATCCTGTTTCAAAAGCTCTCTATAACATGGGAGAATGTGCTTGTTAACAAATGTGTATACTTTCCTTTTTCTGTATACAGTGCCCCATTGAAATGAGAATACTTTGGCTAAGTTCATCATTTTGCACATACACATTCACTTACAAGAATTCCAGACCTTGTCCTCTGTGCCAGAGACCTTTCAGTGCTCCCTCCTAGTCCCCAAGGAAATTTTGCTGTTGTCTCCAGTGTCTTGATTTGGTTTGTTTAATAAATATTGAAGTTGCGCATAATAGAGGGATGAGGTTCAGGACAGATAAACAACCAAAGTTCAAAGCAGAAAGTGATACAAAACACAAAAATCATGGGGTAGCATGCACACCTATCACCGAGTTGAAACTATGTTCTAATGTTTGTAGTACTTTGTGGTGTTTTGGGGACTGTTTGTTTTGTGGCAACAATATTGTAGTTACGATGTGCTTTGTGTGATTTTTCCTATTTTCTCCAGTTGCTAATGGTTTGGGACTCTAGTGCATCCATACCAACTTTTGAAATGTATTGGACGTTTTTGTTTACTAAATTTTAAATCCGAAATCAGAACCAATTTGGAGAAATACGGCTGATATGATAAATTTCTCTGACATGACTGGTATTTATTTCTTCAGTTATGACATCACTATCCTTTTATGTCTCTGAGTAATGTGGAAAGCAAGTCTTAATCTTAACTGAGGACATGTGAAAATGAAAGACTGAAAACTTATCTGCCCATTAATAATGTTGCTTCCCCCAATAAGTCATAGTTGAACCCTTAATCTCCCCTAAGTAACTACTTTTTATGTTATTTTATTTAATCCTCATAAGAATCCTAAAAAGAGATACTATTGTTTTGCATTTAACAAATAATCTAGAGATATTAAGTAATTTACCAAAGGCCACACAAATCATAAGTGACAGATTCCAGGATTCAAGCCCAGGCAGTCTGAGTCCAGAGCCCCCATGCTTAGCTGCTTTGCTATGTCATTGCTTTATGTTGGTTCTTCACTCTCTACCAGCCATTTCATACTAGTCTTCAACATGCTTAGGTGTTAGTAGATCTGTGCCTTCTGCTAGATTTTAACTACTTTGAGCCTAAGAATTATTTCCTTAAGTAAATGTGTAATCCCACAGTTCTTCAAATATAGTAGGTGCTCAATAAATTCTTATTAAATTGGGGAACTTCACTGGCGGTCCAGTGGTTAAGAGTCCACGTTGCCACCACAGGGGGTTCAGGTTCGATCCCTGGTCAGGGAGCTAAGATCCCACATGCTGTGCGGCACGGCCAAAAAATAATGATAAATTCTTATTAAATTGAATTTAGTCCTTAATGCTCCTCATAATCTACATGTTCTCAACATATGGATGAATTAGCTCCAAGTTTTTTCTTGAGTTCCTAACCAATTAAAGTGTCCACAAGACCTCTCCAAATGAATGACCTGCAGCTAGTGCCTCCAGTGCAACTTGTCCCAAATCCAGTTTAGCAACATCACCTTTCCCTTTCCCCAGATTATTTCTCTTCTGTGTTCTCTGTCTCTGTTTACAACACCCCTATCCACCATGTGCCTAAGTGAAAACTTAAGAGACATTTTCCACATCTTTGGTTTCAACACTCTTTCCCCATCATCCAGGAATAAAATGAAGCCTTTCAGAAAAGCTATCACACATTTTATCACAATTTAATATTCGTCCTTTCCTTTAAAATACATGTATTGGACACCCACTCTGTGTCAGGTGCTTTTCTAGGGACACAAAGATGAGTAAGATGAAGCCATCCTCTGAGAAGACGTAATATAGTGACAAGGAAAGTGGTTGGATATAAAGGTGGATTATAGTTATTTATGTCTGTTACCCTAGAAAGAAAATAACCCCATGAAAGGAGGATTTTTAAAAAATCTCTGATGTATAGCATAGTACCTGACACATAGTAGGTAACATATATAAAGGCTTAAATAAGAAATGAATGAAACTATGTACTACCTAGGGTATATTATGGATTCCTTCTCTTGTACTTCACATGATATGGTACTGATGCTTGCTCCCATATAATTCTTATTTGACTCTGGTTTATTCTATGGTGAGTTGTTGGATATCATCTGTCAATCTAAATTATAAGCTCTCTGAGTCAAGGGATTGGATCTGTAATCCACACAGCTCAGTGCAGCGCTTCAGGGGTCAAGAGAGACTCAATATTTATTGAACTGAGTGGGCACCTGGGCCCCGTTGGTAGACAGTATGGGAGTCATGGGACACTCTGAACACTTTTCCTTTAAGTTCTAGTTTGTGCTATGTCTCAGTAATGGGTCATTAACAGGTTAGTCTTCAGGGTTTCCGCCTCGATTATTTTACTATAGGATTGAGGCTAGGAAACAACCGGCTTAGGGCAAGATCACTCACTGAGTTCAGAAAAGGGCCATATGCTTCTTCTGAGTCGGGGTTGGAGCCCCACTTAGTTAAGTGGTAGGTAAACAGTAAGTGGGGCACAAGGTAAAGCTTGATGATGGTGTCTGCCAAACCTGTCCCTTTATGCAACTCAGATTTGCTGCAACCTCACCCATGCATGAGACAGTGAAGAGGGAACAATCAAGTTATTTACTTATTTACCACTGGAGTCAGCAAGATTTTTTTTTCCCCCTTAAGCAGTTAAAATGAATAGCACAGTAGAGAGAGAACTGCAAACACTGGTTCCTTATAAAAGAATATGTGAACTGGTTTTGATAACACCAATGGCTACCTGACATACATTCTTCCTACAGTGTTTTAACAAGCTGGACTATTTTTAGGGAAATTCTTTGCCTTGAACTAAATTTATGGCCTTAAAGTCTTCTCGTCTATTTTTCGTGTGTGCGTGCTCCAACGGTTCAATTTATAACTGACACCTTTACTACCTACCAGCATATCGGTTTCATCTCCCAGAGGAAGAGAAAACCAGACCCTGTGACTAGTGAACTGGATTGAAAATCTAGTCTAATGCTGACAGATAAATGCACTAATTTTCTTCTGTGACCGGTTCTGCATTGCAGGGTGAGCCTGCTTCTAACAACTCCCTCAAAAGGCTCTGTAACCCGTCCAAAAGATGATGTCAAGTGCTACAAGGACCCAGGTCAGCCCTGCATCATAGGTAACAGTTACCCCAGTGATAAAGTTACCAGGCAGGTTTTGAATGAGATTGTGTTTTTAAATGAAAGACTGGCTGGAAATGTAGACTTGGACCAAGCATTAATAGGGGAAAATTTGAGACAAACAGAGGTTAGCATTTGGTTTCTTTGTGATGTTCAGCAAAGGTCAGGGAAGGTTCTAATACAGAAGGAACCCAAAGTTTCAATGAGGAGTAGTGGCGTTCCACTAATGTGTGAGCACGTAGCCTAGACAGAGCGAACTCTAGGTGTAGCCAAGAGCTGTTTTGTGACATGGAAGCCCTAGTCATTCAACTGGAACTAGTCACTTAATTTGGATAAATCCCTGAGCAGTTGAAGACCTGCTGACTGTCTTGTTTAATTTTATTCTAAGGAAGAAATACCACCTCTCCACTCCCATGCCAACTGTTTAGGTCAAACGGGGAGGGAAGACATAAACAGCAGGCATGGAACGTGTCAGATAGCCTTTGAGACTAGCTTTATAATTTTCCTCCTTTACTACTAGAGTCATGGCTTGGGGTGGGGCAGCTCATGAATGGACCAGAGCCCGAATGGCAACCATCTTCCCATTATCCATCTGTTGTGTTTCTTCACAAAGGTTTAAGTACAAGATTGATTGTGCATATCTGACAATGTGAAGTATCTCTGAGTAAAGAAACTAGTAACAGTTTCTCACTCTGGACAAAAGAAAGAAGACGTACATCCAGAAGACGAATGGTGGAAATCGAGGCAGTAAGGACATAGAAGATACTTGTGTTGTTAAAAATAAGAAGAGGAAGCAGAAGGAGAAGGGGAAAGAGAAGGGAAAGTATTGAGAAATCTGGAATTTGAAGTATATGGGTTTAAAGTACCTATACAAGTTGACTTAGAAAAAAATAAAGCTCTCTTTAAAGCAAACATAGCTAGTGAGAAACCATGTCCCCATGAAAAACAAGCTGTATGTAGGGAAAAGAATTTTAAAAGCACAAACCTAAAAGGAAACTAACTGCAACTAAAAGGAAGAACCGGGTTGTTTGCTCAAATGAAGAGTTTATTACTGTGGCGTAAACAAAGCTAAAATATTTTCAATTTTAAAAAGACAACAAAAACTGGGAACTGTGTTGTGTGGATGGTAATCAACATGGGGATTAAAGACACAGAAACACGGAGCATCCATGCTGTGGGGCTCCTCTCTGTTCAAAGTGGGGATTGGACTCGCTGACACTTGCTGTTATAAACCCAGGAGGACGCGTTTCCTGACGCTGCACCGGCTGCTGCCCAGCCTTCTCCCGCCCAGGCCGCCCACACAGGCTCAGCCTCGCTCAGGAGAGCCGGTGGGTCCACGGTGGTAAAGCCTGGCCCCGCCTCCTTCCTCCGCGTCACCTGTTTCTTTCTCTATGGCCCTTCTTGATTGGGAAGAAAACTGTTTTGTCAATGATTCCTGACTCCACAGGACTTTAGAGGGGTGCTCTTTCTCTCTTGCTTCATCATAGAAGTGAACTTAGCTTGAAATCTTTCCAGTAGGAAGACAGAATCTAAGTCAGAAAAATAATACCTTCACAATATAGTACTTCACCTTCAAGGCCCTTGCCCACACTTTATCTCATCCAGTACTTATCCTATGAGGTGGCAGGGCAGGTGTTCTCAGCTCGTTTTGCACATGATGATGACCCTGAGGCTCAGAGAGGTAAAGTGTTTTACCCAAACTCACACAGCGGCTAAGTGAAGTCCAGGGCAACACACAGACTCCCCGTCTTGTACTTTTTCCAGAACACATCAGATTTCATCACAGTAAGCCTATGCCGCTTTCTACAAAGAACTCTGGGGTAATCTAGATGACAAACCGTGGTTTGCAGTTGTTCACTTGTGTGTGTTGCTACTACTGCTTTACTGTCACGTTTCAAAGTGATTTACTTCTTGAGAGGCAGGTAGCTGTGTTTCTATATAAGTTTTCAGTTATATAATCATAGCTTTAGTTATATGCTACTTATGTGTCCTTGGGATCTCTCGCTAGCTAGGTTAGATAGATACCGAATAGGGATTACAGACATGGACTTTTAAGATATCCATTTCTATTTGTTTCCTAAAGAAATAGTTTTACTTGATGGCGTTTTGTGTTTTTCTCGAGTCTCATTGAAAACGTATGCAAATGTTTAAGGCCCAGAGATTTTTGAAACAAGAATTTAGGAGGAATTCTTAATCACAATACGCCCAATATCTTCCAATGATTTTAAAGTTTCACTAGAGGGCACTCCCACTTCATGGCCAGGAGGCAGCAAGGACAAAGGACCAGAGTGGTCTGGTTGCTTAACTCGTTGTACACACTATTTTGTTTTCTTTCTCACTCTCTCTCGTCCTCTTTCTCACCCACTGTATAAAAAAACAAAGTGAAATTATACAGGTCTTCCTTTAAATATATGAATAGAAATGAACTACATTGAAAAACTAGCAAACATCTCCAACTGTGAATTATGGTTCACCTTGTGACATAGAACACATTATTCGAAATCTTCGGCATTGAATTTTTGGTTGTCAACATAAATAAGAGTACAAAATATAGTGTGAAATGTTAGCTTAGTACATCAAGAAATATGTCTTTATCGGGCAACCCGAGGAGGAAAGCCACAGGTTGCCCGGCACTTATTTCCAGCTTGTAAGATCTTTATGGTCACCTCTTCTGGTAAAATTTTGGGTAAACCCAAATTATAAAGATGTGTGTGGTCAGGAAACAAGGAAATTAAAGAGAGATCCAAATGGACAATCAAATGAAATTGCTTTAGAGTAAATTAAACATTAAGCCCTGCTTTCTAGTTCATACACTTTTATGTATCAAAGAATCCGAAGATAGTTTAGATTTTAGCAGGTATTTTAGAAAAACAATAAATAGAGCATTTCTTGTGGGAGGAAAGTAAGGTATTTCCAAGTCAGAAGGAAAGTAGCCTATTTGCCAAATGTAGAGCCCCACAGAGCCCTCAGGCTTGAAGTTTTAAACTGATCTCAACCCTTTGGGGGTTTGAATTTCTTTACTGTTGGCAAAACACAACTTCCTGCTTCAAAGAGGAATGGCATTAGGAAGGCCTGTTACAGAGAGATTCAAAAGACTTCTTGGACACCAAATCACTCTTACAAAACACCATTTTGATGAGTTTAGTAAAGATTAATCAGAAACATATGGATTAAGTTTTTCTTTTAAATTATGTTGGTTTATGAAATAAGGGAAAAGGGGCATGGCAAAATATGTTTCAGCCTTTGCAAGCCCCAAAACATTTGAAAAGTGACTTGAGATGCTGATGGACCCAGGGAAGCAACCAGATTTTCCTTGTGTCCACTTGAACCATCCTTACTTGATTTAAATTTATATCAAAGGCAAAATAAACATTATGACTTTGTGCCATTATTATCCTCAGAGGGAAAGAGGGAAACACACATTTGCTTCAACCATGGTCTTATAAACTTCAATGAAAATGTAGGCTTATGCATTTATTTCACAATGATGCAAACTTAATTATTCACATGACCTAAAACGTTTCACATTGTTTGAATAGAAGGCAGTGTCTCTAAAGCCTAAGCTGAAGACTCCTTGGGAAATTTATCTCAAATAATTAGTTACTGGAATTAAATTCTTCTCTGACAGCTCTAGAAGTAAACTATACCTGATAGAAAAGACCTACCATGGCCAACATTGGGGAAAAATTCCACTGTAATGGGTAATATTAGAACAACGTTACTACCAATCGCCAAACCAACCAAGAGTGAATAAGCCTTAGACAACTCGTGTTTTAAAGAAATCTAAGGTGAATAGCAAAGCAAGCACAGATAATTAGGAGTCCATGACAGAAATCACTAGAAATTGATAGAGCCTACTGAACTTTCCCCTGTAGTTCAAGTAATCATTTAGAAATGTAGCACAATTAAAATAAAATAAAAGTTGAGATACAACTAAGAGATTTTGTAAGTCATAAAATATAAAGTTTCTCCCTCCTGCAAATAAATCAAGTGATATTTTCATGGTTGCGTTTATCTTCGGAAAAATATATGTATAATATATAACATATATAATATAATATATATATATATCTTTACCCTATTAAGTGCTTAATAATCATTTGTAGCAAGATTAAGCAAATTTAGGAAGTCTTTTCTTCAGAAATATTTCTAGTTAATGTTAACCTTTCATACAACCAAATAAAAATGTTTTCCCCAGGGAATGTGATGATGAACAGTTGGTCTATATAATCAAAAGGTTCTTGCTAGAAAGCATGTCCGGCTTTCCTTTTAAACAAGTACATGGAAAATAATACCAACTTCTATCAAGCATTGGATTTAGCCCGTTACCATGTGCAAATGTACCTGCCTATTAACTTACAGATTGGGCAGGTATTTTACTAAGGTGCAGTATTTCTGTCCCAGGTCATAGCTTGAGTTATTCTTCCTTTCAAGGTCCCCAAAGCTTCATCTGTCACTCTTATTGTCAATGTTCTATTTTTCCTTTCCCTGCCAGCAGTGATTTTAGTTTGGGCTTGACTTCAAGACAGGCCACATTGTATCTGTGATGTCAGTGGAAAGGGGATAAAAGTCATTAAAGATATTTGTTATTTTGAAAGGTTAAAAGAGTTTTTCTTGGTGGGTAACACTTTCTCTGGAAAGAACCTCAACTAATTGTCTGACCAGGGAATGGGCACCTACGTGAGAAAAAATATACTTAATAAAGCATTGGCGTCTATTATTTTTCCCCTTTTATTGTCCAGTGCCTCTGGGCCTGGTGGGCTTTCTGGAGGCATCTGAGCTCAATATTCCTTCACACAGCAGAGCAGTGATTACACTGCTGGCTGATTCTCTTTCTGTCTGCCCTAGGTACAGAATTCTATCTTCAAACACAGTTTATTGTAGAAGTTGTTGCTAGGGTTCTAGAAATTGTGTGTGTATCCGTGAAAGAGCCCCCAAAAGACAGAATTGGAGGTTCACTTAAAATACTATTTTGTTGTGCTTAATACTCACCTCACCTAACATCTGTTGCTCCCTAGCAATAGAGTAAGAAATTTAGAACATTTTCTAAAGGGCCAGTGGTACCCAGATGATTTGAGTTCTTCCAAGAAAGGCAACAATTTAAAAAAGCAATGAACTCAAGAACAATAGACCGAACTCACACCATCACACAACCTCCATCTGTGCAATGCTTTGAAAAGAAGGAAAAAGAACCAAGTTGTGACATTTACATCTGTCAGGTTATGGGGGAAAAAAACCCCACAAAACAAAAAGGCAACACTTTTAGTTACATTAGATTTTTGACTTGTTTTAAAGGACCCTCGTGGATTAAGGACAATCAAAATGGAATAGGCTTATATTTGAGTGGTAAAGGTAAAATTTTTTTCTCTTGATATCGTTCACACGTGGATGGCAATGATTCTCTGATAGTCATCATTTTCTAAAACGTAGTTACCCGAACACATCTGAATAACACAAAAGAGAAAGGAACATTTTGATGTGTTGAGGAAAGTTGTTTTGACAAATGTCAATGCCTGGGTCTTGCTGGCTGAGGCCTGTTTTTAACTTCCCAAGACTGCATGCATGCTATAGCTTATGCCAGTCTGTCAGGGGAAATTGGACATACCCCACACAATTTCATTTCCATTTCTCTACAACATTACAAGCTTCCTTGGCAGCAAAATCACATATTCTTATCACAAAAATAAATGAGAGAAAAGAAGACATACATTCCTGTCAAGTTATGTCAAGACATATTTGGTATGTATTTCACTTCACTATCACTGACAGCAAAGATGTCACGTATTCTTAATACAAAGTAAAGAAGTATTTTCCTTTTTTTCCCCTGCTAGGCATCAATTTCATTTTATTCACTTACAAGTACCAGTGACAGGAAGGTGTCTTTTTAAAACAAAGCTTTTAAAAAAAGCAAAAAAAAAAAATAGTTTTTGTGTTTTGCTAGATTTCTGAATGGACGTATTGTACATGAATTTATTTGACAATATCATAACAACCACAATAATAGTCATCTATCACCGCTTTATTATCCATTTTCACAACACACATACATTGTTCTGATTTACTTATTTCCATGCATGTGATGGGATCTGGGTTAAAATAAGTTGTGGAGATATTCATTTTCTGTTAAAGGTACTAATGGAATAAGAAAGAAAAAAAGGGAGGACAGAAGGATGGAAGGATAAAAGGAAGGAAGGACAGAAGGATGGAAGGATAAAATGGAAGGAAGGAAGGGGGGAAGGAAGGAAGGAAGAAGAGAAATTAATCAGTTCACTCAAGAAAGGAAATAGGTTCTTAACACTAAATAAAACAAAAATCTTAAAAGACCTAAATGTGGGACTTCCCTGGTGGCTCAGTGGTTAAGAACCCGCCTGCCAATGCAGGGGACATGGGTTTGATCCCTGGTCCAGGAAGATGCCACATGCCGTGGAGCAACTAAGCCCGTGCGCCACAACTACTGAGCCTGCGCTCTAGAGCCTGTGAGCCACAACTACTGAGCCCACGTGCCCCAACTACTGAAGCCCATGCGCCTAGAGCCCGTGCTCCGCAACAAGAGAAGCCACCGCAATGAGACGCCCATACGTCGCAACAAAGTGTAGCTCCCACTCACCGCAACTAGAGAAACCCCACATGCACCAACGAAGACCCAACGCACCAAAAAAAAAAAAAAAGACCTAAATGTGGTATACTAAGGAAAGTTAGCATTGAATTGTCATTTGGACAGTTCACATTGAATGATTAATTTTCAACTTTTACTACATTATGTTCTTTTTAATTATGATATTTTCATAAACATGCATTAGACTTGAATTCAGTTAGCTTCCTTGCTGGAAATGGGTGGAGCTCTAGCTTCTGAGAGTGGACACCCAAACCACGCTCACTGGACCAACACCACCCAGGAAAGTAGGTGTTCCCCCAGCCAGCCTTGCTCTGTCCTCAGAAGAAGCCTTCCCTGGGAAACTTTGCTTATTGCTCTTTGAATGCCACAGGACTCTTATCTGTGACACTTATAAATCCACAGAATTTAAGGGCTGAGAATTATTTTAGAAACTCTTTAGTCAAACAACCTCATTTCATAGCTTAAAAATGAAAACCTAGAGCAGTTGGGATCAAACAGTTTGTAACCAAGTTAGACTTAGGAACTAGTACCTAATCTAATAGTAATGAAAGACCTTTCAAGATTTTTATGTAGGTAAGTAATATGATAAAAGTAATGGGTGTACCTCACTGTTTTCTAGAGTTTTGCATTTCACAGTCCAAAAAAGTTCTGAGAAACTCATAGACTTCCAGATATGTACACATAAACTAAAAATGGGGGAACCAAATACAGTGCTACATCTTTTTTCTTTTGTCAACTAGAAAAAGAAAAGCAAATGGACACACAATAGTCACTGAATAAATATTTATTAAAATTATAAGAGATTTTTAATACAGAAAAAGTTATGAAATTCTGAAATTTTTTTCAGAACTGAAATTTAAATCTCTCCCTGGAGATTCTGATTCCACAGGTCAAGGTTGAGGCCAGGTTTGGGGGCACCACTGATTTATTCCACCCTGTCCTCCAAGGCAGGAAGCATTCCCCTAATCTCAGAGAGACAATGGCATAGACTCTGCTGGTTGCCTGCTCCATTTCAGCCCCTTCCTCCTTGAAAGAGTTTTTTTAAAAAATCTGTGTCTGCAAAAAGCTGGAGGTTTGGGGTCCAAAGAAGGACACCACAGCTCATTTTCCTAACACATACAAAAAGGATTATAAGAAGACATTCCCATACCATAGGACTGGACTGTATTGAGGATTAAACGGGAATATAAATGTGAAAACATCTGTGTAAACTATAAAACACTATAAAAATATTAGTTACTGTTAATAGTATCCAGGAGCTGGTATTTGATTTACCAGTTCTCTCAAGGGTTGAATTAAAAACGGAATAATGTCCCCCCACCCAAATCATACATGAGCACAAAAATTCTCAAAGTAGAACATGCTAAACAGATATTTTATCCTAGGAGGGACCTGAGGTGATTCTTTGGATTTTCCTCATTTTAACATTAAAATAACTGAATACCAGAGGGACATCTTGGAATTACACAGCTATTTCCTGGAATCTTCATCAGTAAGAAATACCACAATTGCCCCACTTCTCCGGACTGATGTTTATATTGTAGAATTAGAGGGCATTCCTTTTCTAAGAACACCGAAACACAAAAGAACCCAAGACAGTGCTCACTGGTACCCACACTAGCTGACACCTACAGCATCAGGAGCATTGGACTCAACCCTTGTTAGAGCTGAGAAGTACTTTAGACTTCACAGTTCAGCTCCCTTATTTTACAGATGAGGAAAGAGAGACCCTTTCAGTGAGGAGGAGTGACTTGCCCAACAGCACACATCTCCCAGGCCAGGGTTCTTTCCGAAACACCACTACTGTGAAGGCTTATTCTGTTGTTTCTATTCCACCTGCGAACGCTCCTCAGCATACACAAACAACACATACACGATCATGTATTCATATTTCAGACATACAAAAACAGGAAGGTGGCACGTGATGATTCTGCCTTCCTCCCTCCAGGGACCAGGTACATTCATTCGCTGTTCCTTCCTTTGTTGATTCCTTTACTGATTCATTCATTCAACATTCGAGTGATCCTCAAATATTTAGTGAACACCTACTATATGTAACGTACTGGGCTTGGGAAAGCAGAAAATAGGAAAAGCCAAGGCAGAATGGCAGAGAAGACTTAGACACGTGGGAAATAAACCATCACAGAAGTGTAAAGGTCCAGTGTGAAATGCAAGAGTTAGAGCAAGACAACCCATTTCAGTAACCCCAAGAATGATATAGATGACTAACGGAGTGAATTTACAGCAGCTTGCAAAAGAAAAGCTGGGTGACAAACATCCATTTAAAACAGTCAAAGAAATAAGCAAGGAAAACCAGTTAATAAAGGGCTCAGTGAAATGCAAGCTCAGGTCTGTTTCATGCACCAGCGTAGCATCAGTGCCTAGAAAATGGCCCGGCATGCAGTGGGTGTTCAATGAATATTTATGAACTGAATGGTATAGGTTCAGGATGTCCACTTCTAGAGCGCAAGCCCTCAGTGCCTATCCTGGGATGGGAATTTAAACCCATAATTAAGTGGACTTGAGACGCAATACTCGTTAAATGTTCGACCCAGAGCTTTGGGCCTTCTCATTATGGCCGGTTTTGAGGAAGTGACAGAATCTGAGGAGTGCTTCTTATGTGATTTCAGTCCTTGTGGAGTGAACAGGCACCAATTTTTTAATGTTTCAATATTTTTAAACAACTTTAATGTTCTGGAAAAACTGGATAATTAAAAAGCACATAAGACGTATTTATAAGACTGAACAATTTTTACTTTCATCTTAGGCTCCAGTATGGCTTGGCACGGTACTGGCCTTTTCAAAATTTTGATATTTAGTTCATCATGGATTTTTTGCATTAATTTCAATTTTTTAAAATATTGCATTAGGGCTTCCCTGGTGGCGCAGTGGTTGAGAGTCCACCTGCCGATGCAGGGGACACAGGTTCATGCCCCGGTCCGGGAAGATCCCACATGCCGCGGAGTGGCTGGGCCCGTGAGCTGTGGCCGCTGAGCCTGTGTGTCCGGAGCCTGTGCTCTGTGACGGGAGAGGCCACAGCAGTGAGGGCCTGCGTACTGGGAAAAAGAAAAAAAAAACCAAATATATAAATATATATATATATATATATATATATATATGTATAGCATTAAAAATAGTATTTATTTCGATTATGAATTTTTTGCCCCCCCGCCTTAAATTTTGTGCCTGAAGGCAGTGTCTTGCTTGCCTTAAGGTAATCCTAACCTAAAGAACAACCTCTTCTACTCTGCTTCCCTGCAGCCTTGCCGGGGCTTTTTTATACCTCGGAGTCAGATTAATCCACCTTAGAAGACCCTGGAGGCTGAAGTGACATGGAGAAACCAATAGGTGGGCCCTGAAAAGTTGGAAAAACTCACACCTTTAACAATCAAATTGCATTTCAAATGCATTAGAGTAGATTCTATAGGTGAATTTATTAATGTGAATTATTTTAAAGCAAGGGGCCACTTTTTTATCATATATTTGATTTTATAAACTGTTTTTTACTCAGGGCACACACATACCTTCTTGCTCAGTGTGATTATTATCTTCATTTTTTTCCCTCATTAATATACAAGAGAAAGAATAAGGTGGGTATGAGACAGAAACTCACCAGTGGATGAAAAGAGGGAACAATTGGGGGTGCAATCTGTGAATAGCCTCAGAAATCAGAAACTCTGACTTAAAAAAGGCTTGGGACTGGGAGATCTGGGGGTGGGAGAGGACAGTGCTTAAAACTCACGATACAGAACCAGTTTTAAATCTTCCCATAATAGAGCTAAGTGGAATTTGTTATGGGCAGAAATAATTAGCTCCTTTTATAAGGTCTAAAACAACTCTAACTGTGCAGGATAATTTTATTGTTTCTTGAACTAATTATAGAAGTATTACATGCACATAGTTTATAAAGTTAGAAAATATTACAATAGAGAAGAAAATAAAAATCACCTATAATCTTGTCAACCCAAAGATAGCCACTGTTAACACTTTAGTAAACTTCCTTTTAGTCTGATTACTATATATGTGATATCATACTCCATTTGCAGTTCTGTATCTTTTTTATTTAATATTATGCCTTGAGGACTTCCCTGGCAGTCCAGTGGTTAAGACTCCGGGCTTCTAATGTAGGGGGCACGTGTTCCATCCCTGGTCAGGGAACTAAGATCCCACATGCCGCACGGTGCAGCCAAAAAAATAATTATAATAATAATATTATTATGTCTTGAGTATTTCCCCCATATCTTTAATAATATTAACATATATCATTTATAAGAACTGCATGATATTCCATCCTGTGGATTTCACAGGTCCCCTGTTATTGGACATGCAGTTTATTTTCAATTATTGCCATCATAGTAATTCTGTAATAAATATCTTTACATATTTCATTGGATGAATTTCTGTCCATTGGCTTAGGCTAGATTTCTAAAAGTGGAAATAAAACTTTTTAGTTTTGAACAACATATGGAAGTTTTAGCTCTGTTTTAATATTTTTTAGATATAACAAATACCATTTCACACTTTGTTGTATTTATTCTCTACTGGTCTCTCTGCTGATTTAGTGTCTACAAGAAATACCAAGGTTATTATTATAATTGGGAAAATGTATCAGTGAAAATGCTAATACTAGATATTTCAACCAGATTTTTTTCTGGTGAAGTCAAATGTTATTTTTTTCTTTTGAATAAAGATTCTTTGGGTTATTAAGAGTTTGCCTATTTTTTCTAATGCTTTATTTGCTTTTTTACATTATGCTCATGAAAATAAATAGGATGACTGGAAGAAATACAGTCTCTTTTGTATTTCAACTCCTCAGACGTTGCTGGTTCAATATTAGGGTTGGTGATCTGAGGAAATGACCATATTTCTTTTCCTTCCCAACTTTAGCTAGTCTGGTATTTTTCAAAAAGTGATTACGTAGACAGATTTCC
The DNA here is from genome assembly GCF_005190385.1 of Monodon monoceros. Classification (NCBI taxonomy): domain Eukaryota; kingdom Metazoa; phylum Chordata; class Mammalia; order Artiodactyla; family Monodontidae; genus Monodon; species Monodon monoceros. Next base: position 84,666,616 of record NW_021703767.1, read on the forward strand.
TAGCACTCCTTCAAGCTGCTGGTTCTTGCTTTCATGGATGAGAACCCCAAGGCTCTTTGAGTAGCCCCTTGTCAGCGCCACACTCTCACTTGTCACAGGGGCCTTTCCTCATACATTCCCCAGGTGTCTGTACAAGTCCGGTTGGGGCCAGATCCCTCAGGCCCCTGAAGAACCATCCAGTGCCCAATTAGTTTAATGTAGTTGATGAGAGTTAGATGCATCTTTGGGACCACCCGTGATTGTTCCATGCCGGTCCCACTTCCCCAGCTCCTGAAAATAATCAACGTTAATCTTTTTTTTCAGTACTTGTGTCAGAAACTGTGCTAAACTCTTTACAAACATCATCTACCATATCCTCATAGCAACTTTATGAAGTGGGTACTATTATTATTCCCATCTTACAGATGAGGAAACTAAGGCCAAAAGAGCCAGAGCTCAGACCCCAGAGCGCATGCAGTCGCTGTGCTGTGCAGGCTGCAACCACATTCGTACACCTTGCTTTCACTCTCTGAGTGGGCAGGATCCGTTAGGTGCCTAAAGGCAAACTGAACTGACCTGACAGAGGATGAGAAATCTAAAGCTCCTCACTTAGTCTTGGGGATTGGAAGAGTGAGGTAGAGGTAGACCAGCAACAAAATGTCAAAGTGCGGCTGAGACACTTCCTGAGTCTCTCCTACCTCTTAGGAGCTGCTCTGTGAGGAGCTCCTGCCCCCTCCTCCTGACTCTGCATTGCCCAAAGTCCCCCTCTTCAGCAATTTAATAGCTGCAGCTCCCGACAAAGTGCCTCCCACTTGAACAATCCCCTGGAGACTGAAGGAGACACTTCTTCTTTCACCTCTGCGGAGCTCCCCTCTGCCCAGGCTAGTCTGCTCAGCTCAGGATTCACACCTTATAGGGCCCGGCTGTGTACTACATATAAGGCTGCTCCAGCCTTCAGCCATCTCCGCAATTAAAGTCTCTCAGAGGACCAGTGTGCAGCCGTCGAGAAAGCTCCAGGCCAGAGCATTGAAACCCAGTTCCTTGTCCTCCATTTGCCATGGATTCAGCAGCCATTTTGCTGAAATGGGGAGCACCCCAAAATAAGAAACATGGGTGCCTGTCCTCAAGAAACTCCAATGGGGAGCCATGAAAATTTGATCAAGTAAACTAACTGGAGTCTCAATGTTATATCTGTAGAAGAGTAACCAATATTTTCATTGTCTGACACACAGATCGGTGATATCTTCCTGTCCCATCTCCACCTTCGAAGGTGTTTTACCTCTCAGCTGCCAGAAGATTGCTGTGAAACACAAATACTGATTGTGCCACTTCCTCATGTGAAACCCTCAATGATGCTCTATTACCTTTGAGGTAAAACCCTGACTTGTTAGCCTGCCATGCAAGACTGTTCATGGCCTATACCTGCCTGCCCATCCTGCTTCAGCTCTTTCTGTCCCACATGTCCCTGCATGCAACCAGGCCAACTATTCCATGTTGCGGTTCTGTCTCCTCTCTCTGTAACCTTTTCCAATCCCAAAGCCCAAATCCTTTGGGCTCCCCCCGTGTCCCACGCTTATGTCTAACAGCACTTCTCACTCCATTCGTCTCCTCCACTTGACCGTGAGGTTTTGGGGATGGCGACTGTGACTAACACAGCGTCTAGGTCATAAAAGGTGCTTAATAAATGTTTGTTGAATGAAAGAGGGAGGGAAAAACCCAAATGACTCTTAGCCTGTATGGAGTGGTTGTATTTCAACAGCTTGATCTTCCCAGTGCCCCTTAAATAATCACACAGCAAAACTACTGTCTGTTTATGTCCAGTCCTCATGGTGGGAGCAAGGAAATATCTCCAGGTCTCTTGCTGCTAAGGAAAGAAGGCCGTGACCGCTCATACTTCTTCTCCTCAAAGGAACATTTGTTCTAGCACGGGAGACCTCCTGGGCTACTATGGCTCAGTGATTATCATCAAGTGTAGTTCCATAAGATAGAGCCTTGAATGACCCAGCCAGGAATGACTCAGAAGCTTAACACCTTTCCTATCTGGCCCCAGAATACAGTGCAGACAGCTAAGCCAGGAGGGATCGGCCAAGATAGTAGGTGACTCAAGACAAAGAAGCAGGGAGGACTTGCTGGGAATTGGATTGGGATATAGAGGTTTTCAGAAAGCCCCAAAGCTGTCTTTAGTTCTAGTTTCTTTCTCTCAGCCAACTCCAGAAATACTTTCTGTGTCCCTATTTCCACATTCCCTCCACTCCTATCCCAGGCCCAAAGCCTGGTCAGTTAATTCTCCTGGCGGACCTTGGGCTCAGATCTCTCCTTTCCTGATTAATTTTCAAGAGCACAGCTTAATCAGAAAACCAACTCTAGAGACCGTCATACAGAGTGAGGTAAGTCAGAAAGAGAAAAACACATATCGTATATTAACGCATATATGTGGAACTAGAAAAATGGTACAGATGAACCGGTTTGCAGGGCAGAAATAGAGAGAGACACAGATGTAGAGAACAAACGTATGGACACCAAGGGTGGAAAGCGGCGGGGCGGGGGTGGTGGGATGAACTGGAGGATTGGGATTGACATGTATACACTAATATGTGTAAAATAGATAACTAATAAGAACCTTCAGTATAAAAAATAAATAAAATTAAATTAAAAAAAAAAAAAAAAGAAAACCAACTCACAAAATCACCCTTGGTTCCAGTCCCGCTCTGGTCAATACCACCAGCCTGTGAAGCTTCTCTATGGGAAAGAGGAGTGTATTCAAATGTGAATAAACTCATAGCTGACCTCTATCAAGCCACATCCAAAAATCCTTGGACTTTAAAACCTGCAGATTATGGACTATGCTAGCCTCTTAGTGTGATTATCTGCCACGTTTATAAAAATAAATAGAGATCATTTAGAATAGGTTCTTCTTTAAATCTCGTATCTAATTTTAGAATTTCTATTTTTCCTTCCACTGACATTCCCTGTTCCTCTCCTCAACTTGCTTTTCTCTCTCTGTGTCTCTGTCTCTTTCTCTCTCTCTCTCTCTGTCTCTCTGTCTCTCTCTGTCTCTCTGTCTCTCTCTCTCTCTCTCTCTGTCTCTCTGTCTCTCTCTCTCTCTCACACACACACACACACACACACATACACACACACACAATCTTGATTGTTTCCCACTCTCATATCTTTGTTTATGCTGATCCATCTGCCTAGTATTTACCTAAATCCAATTTCTCCTTCAAACCCAACCTAAGCCATTCTTCTTCCATACTCTTATAGTACCATATTTTCCTCCCCCAAGCCCATTCTTAGCACTCACCGCACCATTTTGAAGTGGGCTGTTAATACGTCTCTCTCCAGTCTAGTTTCTAAGCTCCTTAGAGAAAGTCTCCACCTTATCTGAATCTCTCTCAGGATCTGGTTCATAGTAGACACTCAGTAAATATTGGCCCAGCCCAATGCTTCCGTGGAGCTTTCCCCGACCATGGCAGCCCATGCCGATTCCTCCCTCCTTCCAACTCCCATTGCACACGCTGCTCAGGACTGTGCGGTTTGATGCCTAAACTGTTCTTGAGTTGGCTCATGCTCTGTCAGTTCCGTGCCTGCAGTCAGGTCCTCAGAGCTGGAGATCACGTCATATATTCCTTCTGTTGCCCACACAGCGCCTACAAGTGCTGGGTGGAGAGTGGCACACAAAGTAATTATGAATTATTTGCTCTCTCAGAAAGGAAGGGCTGATGACAAACTGATCACGAACCACAGCAAAACAGAGGGATTTAAAGAGTTATGTGGCCTCTGATTTTCTCAGGAGTGGTATTGTCCTGGTCAAACATGATGGGTTTCAGTTTTCGCAACAAAGTCCCATTTACTGAGGGTATTTTATGAGCCAGGCATTTTATTGAACACGTTATATACGTTAAATCATTAGATTTTCATGGAGACACTGCAGGACAGATCAGATAACTTTGTCCCCATTTTACACTTGAGGAAATTGAAGTTTGGAAGGGTTTGATGACTTGCCCAATGTCACTCAGTTAGACAGAAAAGATCCAAGAGCTAAACCCAGTTCTGTGAAACTCTACAGCCTGTACTCGCTCTGTGCATTACAGAGTTTCGCCTGGCTGAACACTCTCTGAGCCTTCTTTCCTACTGTTCCCCAGACACGGCAAAGATCCCACCATGTGTGTCTCTGGTTCAGAGAACCCGAAGGAGGCCAAGGTTACTGAATTTCTGTTGGTGAGCCTGGATGTCCAGTTCTCCTTGGGGCTATGGAAAGCCTAGAGGCTCCTAAAGTAATCTAGTTTACCCAGAATCCAAGAGGTTGTTAGTGACCTAGGGCCAGTAAGGAGGCTCCCAAGGGTCAGTGCTAATTGGGGCAGATGCCCCAGGGGTACATAGCCCAGACTGTTCCCAAGGAGTTCAGCTGGAACCAGATTGCCTCAGGAATGTGAGTGAGGCAAACAACTGCTTGATTGTTTGAGCCCCTACACTTGGTACCGGCTGCTGCTTCCCAGCTAAATGTAGGCCAACAGGATTTCTGAAAACTGTTTGCAAAGCTGAATGCAACATTTCCTTCATTTGCATTTAAAAAATAAACTCAGCCTTGAAATGGGCACTAGCCAAGCCCTTCCTGAAAACAGAGAGAGTGTGTAATGGAATAGACCTCAGCTCCCCAAAAGCTCCTCTCCCCAATTCACGTACAAGCAAAGGTGGGTTTGTTTTGTAAGCCTCTCTTTCCATTTAAACTCTAGCTTGAGGCCTTGAACAATGAGCTGCTGCCTTTCTTCTCCTGAGGTGAAATTGCCTCTATCGAGGGACTTGCAGGTGGTACCAGAACTCCTCTCTAGCATTACTGTTTTAGACCCTTCATCCTGAATGGCTTACATTTTAAGCACATGCTCATAATCGTCCCCAATTGCGTAGTGTCAATCACTCATAAATTAAGCTTAGGACAACACGATGCTTCCCCTCTTGCTATCTCATTGAAAATGGCTCAGTATCATTCAGAAACGGCTCCCACTTTCTCCTGGCTGGCCCATCTGCTACTGCTCTCTCATTCCCGAGCCCTTATACCACATGGTCAAATAAGAGTTTTGCGTGACATTTACTGGCTTTGGAGAAAGTAGTTGCTTCTCTATTACTAGTTTTCTGTATCTCTTGAATTAGCTCTCGTCTAAAAAATGATAAAAACGTGCAAATAATAAAATATAAACTTGGCAAATGTAATCTCATCATAATATTCCCACTTTTCCAAAATCAAAACTCATTATAAAAGTACCAGGACGTAGCATTCTGGGTCTCATTGATTTTATTTCAGGAAAAAATATGTCTGCATACAGCGTGAGTTAATACATATGAATTAAGGTTTCTAGATGAGTTTTGAGGATGTCCTCCATCTCTTTTTCTCCTCCTGGACTTTATTCACCTAGTTGTTTCCTTAGGCATCAAATATCTCACCACTGCCTTGATTGTTCTCTGTGGGCAGATGTGGATGAAATGGACAATACATAATCAACATGTGGCCAGTGTATTTATAAATAAAATGATAGGGACAATTTCCAGAAATATGTTTTTCTTCCTCCAAACCTAAAACATTTTCCTGCCTTTTTAAACTTACATTTATCATCCTGTAAGAATGGAGTTTTTAAGGAAGCAGTAGGTAGAGTCATCTCTTAGATATTCTTGCCTTAGATGACTAAACAAAATTATTATATTTCACTGATTTGAATGCAGTTTTGGGTCGTGTTTCCGTGTTTGCTTGGTGATGTTATTTATGAAAACTATGACTGTTGGTATAGCTGTGGGGGGGGAGGGTTGAAGACCTATCTGGAGAAGTTTGATTTGTTTTCTGTGTCTGTAATCAAATTACTTATAAAAGATACGCCATGTTGCATAATGTTTGCAATTTTTTTTTTTTTTTTCAGAAACACGTATATATGCTTTGTGGTTGAATTCACCGAGGCTTCATTTTAAATCATGTAGGTCTCTGAGCCATTTCCACCAAAATGTGGTAAAGTGCAGAAGTTGGCAATTCAATTTTTTTCAGCCTTTCAAGAAGGAAGGCCCAGATAAGCTTTGCTTGTTCACGTCGGTGATAATATTCATCAGTGAGGCCTAAATCTAATTCTGTAGGCTTGCTACTGCTTTGTTGTACTGTCATTTCTGAACCTCAATCTTCTCTCTCTCCCTCTCTCTCTCTCTCTCTCTCTCTCTCTCTCTTTTGATCACAGCAAAAAGTTTCTTAAGAGCTTAACTTACAGCCAAGTGCCGGCTCCCCTATTTAATTTGTCCTGCTTCCCCACAGCACTTTATGTTCAGGCAGAGGTGAGGTCAGTTCTCAGGGCCTGGCTCTCTGGACACCCTCAATGATGACCTCATTAGAGTCACAGATGTTTGCTGCACTTTGGGAGATCTGGAAAAAACAGAGCAGTAAACTAGGCCAGCTTGCAGTAAGGCTGTTACCCACAATTCAAGATAAAATGCTGGATAGTTCCCACTAGGTTCTGGTCGGCTAGGAAACGGCAACTTATTAATCTTGTGTCAGAGAGCCAGCTGCAGCCGTGGCAGTTACCATATTTCACCACCAACTCCATGTCTGGACAGCCATTGTCTTTTTTTATGAAAAAACTCTACAAATCAGCTGCGTTCTCTCTCTCCCTCTCCCTCTCGGTTCCCCCTTTAACTTAGCAAAGCCCCTGCTCGTCCTCCTTGGAGAAATGGCAGTCCAGCCCCTATAGAGTTTGGGTGCGTCGTCCATCCTGTGGTTGGTTTACTAATTCAGAGAGACTGCTTACTTTCCAACTTTAATGATATTCCCTCAGCATATCACTTTGGTTGCCTGGCGACCGGATTTGAGCTAGGCCTCTCATTTGATTCCCACACATCAGACCCTGAAAAGCACTTTTTTTTCTGTCCCTCAGCTTTTGATTCTTTCTGCTCTGAAACCCTTCCCCCTGCGGTGTCAGTATGGGTGGGCAGAGCGGGGTAGAGGAGGGCAAGGGTGAAGCGCGGCCTGTGGCGCACTGGTCACACATCAAGGCCTCCAAACAAAGCCTCCAGGAACCCTTCCTGACAAACACAAATTCCCCTCAGAAAAAGCAAATTTGGCTTTCCCTTCATAGTGTGGGTGTCATTTTAAGACTTTCCTTGGATACTTTATTAAATCTGATGCTTTTCATTGTTTTTCATGCCGTTTCTCACCAAAGACTTCCTCTTACCAACAAGTTGCTACAGGAGTGAGCAAACAGATTCAGTGAAGAACTGGAATCACCTAATAAAAGCGAGCCTGTCACCCACGTCCTTATAGGTTTTAATATTACAATGTATATCTCAGTATAGGAATTGTCTATCTTAATTTTGCTATAATGCACCCCTTTTCCCACAGTGAAGGACGCTTTGTGCTGAAATCTGCATGCTAAAATCCAAAGTGCTACTGCAAAAGAAAATGGAAGATTTGCCTCTTTGGGTCTTTTTAAAGAAAAATAGAGATGCTTACGTCCATTGTTTGAAAAGGCTCAAGTGAGAAAAATTGCAATGAGCATATATATGTGTGTTTTGTGGTTGAGGCGACTAAAAAAAAAGAAGAAAAAGAAGAAGGTAAAAGAAAAATTCGTATGAAGTGCATTTGAATTTTTCCGTAGTACTATTTCAATCGTTTAAATGAAATCTTACGTGCTGTGATCACGTTCTCAAAACAGCACAGTAACAAAAAACATTTGGAGCACTTAATGAGCCAGTTAGTTTTACTGACTAGAGTTAGTGCATACATAGATACATGAAGATTTCAAATCTATATGTACATGCTTTATATATGTATTTAAATACCTGTCTATACAGTTAGACATGTATTTGTAGATGGCTCTTGAAATATTAAGATCTCCATATGCACGTCTTTTTTGATGATCAGTCTATTGTAAAATGTAGTTCAGATATTCTTGTTAGAGTTTATTTTCTCACAGATCCCTGAAAGATTTGCTCATGTAACTCCCATTCTCGCTTGCAAATCCCCTGTGTACTGATGGGAGAATGGACATCTAATTCCACGCTAGAGCTGAAAGTAGGATTCTTAACCTTTCCTCTCTTGTTGTTGAACTTATATAAAGGCTAACAAAAGTTCTTTACCCTTTTTTCAGCAATGATTAAAAATGTATACAAAGTTACTGCTTTTCCACTAACACTTTTTTGGATTCCTCCCCATACACTCAGCCCCCATACCATCCTCCATGGTCTAAACTCACAAGGACCGCTACCTGCTATGTGATTACTTACTTAGCTCCTAAGTGGTTGAGGGGGACAGTTTCATACTGTACATCCCGGCATGCCAAAAAGGAATGTTTTCAGATTAGGGTTTAAGCTTCATTTCTCTTCTGTCCAAAGTTGTAATTAATACATTATTTGCATTTTAACTGTGCAGATGGGCAAAGCAGATATCTATTTATAAATTCTATTGATTCAGTTATTGTAATATTTGGTAATTTTATACTTCATGTATGCCAAGAACATTCTGGCTTTTGAAAACTGCATGATATATATATATATATATATATATATATATATATATTAAACCCAGTAGATATTGAATGAGTGCTATATAAAATATTTCTAAGTTAAGAGCTACTAATAAAACAAGATAAGCAGGCTCCCTTCGATTTTATTTTTTTCTTCTGAATTGAATGATTGGTAGATCAGACCAAGAAGATAAAACTCAATACAAAAATATATTCCATATAAAAATTCAGTATAACTACACTAATGCCAGCATCTCATATTTGGGCTGTGATTAAGGAGGCAGAGGGTCAAGTGGAAAAGAAAATCTGATTGTTTGCAGGGAGCTGGTGGGGGGAGGAGAGGCGGTGGGGGTGGCATTTGGATACTGAAGGCAGAGTAAATGGAATGACTTGAATAACTGTGAAGAATATCTCAAATATCCTTACAAAAAAAAAAAAAAGTTTGAAACTCCCAATAAAGAGTTCACCTGAGTTTCTGTGACTTTTCATTAATATTCAAATGTTAAAAATGAATACGAAAATCAATGTTGTAGTATTTCTCTAATTTAATGCAAAGTACAATTATTATTCTATTTGCTCTTTCCTCTACTTCCTCACTCTAACTGGTCCTAAACTAGAAATTTAAAAAAAAAAAAAAAGGAACACTTTAAGAAAGGATTTCCTTAAAATATTTTCAATCTTGCAAATATCAAGTTTCTAAAAATCCTGTGATGGAAACCTGATCATTTCTAGCTCCTTTTCAGAGTGTAGACCACTGGATAGGCATGCACTTTTGGATGCTTGCCTAAATTGTTTTGTCTGCAATTCCCACCACTAATAGCAACTCACCTAGGCTGCAGAGCTGTCCTCCGATTCTAAAGACCCTTGTACGTTTTAAAGGAACAGAGAACATGAGTAGGGAATGGGTGATGTTTCACTCTTTTTCTCTGTAGAGGACAAAACAGAATCAAATTTGAGTTTGGGAAAAAAAAAAAAAGCCTTATTGGTCTTGTTAATAAATGGATGACCATCAGAAACTTAGAATTATTTTGTAGTTAGTTATTTTCATGGTGACAGGGTGTGCATTTAGGTAAGATAAAAGAGCAGGGAGAAAAAAAATCTTTGATCCATGACTGTTGACCCAAATGAGTACTTCATTTGTTAAGAACTATTTAAGATTTATATTATTATTATCATCATCGATGTATATGCAAAGCATAGTCGTATGAAAAATAGTAAATATGTCACCTTCCCAAGTGGCACCTTGCTCTTGTTTACGTGCTACTCTTATAAATGATGCCTATAAATAATGAGCTGCACATAATAAAGAAAGGAACAGGAAAATGGGGAAATCTGGGATTGTGTCCTTATCCTTGTCATAACACCTGAGCCTCAGTTTCCTTAGCTGTAAAGCCAGAGAACTGTGCCACGTAGTTTTCTAATAGTCTTCAAATAGCCCTTACTATATGTTCTATGGTCTCTATGAGGAAGGGCCTCAATGACAATTCCTATTTCTATGTCATGGAGAGGAAAAGAAGGTGTGCACGTGTGTGAAAATGCTTAAGAACCACATGACTACAGCAGCCTTTCTAACATGATACCACTCAACAGGGTCCATATGGTGAATATCTGCATTATCACAGTTTTAAAAAACAAAGGCTCATGAAGGAGGGGGGATAGAAAAAAAGAACCCACCACCCAATGTAGACCTCCAGGAGAAATCGGAAACCCCTCAATTTACTTCTCTTTGTGCATCTGAAAGCTTTTAAAAGTCAAAACAGGCTTCTTTTTGAACATTTCTAGCAGATCTCACTGTTCTTGTTGTTGCATGCACCGAGTTTAAATTCTCAGCACAGATGAACACAGCCCAGCGGAAGTTCTAATCCTCAAAAAGTAGACAAATAACAGGGAAACTCCAACGGCCCCTTAATACAGCTGAGCTCTCAGGCCTCCCCGGGATGTGGGATTCTGAGTGGTGCCCGAGTTGGGGTTGCTATTTTGTTTGTCCCCATGAGCCCCACCTCAGCATGCCGATGCACTGATGTAAGAATTCCAAATGAGCTTGCCCAGAAGGGCCCAGATTAGCCGGGTTGCTAGGATCTCGCCATTCCAACCCCCTTTTCCACTTCAGTGGACTGAGCTTTTTGACACTATGAAAAGCGCCATTTAAAATTAATTAAAGCTTCTTATTTGGTACCAAATCTCATCACTGCCGACCACATTTAATATGTTTTATGTGTGGCTCTAAGTCCCTGTCACATCATGTGTTGTATGATCCTGCGATGAAGCAGCTGCAAGTTAGAAAACACAGAAGCAACCTGAATTTAGCTCTTTGGTATTTTATCTGGTGTGTTAAACCGCAAAGCTAGTCTTCTAGTCTCTTGGGTGATGCAAATTTCGCTAAATGATAGAATGGTGTCCTGTGTGGAGTTGGAGGCAGGAGATCTGAGTTCTAGTCCAGCTCGGTTACTAATTTGTTATTAGGAGGATGGGCACAACAGTTAGTTTTTAAAACTTCAGTTTCTTCATCAGTAGAAGAAAGGGGCTGGACTGGAGTCTCAGTGTGTTTAGTTTGAAGGTTTTAGGGTTCTGAGTGTAGGAGGCAGGGCTGTACTGAAGGTTAGACTCCCAAGGTTTGGGTCAAAGCCATCTGGGGTTAAATCTCAGCTTAACAACTTACTGTGGGGACTTCCCTGGTGACTCAGTGGTTAAGAATCCGCCTGCCAATGCAGGGGACACGGGTTTGAGCCCTGGTCCGGGAAGATCCCACATGCCGCAGAGCAACTAAGCCCATGCGCCACAACTACTGAGTCTGTGCTCTACAGCCCGTGAGCCACAACTACTGAGCATGCATGCCGCTACTACTGAGGCTCCTGCGCCTAAAGCCTGTGCTCTGTGACAAGAGAAGACAACGCGACGAGAAGCCCGTGCACCTCAACGAAGAGTAGCCCCCGCTCGCTGCAACTAGAGAAAGCCCACATGCAGCAACGAAGACCCAATGCAGCCAAAAATAAATATAAATAAAATAAATAAATTTATAAAACAAAAACAACTTAGTGTGCAACACTGAGCAAGTGACCTGATGGCTCTCCTGAACCCTCAGTTTCATAATCTGTCAAACGGGGTCAATTGTACCTCCCTCATAGGGATTGCTGTGAAGATTAAACCAGGCAGTGTATGTAAGCACTTAAGCAGTACCTCGTGCGTATTAAGTCCTCAATAAATGTGCACTAGTACCATTATAAGAACTGTATAAGGAATTATTTGTTGCCATTGCATTTGGATTCAATATCATTGGTAATCAAAGTCGTGTGAATTTTCAACTGCCAAACATCCGCTATAAACAATGTCTTCAAATTCAAGATATTTTGTCACTTATATGAGCCACAAATTATTTTGCAGACTGTTAGCTTCAAATGATTTATTGATAACTTTCTCCAAAAGTCAGAGGCCAACTCGTCCATCTCGTTGTGTTTTTCCAGAAAATAACACGTGTCAATTAGATTAAATAATAGTAGTAAAAATCATAAAGGCTTTAAGGCGCGGGAAAGTCTTGTGGGCGGACAAAAAAGAAGTAAAACCTTTTTTAAAAACTGTAACAAAAATAATACAAGTAATTTACTTGACTGAATTCAGTCTGAGTTTTATCTGCTTCCAGGAGTCTTGATTTTTTAATGGTATCATTTTTAATACAGTTTGTTTGCATTGCTAAATTATATTACGTACTTGTTTGGACTGTGGCAGTCTCTCCTCGATCTTTCATGCACTATGGTTTAACAGAAGGGAAAAAATAAAATCTGAGAAGAAGAGAGTAATGATAATCCTGAGTTGCATACCAGAAGACATGTGTATGTGGGAGACAAAAGTTTTTCTTTATTTATTGCTGAATCCAATGAGAAATACTTACTTGTATAGAACGAATATTAATGTATAAGTAATCCAGTACTTGAATGTTTCTTGAAGATTTAGCAAAACATGTCACATTGGTTACCCATGAAAAAAAAATTCTTGACATTTCAACAAATAGGGTGCTTCTTCAAACACCATTGTGTCTTTTTATTTTTATATTTTTATCTGGCTCACACTCTGAAATGCAGTTTTAGAGAAGTGTCAGAATAAAAACTACACAGTGGGAGAAAAATAGGCTGACGTGCACAGTAAGTGGTGAGGAACCTTCCATGTACCTGATACAGCCGCAGAAAACACAGGGAGCCACTCTGTTAATACTTTGAGTAAGGTCAGGAATCAGCCCATGTTTTAAACAAGTGACTAATTCAGACTGGAAAATTCTTTGGTTACAGGAGTTTGTGGAACTGTCCTGAATGGAAATGCTCTGCAAAGCTTTTCCATTCTTAGGTAAAGCTTTCATTATTAGGTATCTGTTGGGAAGTTTATAGATTTGTGTACTGTCTTATTTCGAAAACTTTTGTCAAGTTACTACCTCTGGGTCTCAGTTTCTTCATCCATAAAATGGGAAGCGTAATAATATCTATTTCATGAGGTTGTTGTGATGTGTAATTCATGTAACATATTTGCAGTATCTGCTATATGTGCAGTGCCTTCCATGTGTGTGGGTCTTCCTTAAATGCCATTTGCCATCCCTGGTATTATAGCAGGGCATAAAAAAGGGTTTAGATATTATTGTGCATTACCACAAGGCTCATCACTTCTGAGCCATCTCCACCAACATTATGTGTAGTTTGGCTTAATAGGAAATCAAAACCAAACCCTGAGAAACATATGATTATCTCAAAAAGCACCAGAATGCTTTTCTCAGTGTAGGAGTGCTACAAATACAAGGGGTTTTCTAGGAGGAGCAAATAAAACTATTTCCTCGCATAGAACCAGCCTTAACATTTAATAGCCAGCATACAGCTACTTTCAAAAGAAAGCCCTACTGTTCTGGACCTTTTGTTTCCTGGGTATGACAGAGAATCTCTGTGTATGACTGAGATCAACAGCTAGATATCCAGGAGCTGGCAGATCAAATACTATTTCCCTCTAATGTTGCTATTTGCAACTTAGCAAAATACTAGTATGTTTGTGTGACCCTCTATCTAGGTAAAACAATTAATTAATAAAAGAATCAAATAGAAGTGAGGAGGGAAAAGTTATACAGTTATTAGTTATACTTAAAAAGAGGAGATCAATATGAAAATGTTTATTCCCCCGGCAGACAATAAGAGAATATGCATTCATTTTAAATTTTATTCGTGTGTTTATCTGTGTTTTTCCCCCAACTTTTACCATAAAAATATTTTATTAAGTTCAACTCAACTACTAAATGTTTTCTGTTGCAAAAAGATATGTTGTGTTTCTTACCGTATTGCTCTAACAATACAATTTATTCGGTAGCAGTGGGGTCAACCGTGGACATGAGATTTGAAAAAAAAAATTCAAGTATGTCTCCAAACAGATCATTTTATTGCTAAATGTACCTTTAACTAAAATAATTACAAATGACTGTGCTTCTAAATGTGTATGTATTTGCAGAAGTCTTGACATATCACCCATCTAGTATTGCATCATGCAAAAAATGACATAAATACTGTTTTTTTCTCCCATTTGGTGGTTAAAAAATTGTTTTAAACCAGAAACGAATAATCAAATTACTTGAGCTCTGATAATCAAGCAAACTATGAATAAACTTTTCTGTTTTCATCCTGAGAATCTGTAATAACATAAAGAAGATAATTAATGACTATAGATCAATCCTTTGACCTATAACTATAGAAAGAAGCTGGTTTTGTTCCTCATAAGTATGATAAGAACAAAGTGAACTCACTAATACCTGCTCAAGGTTGGTAAAAAGTGATCTTTCAAATAATCTCAATCCAGAGTCAAGGTGTCACTAACAAAGGGACAAACCATATAACCTGCACTGAGTAGAATACAAATGAGTAGAGATTTTATAAGTCAAAATACAGCAAAGCAGTCCATTTGCACATCCCTTTCAAAATTAATGTTTCTACTAGAGGCTACCTGAATCAAAGTGGTAAAGCTATTCTATCACTGTTACACATATTTAAAAGGTAATATTAAAATTAAGAATTATCTGTAACAACTATAGCCAAATAACTGCCCATAGAGAGTCCAAGATTAAATGTCAGGTTAGTTTGATATATAATTTGATCAATTTATAATTCCTCAGGTGATATTTCTGTGTTTGCCACTCACATGACTAATATCCCCCCCATCTTTTGTTAAGTCCCATTTTGAACACAGATTTATCTCAAATAAATCTTTAGAGAGAAAAACAATGTAAGAACACATTCTCCTTTCCTGTTGGATTTGAATCAACAAGGGAATAATCCCTTGTTGCAGGGTTGTTGTTTTTTTTAATTCTCCCTACTCTTTCCTGCTACCCCAAAGAGTAGAAACTTCTGCTTCCCTTGTTTTCCTAGAAACTCTTTGAAAAACATCAATCCTCCCTGTAGGCTTTAGGAAGTTTGCTGATCCTATCAGCTTAGAGGCCGCTACATTCACAGGAAGGCCTAGCACGGAAGGACCACTGTCTCCTTTCTGAAAGCGGGGTGGAGACATCAGACTCTCTGCTTGCCACCGGTGTATGACTGAGATTAAATAACTGGGTACTTGGAACTGATAGGTCCATTACTATTTCACCCTCAAGTTGCTAAAAAATAATTTTCACCTTGTGCCAGTCACCTCTCTTTAAATGCTGGCTCAGATATTAGAGTAACTATGGGTTAAGGTAACCAATACCTAATTTTGAAATTCAGCAACCTAATTTTGAACATCCTTGGCTCAAAGGGTGGGGTTGCAGTGGCTCAATTTGGCATAAAGAATACCAGTGTTAAAAAAAAAAAAAAAAAAAGAATACCAGTGTTTTCACACTTAGAAGTTGTTGAAATACTTTGGATTTGAAAAGAGACTTGTTTCCTGTGAAATTGGGTGAAATGTTCATTAACCATCAAGAAAAAGATGTTTCCAGGTTCTCTTACCATTTGCAAGGAGAAGAAGGGAAGCAGTGTCATTGCAATGATAGTATCAGATATAAAGCAATTTGAGCTTTTCACCTGTACCAGGTGAGGATGAGAGAAGGCAATTCTCTTATTTGGCTGGAAGAATGAAATCCTAGTTTCTATTAGTTAATTAAGCAATTAGTATAAACAGCTGGGATGGACCAAACAGCTCCAGGGGAGAAGTCCCTAGAACTAAGATAAGTAAGGTGTGCTTTCCTTAGCTTCATAAAAGTACTAGAAGAGGACTAAAGGAAAAATCAAGTATTCATAATTTTGTGTACTTAGTCCCAAGCAGTACAAATAATAAATGTGTTTTCTGATGAATAAACAATCCAGTATTTTTTAATCCATTAAGATAATGTAATAAAGAGCAAAGAGGAACACATCTATAAAGAAAAACAGAGAATCTTTCTTCTGAAATGAACCATGCACTAGTGAGTTTAAAGCCCCCTGTGCCCATGCATCCTCATGGCCTAACACTTCAACCTCTTAGAAACCTAATACATTTCCTATTTTACTGGTACACCCCCGGAAGACTCTTCTTTATATGGTATGTAGCATTTCCTTACATTACTATACCAACAGAAAGTCACTATATTATAATGTACATAGAATGAGTTGAGTCTCCTCTTTTGGTATAAATGGAACTTGATATCAAAATTAAAACACAAAAGGGAGCTGAATTTTTACAAGTCAGGTAAATGTCAAGTGAATGTTAGGGAAAACATTTTGCAAAATGGAAAGTGTGATAGCAATTAAGGGATTACTGCAACTCATTGTTTCCTTAGTGTTTATTTTCACTAGGAAATAAAATGGGGCCTTCAAGAAGAAACTCTTATTTTATACTTATTTGTAGTTTATGTTTTATTTTAGAAATGGGAAAATATAAGGACTAAATACTTAAATAAAAATAATTTTAAAAAACCTTTCATCCATGTCATTTGGATTCTAAATTCTTTGCAGGGATTCTAAATTATACGGCAGACCTAATTTTCTTTGAGTGACCTCTGCTAGACATCTAAGTCACAATAAATGGTTTTGAGTATCAGTTTCTTAAATGCACTTGATTTGCTAAGAAAGAAATCACTAATCCAAATGTTAACCAACTTACCGTCATATATGGGGGGTAAGCAATCAGCTACTTTTTTCAAAATCACCTTTTCAAACCTCCCTTCTCCCCCATAATCCCTCCCTCAGTATAAGGGAAGAAAAATGAAGGGGCTCTACTTAAGTTAATTCTGTTTAATTCCACATATTTTATCAAAATGTTTAATTTAGAGGTAATAATTTAGTTTAAAGAGAGCTGTTGAGACAAACTAGATGTGTTAAAGAAGTTGATACCAAAAATGTTGAGTGTCAGTGAAACATAGCTGAAAGCCAATAGGATTGGCCATCTAATGGCGATTAAGTATGCTATAAATTTAAATCTTTGAAATACTTGTTGAGATTTATTCAGGCAGACAAACAAAGATAACAAAAGTCTTTTGTGTGTTTGTCAGTCATTTCCACTCCTCTGTTGTTGTAGTGTCAAATAATGTCAGTTATTTAAGGGCAATTACTGTAATTTTAAATTCTCAACAAATTAAACTATAAAGACTGAAAGTCCAAGAAGGACCCTACTCATTTTTCTACATTTCCCATCTTCCATTTTTAAAGGTAAATTTTAATTGCTTGAATGTTTAGAGAGGAAAACATTTTTGTGTGTTTTGGTGATTTTTTTAAACTACCCGTGTTTGGACATTTCTTTTTCATTGAGCTATGTTTTATAAAATTTTCCCAATGGTGCTATGCTTTTTAAAATGAGTAAGTGAAATGATTTTTAATTAGACTTCATTTTTTAAAATATTGAGTAGCTATATTTTTAATCCTCTTTTATATTTTGTATATACAATTTTAATGAAGCTAGGTTAGGGTCTAGAAAAAGAATTGTTCGGGGAAGCAAAATAGATCTTGAGATGTGTTAGAAAAATATGCATTTAAATTGTGTTGGTAATAGAATGTTCTACCAATAAAAATCTTGAAAAAGAAGTGTAAGCATAATTAATTTGAATGGGATCATTAAAGTAGTTTCAAAAAATAAAGTGAAGCAGGAAAATAATTACCTCCCATCATCTTTAAGCTATGTTGACAAAGTTTAAATGTTATATAATTTAAGAGGAAGGATTCAATACATTTTATATTTCATGAGATCTTTTTTAAGATTTAGAGCAGCATCTAGGATTTCTTTGCAGTAATAAAGACAATGATCCATTATGTTCTTCTATTACTAATTATTCTGTAAAGATTGTCTGTTCCAAAAGATAATTAGAAAGGGTGAAATTTAATTCCATTAAACAGAACTCAGCTGGGACATAATGAAATTTTGCTGTGAAGTTGAAGACTTTGAAGCCAAATAAAAAGCTTTTACATAGATAGAGCAAATGAGATTGTAAAACTCACACCTCATTCATGCAGGGCATATTTAAGACATACTAGGATAGGATTATGTTTACTCATGATGAGTTTTAAGTGTTCTGTTAGCACAAACATTCATAAAGGATGTTTCTTCTCTTTTCTTTGAATGAGAGTTTTAGTGATGGACAGAGGCCCTTTTAGATTCTAGGTTTGTTCATTCACTTATTAAACAATAATGTTTTGCGTATCTGCTCTGCACCTGCCTCTAGACAAGATACTAAGGGCACCAAGATTAATAGGGAGGTAGTGGCTGCTCTGAAGGAGACCACTGTCTCATTCTTCTGTGATGATCAACCAAGTCCATTTCATTTAGCAATAACATTTAAAGTGTCCACCAAGACTTGAGCTTATCAGAGTTTTATTAAGCTCTTGCTTTGTATGTCTGAAAAGTTGGCACAGATGGAAAGGACTCAGTCCTTGCTCTCAAAGAGCTTATCATCCAACAGAGGTAGACATGTGTACTTTTACCCACAACAAAATTTTAGTAGAGTTATAAAAATCTTCAATTCCCTACCCGAACTCTTGTCTATTACCCTTTACTCAACTTTGCACCATGCTCATCACACTGTCCTTAGCTCTTTAACATGTCTTCCCCTCTAGACTGGGCAATGAGCAAGTACTGTGTTGATTGTGTTCACTTCTGTGTTCATACCACATACATGTGTAGCACATAGTAGGTGTCAATGAGTGAATAGGAGATAAAAATGACCACCAGCTGTTGCTGACAACTAGCCCTCATGGCAAAGACAACGACCCACAGAGCTCCAAAGGATTTCATTTCACAAAAAGCACATAGTTGTTAAAAGCAGAAATGGGATTTGAAATCAGATCTAGATGGCTCCAAACACCTGTCCTTTCCAAATACTGGAAGAGTTGTACCGCTGAAAGGGGCTCTAGGTAATAGAGAAGGTGAAGCCAGTTGTTGTTTTGTTTTGTGCTGTTTTTTGGAATAATAGAACACTTCCTTTAGTTCTATGTGGAGTAGAGTGGAGGAGGCGCCCCCAACAGGGGTGATCTTTACAGAAGTAAGAAGATGGACCTAAGAGAACTGGGCCTTTATACAGATAATACAGACTCATGATATAAAAGAAAAATGAAATTACTGTTACCTCATTGCTCACTAAACCTAGCAGAGAAGAAAGGGGGAATCCCTAGTCCAAAAGAGAGTAAGAGATTACAGGTCCTAACAAGGTCAAAATCACTAACACTAGAGGAAGCCAGTTTCTGAAGATTCAGAAGATCTTTGGAATGGCTTGTACTCAACGAAGAGCAGGTGTGTGAATAAGTAAATGCTCCTCTCAAAAATGTGCTTTTAATGGTCAATATGCTTTTAATGGTCAATTTGGTCAGACTTCACAGTATTTGAAGTCTGTAGGCCTTAAATATAAAGACTGACGATATTGTAACAGTTTAAACTTTGGCTCAGGGTTACTTGCACGTAAAGAGCTCAGGCCTGAATTATCGAGAATTCTGGCTATTCTCAATAATGTCTCAGTACCACATTCATTTGGCCCCCAAAATAGAGCCCAGTGCTATGTAGCTGGGATCCATATAAAAACCAGTTCTCTTGTGTTGCACCTGCTCAAGCTGGTGGAATTGTTCTCTCTCTTCTTCTCTTCTCTTCCCTTCTCTTCTCTTCTCTTCTCTTCTCTTTCCTTCTCTTCTTTTCTCTTCCCTTCCCTTCCCTTTCCCTTCCTTCCCTTCCCTTCTCTCTCTCTCCCCCTCACTCTTTATCCATCTCTATCTCTATCTCTGCTTCTCTACCTCTCTATCTTTCTATCTCTATCTCTATCTCTATATCTCTATCTCATCCTTTGTGTGCCCACAGATGAAAAAGCTTACAGCCCTGTGTAGTAGGTATATAATAGCCCTCAAAGTAGTCCACAACCTAATCCCCCAAACTGTGACTATGTTATATTACATGGTAAAAGAGAATTAAGGTTGCAGATATAATTAAAGTTGCTACTCAGATGACCTTGAGATGGAAAGATTATCTTGGATTATCCACATGAGGCCAGTGTGTAAACATAAGCATCCTTATAGGTGGAAGAGAGAGGTAGGAGAGAGAGAACCAGATTGATTGCAATATGAGAAGGTCTTGACCTAACACTGCTGACTTTGAAGATGGAGAAAGAAGGCCATGAGCCAAGGAATGTGGGTGATCTCTAGAAGCTGGAAAAGGTAAGGAAACAGATTCTCCCCTAGACCATACAGGAAAAATACAGCCTTGCCAACACCTTGATTTTCACCCATTGAAACCCATTTCCAACTTCTGCCTTCTAGAAAGAAAAATTTGTGTTGTCTTAAGCCACCAAATTTGTAGTAATTTGTTATAGCAGCCGTAGGAAACGAATACAGCCTGGGAGCAATGGACAGCTTTCTTGTCACTCGAGCAAAGCTAACAGCACAGAAAGCAGAGCAGAGATAAAGAAATTAGGCCCTTGGTGACATTGTTTAGCCACAGACACCCACCATATCTCTGGGGGAGAAGGAACAAATGTTCCTTCCAGAAGGATTCCAAATAATAAATGAAGAAGCAGTGAGGGAAATAGAAACTCACCTTTAGAACACCAGAGTAACAATTGCTCCAAACAAGATCCAGTGATGAATGCTAAAATTAGTTGATGAAACTTTAAACAAGAAATGTGATATTTGCATAGTTTTAAAGTATCTCTACCTCCAACTATTTATTAAGTAATCTGATAGTTTTAACATATGTCCACAAATCCTTTGATACTATTTTCTCTAGGAGGTGAAGATTAGCCTACCTCCCCTTGGAGTGTGGACTGGGCTTAGTGAATCCTTTTTCCAACTGAGTATGGAAAGAGAAAAGTGATAACTTTGAGTGGAAAAATCCAAACTGATCAACATTCTACAGAATATCTGACCGGTACTGTTCAGAAGTGTCAGGGTCATGAAAATCAAAGAAATACAGAGCCCATCACAGACTGTAGGAAACTAAGGAGACTTGACAGCTAAATGTGATGCAGGATCCTAGATTAGGTCCTGGAAGAGAAAAATAACATTAGTGGAGAAACTGGTGAAATCTGAATAGTCTGTAGTTTAATTAAGAGTATTGTATCAAGTTAATTTCTTCATTTTGGTAATTGTATTGTGATTATATAAGTTAATAGTGGAAGCTGGGTAAAAAGTATGCAAGAACTCTCTGTAGTACCTTGGCAACTCTTCTATAAATATAAAATTATTCAAAAATAAAAAGTTAAAAACAAACAATTCAAAGGCAAAGAACAGAGGAAAATAATATAGCTGGCAGAAAAATGATTGAGAGCCGTACAAAGCAGCTTTTACAAACCCATTGAAAAGTGGGCAAAAAAGATAAATACGCAATTTATAGTGAGAAATACAAATAGACATGTAAGAATAAACAGCCTTACTAAGAAAGTCATGAGAAATAAAATCATGTCCCTCTTTCTTCAGCCTATCTAATTAGTAAATATTAAGAAAAGATAATAAAGTTACTTCTTTGAGATTATGAAAAGAATAGATATTCTCATGTACTCTTGTTAGAATATAAATTGATATAACTTTTGTGGATAATTTATCAACACACAAATAAAATTTTAAAAATACACAAATCTTTGAGGCAGAAATTCCACCTTGAGTTATAGGACTGACTACAAGTTTTTTTTTTAGTTCTTCTTCATTGTGTGTCTGAATTTTTTTTAAGCAATGAACATGTGTTACATTTAAAATTAGGCTTTTACTGGGACGAAGTGAGAGAGTGGCATGGACATATATACACTACCAAATGTAAAATAGATAGCTAGTGGGAAGCAGCCGTATAGCACAGGGAGATCAGCTGGGTGCTTTGTGACCACCCAGAGGGGTGGGATAGGGAAGGTGGGAGGGAGACGCAAGAGGGAGGAGATATGGGGATATATATATATATATATATATATATATATATATATAGCTGATTCATTTTGTTATAAAGCAGAAACTAACACACCATTGTAAAGCAATTATACTGCAATAAAGATGTTTAAAAAAAAATGAGGGGGCTTTCCTGGTGGCACAGTGGTTGAGAATCCGCCTGCCAACACAGGGGACACGGGTTCGACCCCTGGTCCGGGAAGATCCCACGCGCCTCGGAGCAACTAAGCCATGCACCACAACTACTGAGCCTGCGCTCTAGAGCCCACGTGCCACAACTATTGAGCCCGCGTGCCTAGAGCCTGTGCTACGCAACAAGAGAAGCCACCACAATGAGAAGCCTGCGCACCGCAACAAAGAGTAGCCCCCGCTCGCCGCGATTAGAGAAAGCCTGTGCGCAGCAACGAAGACCCAATACAGCCAAGAATAAATAAATTAAATAAATTAATTTTAAAAAAAGAAAAATATTTTAGGATCGTCTAAAGTATTTTGCCTATAAAAATAAAGGAGAGAGTTATTATAATGCTAAAAAATAAAATAAAATAAAATTAGGCTTTTAAAAGAAAAAAAAGGTTGAGAATATATACCTGTATCATAAATGCTCACTGAATTGAGAATGATACAGTCCTGAGATTCTTACAACTATATTTATTAATGTGTCAAGTAATAAGAATCCCAGAATGAAAAATATATTACTTAATTCCCTAAGAAATACAAGTTGAAGCAAACAATTTTGTATGGCCTAAAACATCTGTCATTAATAGAGGCTATAATGATTTTAACTAGCTATATTAGTCTTTTACTTTTAGTTAAACAGAGGTTCTAGAAATTAAAATGACAAAAAGGAGACTTACATTGCCAGAAAAGTTTGTTAATTAGCATCTAACGAAAATCTTTCATTTTTAAATGCCAAAATATCTGAGCCAAGATTAAGAGATTTTTAGCCATGATTAGATTATTTTCCAGTCATAAAATGTGTCAAATTGTAACTCGTGTTTATTAATATAGCTCTCGTTTTTTATAAACTAGAACAAAGTCTATGTAGAATTGGCAAGTAATTTTAAAAACTAAATATAACTCTATAAATTGTGATTTGGAATTTCATTTGGATCTTATTTCTTATAGCCAAATAAACTCATACTTCATTTAAAAATAAATAAAATTAGGTTTTTAGAAGGTATTTACTTAAAAATAATTATAGCAGAATACTATAAAGACAGAAAGATGACATTGGAGAAGAAGATTTAATGGCACATAAAGATGCTCATGATATTTTGTGAAGTGAAAAAAACTAGATTAAAAATATTACCTACAACATGATCTATTTTTATATAAAATAAATACTATGCATTTTTTAAGAGACTAGAAGGTTTTACACCAAAATGTGAATTGTGGCTATTTTTTGTGTAATAGGTTTCCATGTGATTTTCAGATTTTTTTTCTTCTTTATATTTTCTGTAAGAGAGATATATTGCTTTTTGTATTAAAGTTCTTCCATAAGTAAATGAAAAGTGGCATAAGAAAATGACAATCAGTATATTTCAATCAGTCTTAATTATTTATCATCAAAACCATTTATGGATTGTGGGTCTGTATGTGCTGCCCTGCTTTTCTTCAAGTTTACAGCACTTTCAGCCTGTGTGTATTGCAGGCTTTGGTGATCTGTTTTTGAAAAGAGGAACTTTGATCCAGGCTCACAGCTGTGGGAGTGGACTCTGAATTAATGTTGGCTATGGTTAGAAACAAAAATAAATCTTTTGTTGGAAATACCACTATTTTTATTGACAGAAAGATAACCTTAAACAGATAATAAGCAGATTCAAATCAGGCTTAAAGGGTAAGGGAAACTCCTCATTCATTTTTCAGAAAGAGTTTGAGAACCATTGCCTTAAAAAAGAACTCAGCCCTAGGTCTGTGAAAAACATGGCAGATAAATCCATCTGAAGAGAGGAGAACATTTCACAAAAGAGCTGATCGCTAATGCAGGTCTGAGTACCTGTCTCAGACAACTGGTGGCAGCTCTGACTTTTACCTTGGCCTCAGTATTCTTGACATAAGTCACAGAAGCAAGGATTAGTGGAGGGACCTTCTAAGACTGTCTGGCACATAAATGGATAATTAACTCCTGATTGGATCCTATTAAATCCCCATTTCCTTTTGAATTACATCCAGCCTTTTCCTCTACCTCCTAAAAATGTATAAATACTGCATAAAAGACAAAAATTGTAGCTGAGGGTCTTAATTACATAATCTTACTTCTGCATTGGTGTCTCAAAATAGCATGTTCACTTTTTCTCTTAAACAGTCACTTAGGTTGCTCATGGCAATGATCAGCCAGGCAAAACATGCACAGATCCAGGCCCAAACCCACAGTCCCAAGCAGGAAAAAGATTCCCATGGGGAAAGATGATGTTTACATTGCCTAAGTGATGCTAAAGCAAATCCTGTTCATTTAGGTGGAAAACATGAGTAAAACCCTTGGGACAGATGAATAGCAAAGGTCTGTTTCAGAAGTGAGGATGAAGGCCAAGTATCCCTCTCTACATCAGTGCTGCCGACCCTGGGTTTTCTCCCTCTCTTGCGTCGCCCCTTTTCCTGCCTCCCTGTCAGGAAGGCAGAGCAGACTAAAGGAGAGCAGGTGAGCTTTGAAATCAGTCACAGCTGTGTTTGCAGCCTGCCACCGTTAGCCATGTGACCTCAGGCAAGTTAATATGCCCCTTTTTGGTCCTCAGTTTCCTCATCTGTAGAATGAGGCATAGTAATAAATTCCTTAAAAGGCTGTTGTGAAGACTCAGTGTGGGTCTGTGTACAATGGCAGGCACCCTTGAAATGATGGTGATTATCATCATCACTCATGGGCTGACTCTTCGTCTGAAAATATGGTTCCTGATACCCTGCCCTGAAATATTTAAAAGGAACCAATGCAGAGCTGAGGGCAAGAGATCTTCTCTGTTGCATAAACAGAAAGAAACACCTGAATGTAAATAGTGTCAGCAGACTACCATAACATTCTAATGATCAAGTATTGTCTAGCTAAAGATATGGAAAGTTCTTACAGTGATAAATTTTTAACATAGAAATTTCACTGCCTTAAATCCATTTTGGAAACAGGCAGAGCATAAATAAACAGTCAACTCTTCCCTGGTTGTTTGGGTGATAACAGGTGGCGATTGAGAAGACAGGGGTCAATGTGTGTGTGAGAGTTAAAAACAAATGCCTTATGAGGTAAATAACTTGAACAATAAGAATGGAGATCTTTCTTGAACAGGAACCCAGGTCACTTGGGTATCATTGCCCTGGGAGCCTCTGTGTTCTGTTCAATATTAGACTACGTTGCAAAGCACGGTCCTCTTGGCTTGGCCACGTTCTTCTGTCCTCTTATCTATTTCCCTTTTCATTCCTTTATTGTGCATCGGGATTTTCTCTCACTTGATTAGTCTTTTCCTGCCACAGCCTTTGCTCTCCCCTTCCTCTTGCCCCAGCTTCATGTTGGTTCTCACATTACCTTGCCCCTAATTGTCACAGTGAGTAGGTGTTCAATGCCATCTTTTGTTGGAAAGATACAGAGCATATGAAACTACCCAAGTGCCTTCCATTTCTGCTCTCCACACCAGTCTTACATAAGCCCTTCCTGATTGCTTAGTCAGATGGGGTTGTCACGGGCACCCTGGAGCACACTCTCTGTTAACTGAGAGTCATTTCCTCTCCCTAGCATCACTAAACAACCATTCCATTTGAGCTCAAAACTTATATTTAGGTACTGTGTTTAGATGAAATTTTCTTTCCCATGCCGACTGCTCTGTACTCCCAGATCATTACAGAACTCATAGTATCCAGTATTGTAGTAGATGTGTTTGGGGAGCTGTGCCTCCCTCTAGATTAATGCTGAGTTATCCACAGACAAACTAAATATACACTTAGTGCTCTGGGAAAGCAGAGGCATTAAAGCAAATGAACTACTAAAAACACCAACACCAAAAACTATTCAGAAACTACAAAACAAATGGAAATTAGAAATTCTGGAAAGAAGCAATTTTAATTAAGAACATTTCACTAGTGTATTTTTAAAACAAATTATATTTTGAATTGCACATGGGACAGGAACACCACAAACCTTCTGGGATTTAGAACCTGCTCAATTCATACTCTGTGTCTGGTCTTGATGAAGAGTTCTAAGTGAAGTCTTGACCAGTCCCCTGAAATCTTACTCAAAATCAAGTGTTTCTGCATGTGGACATTTTTCAGGGGTTCAGGATCTCAAAGGGATCTGAGACCCTGAACTGTTTAAGAACCACTGCACTGTGTTTGATTCATCTTTGTTTATCTGGGGCTAGGGCAGTGCCCAGCAGAGTAAGCACATAATCCTGGTTGATATTCAATGGGTCTTTCTGAGTATTAAAGAATATGATTTTTGGACACTTTTTATGTATCAAAGAGATGTAATTAGTGATTCTGTGACCCTACTGTGTCTTGGTTATTTAACATTTTTGTCTGCATGGCTTCAATACACACACACACACACACACACACACACACACTGCTTTTTTCTTTTTTAAAATTATTAGATGGCTCCTAGTACTTTGGTAAGCTTAGAAATGTCCAAGCATTGAACTTGGTAAAAGGGTCATTTGCTGTGTTTTGATATCAGGGTTTGCTATTCCTTAAGTCAGAAATGTTTTTAGGTACCCCATCTTCTCATTTGTCAATTTAAAATCAGCCTGTTATTGTTTTGTTTGTTTTTAAAATTGGCAGGTGTTGTCTGAAGGCAAAATAAATCCAGAGGATTTTATCCCCATTATCAGAGGTTCTTCAATATCTGTGTGTCCTTGAGTCCCCGGGAAGCCTGTTAAATACGTGGATTCCAGAGCCCCACCCACAGAGGATCAAGATAACTGGTCTGGAATCCACATTTTTAACAAGGACCTCAGTTGATTCTGAGAAGGATGTTCTGACTTTGAAAAACACCGTTCTATATTGGCTCACTCTCTCCATTAATATTCATTGAGGTTTTAATGTAAATTTAGGGGGGCAAATGAGCACGTATCACTCTTACAACTTTCCTTTGAGTCTGCCTCTCCAAGAGACAAAGTAAATGTGGAAAACTGCTCTAGGGGAGAAGCGACCAGCCCTGTTTGAGACTTGTGGGGTTTGTTTTCTTTTGAACACGTGAGTAAATTCTAAACTAATCCGTGAAAACCTAAGTAGCACTGCGGAGAAACTTCTCCCTTTATTATCTGCTTCGCCTTGGGTGCTAGAGCATGTCAGGTTTGACACTGAAATTTGCAAGACCCATAGCCAGTGGATTCCTGAGCATGATGGTAGAGGTTTATGGCACTCAGCCACCCTGTTTGTAAGTTTGTTTGTTTGTTTGTTCTCACTTCATGCAGCTACCTCCTAAGTGTATTACAGCTATTTGTGGAGTGCCAGCCTATTGCAGATAAATGTGTTGACAGTACATAGCCTTTCTTCTCACACACACTTCTGACAAGGGGAGACTGTGCTTTGTTTTGTTTTGTTTGCTTTGGGAACATTTATTGAATACTTGTGTGTGACGACTACAGCTACTTGATTTTGCATATATTTCATGTACTTCTCACAACGTCGACAAATTACAGCTGTTGTTACATCCTATGATATATTGTTATGATGACAATACGGTACCCATGCACCCCAAGGACTGCAACCCCAGCACTCTGCACAGCTGTCTCCTCCTGGAACACCTCTCAGAGGTGCAAGGTGAGCACCATTTCTTTGATGCAATAATAATGAATACATTAATTTTTAAAATTGAGGTATAATTGACATATGGCATTATATTAGTTTTGGGTGTACTACAGAATGATTTGCTATTTGTATATATTTATTGCAAAATTACTACAATATGTCTATTCAACATCTGTCACCCTACATAGTTACAAATTTTTTTTCTTGTGATGAGAACTTTTAAGATCAACTCTCTTAGCAGCTTTCAAATATGCAAGACAGTGTTAACTATAGTCATCATGCTGTACCTTGCATCCCCATGACTTATTTATTTTACAACTGGAAGTTCATAACTTTTGACCCCCTTCACCCATTTCATCTCTCCCTGCCTCTGGCAACCACCAATCTGTTCTATCTATGACTTTTTTTTTTTAAGATCCCACATGTAAGCAAGATCATATGGTATTTGTCTGTCTCTGTTTGACTTATTTCACTTAGTATAATGCCCTCAAGGTCCATTCATGTTGTCACAACCGGCAAGCTTTCATTATTTTATATGGCTGAATAATATTCCATTGAGTGTGTATATCACATTTTCTTTATCCATCTATCAATAGATACTTAGGTTGTTTCCATATCTTAGCTATTGTTGCAATGAACATGGGGGTGCAGATATCTTCTCATTTTCAAAATAAGAAAAATACTGGCATCCTGCCTTGAGAAAACAGGCAAGATCAGCTCATAAAAAATGACTGAGATCTAGGTGCAGTTGCAGAGTTCTGTGGCAGCTAAAAAATGGCTGTCAGATAGAAGAGTGCTGTCAGGTGGGAAGAGTTCAGCCTTAGACCCAGCCTCACACTCCACGCTGCCGCTTCCCAGCCCCGTGACTTAGGGCAAGTTACCTAATCTGCACTTGTGCCTCAATTTCCTCGCATATAAACCAGGAATATGAAAACCTGCCTTCGAGCATTGTCGTGAGGATTAAATGAGATAACTAGTGTCTGGCACATACCAATTCACAAATAAGCTTTGCAAATGCTTTTCTGTTTTTTAACTAGACAAAGGTGAATCTTCCCCACTGAAATATTTTTCTTTAGAAAGATAACAGTACATGCTTTTAGCATAAACCTGTATCTGACTTCTATATAATAATGGGCAAGATAAGGCACCAGAAATCTTTTAGAATTTTTTTAGGTGAGTTCTATTAGTCTGTGTTAAAGAAGCAAAAACCTTTTACTACAGACTGAGAAGGAAGAGAAAGGAAAAAACTGGCCTCTTTAAACAATGAGGGATTTTTTTTTTTTTTTTGTCAGTATCTTAAAGAGGCTTTTCTTATATAAACAGGAGTATTTGCTGGTCAGTACCCAGATTTTTTTTTCTTTTGATGTATATTAAAAAAATTAAAAGGAATATTCTTAGAAAGACATCTGTGCCTGGGGTGACTCACATTTTGATCAATCCCTGTGAACCGAGCTTTTCAGGGGATGTGCAATTATTTGCTCGGTTAGGCTTAAACTTTTTATTTATCTAATCACCCCCCTGTAATGCTTTGATCTGAACTTCCAAGGCCTATTTTTCAACCACTTTAGCTACATATTTTAAGTCTTATGGTCTAATCAACCCTAGCCCATAAAACATGCAATGTCCTGTTTAATGCATCCTATTAGGAAATCAGCTGCCACATGGATTTTGAAATCTCCCACTTTGTGACTGGGTGAGCTGTTTGGAAGTGTCATTAATGTCATTATTCTGGGAGAGCAAGAGAGAACCGGCAGTCAAGTGCACCCTCTGCATCCTGGCTGCCTTCCCCCTGCTAGCGCTTGCCGTGTGACTCAAAGGTGAATCACCGATTTCTGCAGGTGTATGCTAGGGAGTCCTGGAAGCCTTCCACAGCCCAGCGGGGGCAAATGTTTACTTCATTTGTTCATGGGGTTACTCAGTAGATCCAGCTAACTTAATCTGACTGTACAATAGCTTAAAAATGTATGTATGTGAGTGTATTGTATATATATTTACGTATATATTTACATTCCAGGAATGCACTGCAACTTAGAAATTGAAAAATAAAATCTGTCACTGAATAATTAGAAACTGCATTAAGTTGGAATCTTTGGAAAGAAAAATAATTCCTATGTATATCAGTTTTCTTGCAAAACCCACTCTTGGTAATGGGATTCCTCTCTTTTCTCTCTGGTTGGACCACGTGAAAGACTAGGGCCCACCAACACGTGGGAATTAGCAGACTCTAATTCCTTTCTCAGCCTTGGAGCTTATTTATTTGAGTATCTTCAAAAACTCTGACACATCAGAGTTTTTCTTTTTGAAGAACACAATTTTTTTCTGTGGAAACAAAAAGGTAAATATAAAGACAAATATATTTCTTTACTTGGCTAATCTCTGAACCAACCTTACTTTTATATGATAGCAGTGCCTAATGAAGATAACAGCCATCAATTAAATAAAGAAACAAGATTGAAAAAGATTGCAATATAGCCACAATGCATAAATTTGCTAAAAAAATTGATGGTCATTAATCAAGGTGCATGGCACAACATGATATACAATGGTTAACGGCTAACATTTGATTTCTCCCTATGTTCCACACCACTTAAAATGCTTTACATATACCATTTATTTTAATTATCAGAACAACCCTATAACTAATGTTGGTTCTATTATTGTCTCCATTTTACAGATGAGAAACTCTAGGCGGAGAAAGGTTAAGTAACTTGCCTAAGGTCACACACACAGATAATAAAAGATGAAGCTAAAATTTAAACCCAGCCAGACAGACCCCAGAGCCTGCATTATAAAACACTATGTTAAAAAACAAACAGACAAAAAAACCACCTATGTTATTATGTTCTAATGACAGATTTTTTTTAACAGGCACATCAGAATCTATACATCCAAATGAATCCTGCCCACCCCAAAGTAGTCACCTATGCATACCTTACACTTATTCCAAATGTTGCCATGGCTCAACAAATCTACAGCTTTCTCTCTCTTAAAAAATATTTTTTTCCTTTTAAAAATTTCCCTCACAGACTAGGGTTCATTGTTCTAAATGTCACCAGTAAAAGCTTTACTCATTGAGGTTGGATTTGATTTTTGGAAACAGTCAAAAGTAATTCAGAACCCAGGATGGTGAAGCAAGGAGTGAAGTTTGGTAAGATCACTATACCTTAAACTGTCTCTAAAGGTAATTTTCAAACAGGGATTCTACAATTCTAAAAATGTTTTGTGTAATGGCAGTGTCATTAAAATAAAGGTATAAACTTGCGAAGGTCATTCTGGAGAGCGTTAGGTAGAGAGCAGTAGCATAGATGTGTCTGATACAGTGATTCATTCTCATTTTATAAAAAATGTTTTGTTACTATTTTTAAATTAATTAATTAATTTTATTTTTGGTCGCATTGGGTCTTCGTTGCTGTGTGTGGGCTTTCTCTAGTTGAGGCGAGGCGAGCGGGGGCTACTCTTCCTTGCGGTGCGCGGGCTTCTCATTGCAGCAGCTTCTCTTGTTGCGGAGCGTGGGCTCTAGGCACGTGGGCTTCAGTAGCTGTAGCTCATTTTTTTTCATTTTTTTTTATTGAAGTAGAGTTGATTTACAATGTTGTGGCAACCTCTGCTGTACAGCAAGGTGACTCAGTTTATCCACACATACACATCTTTTTTATATTATTTTCCATTATGGTTTATCCCAGGATACTGAATACAGTTCCCTGTGCGATACAGTAGGCCCTTGCTTATCCATTCTAAATGTAATAGTTTGCATCTGCTAATCCCAAACTCCCAGTCCATCCCTCCCCCACCCCCCTCTCCGTTGGCAACCGCAAGTCTGTTCTCTATGTCTGTGAGTCTGTTTCTGTTTTGCAGATAGGTTCATTTGTGCCATATTTTAGATTCCACTTTATAAGTGATATCATATGGTATTTAACCTTCTCTTTCTGACTTACTTCACTTAGTATGATAATCTCTAGTTGCATCCATGTTGCTGCAAATGGCATTATTTTGTTCTTTTTTATGGCTGAGTAGTATTCCGTTGTATATATGTACCACATCTTCTTTCCAGTGATTCATTCTCTAAACATATGAAACCATACTATTAAGTCACAGTTCAATAGATGCTATTTGGCCACTTGACCTGGGAGAACACCTTTGATTCTTTTCTGTATCCAAATTTATAGAGAATATATATATATCTAAATATATATATGTATATGTATGTAGTCAAGATCCTGCTGAGAAAGAGGTGGTAACTCAAAATGGCTAAATAAAGGAACAATTTACAGCAATATGAGCAGAGTTTGTGGAAACCAACAACAGAAAGTGCAGATCCTGGAGGAGCAGCAGGGGGCGCCATCACACCCCTCAGCAGGAAGGGATGCGTGAGGGGAGGAGCACCTACCAGAGCCCAGGAAGGACCCGGCAACGGAGAGAACTGCCTTAAGGGGCCAACAGGGAGGGAGCAGCGCAGAGTATTTGCCCACAGCTCACCCTCTCCTGCCCACTGAACTCCTGATGGTGATGCATTGAGCAAACCCATGAGAATCTAGACAGCAAAGAGGCTGTCCATTAGACAGGCCATAGAGATCACCTTTCTGGGACACGGGGCAGGGTGAGAGAGGTCTCAGAGGGGCAAATAAACAGCACAGGGACCACTTGTATTCAGGGGACCACCCCTGAATGTGATTATCGAAAATCTGAATTTCCACTTCTTCTCAAGTCTGCTTTCCATCTGGGTCACACATTTCCTAGGATGAGAGGAACTAGGACATAGTAAAGATGTTTTATATCTGCCTTACTTTCTGGTGTCTAAACTTGCCTGGAGGTGGGAGGAGAGGAAGAACCTGTCCTTTATTGAACGTCCGCTGTATGTGCCAAGTGTTTTACTTACGCTAAAAAAGAAGATCATTATGTGAAGATGGTGTCACTTTACTTCCCTGCTCTTCTTCCCCCAAATCTGTAACTGCAACCTAATTATGAGAAAAACATGAGACAAATCTCTGTCGAGGGACATTCTACAAAATATCTAAGCAGTGCTCCTCAAAAATATCAAGGTCGGGCTTCCCTGGTGGCGCAGTGGTTGAGAGTCCGCCTGCCGATGCCGCCTGCCGCCTGCCGATGCACGAGTTCGTGCCCCGGTCCGGGAGGATCCCATATGCCGCGGAGCGGCTGGGCCTGTGA